>NC_135481.1:197853273-198145773 GCF_052094955.1 Ictidomys tridecemlineatus | reverse complement strand
ACAGCTGGGGCTGTTCAGGGACAGGTGGTGCTAGTGCCAGGGCACCTCAGTGTCATCTCACAGTCCCCAGGGGCTGAGCTCTCCCCTGCAGGTCCCTGGGCCCAGCGTGCTGCAGTCCCAGGGTCCTGGCAGGAAGGTGCTCTTGGGCCACTCCTGCTCCTGTTCCAGAATTGCTTCCCCTGCAAAAGTGACTGTCCAGAGGCTGCACTGTGACCATGGCTGGGTGCCTGGAGGGCACAGCTTAGCCACAGTGGCCCCACCTGTACCCCAGGCCTCTTCTCTGAGCAGGGTGGGCGATGCCAACAGCATGCAGTTCCAGCCAAAGTCAACGCTGCCTGCCACCCGCACCCTCTGCAGGGGCAGCCAGGAGCTGGGCTCTGGAGCTGGACCACTTGTGTCCAGCCTGCCCATGACCCTGTGCTCTGGATTCCTGTCACAAACGTGGATGCTGGTTTTGTGCACCCCTGGCCTCAGCACGTGCATCGCTCCAGGATGCCCCATCCCTCCAGCTACCAGGTGGTCACGCTGTGTCACCTGGCCAGCAGTGGCAGGCCACACACGTGGACATGGTCGTGTGTGCATAGCTGCCGTGGCTGTCCAGGTCTGGCCCGCTCGGTCTTGCCCCTGGGCGTCTGGGGCCTCGCTCCCTGAGGTCTGCCCTGCTGCGCTTGGCCAGCTCCTCGGCAGCTCTGGCCCCACGCCCCTCACCCCGTCCCCCTTTCAGAGGTCTTTCCAAAGGCCCTGGGAGTGGCTCTTCTCACCTCTGGTCTGCTCCTCAGTGCTGCCTGGATTCCCCGCCACTCCACCTGGTCAGCCCTCTCTCCAGCACTTTCTCATTGCAAACTCTCAGCCATTCGCACCTTTTGCTAACCCACATCAGACGGGGCAGAATCCCTGCTGAAACGGGGCGCAGGCGCTGGAGTGGGGCACGGAGGCTGCTGGGCCGCAGCAGGGCCTTGCCACAGAGTCAGGTGTTCAGAAGCCACGGCCCTCTGCCGTCACCTTGCTGCCAGTGTGACCCAGGAAAGGACATGGCCTTCTCCGTGTGGATGGCCTCCCTGATGGAGAAAGCCGTCTCGCCACCCTCCTCCCCCAGGCTCTCCGCCTGCCCCAGCGGGCATCTTGGGGGCAGTGGGACTCCCAGGGTTGTTCTGCCTCGAGCCGCTGCAGGGCTGGCCTGTGGGGGAGCTGCAGGTGTGGAGGCCTAATCCCCGTCGGATGCAGTGCCTGGTGAATGATGGTCCTTCTCTGGGATGGAGAGGCGTCTCACGTCCTTGGGGGCTGCACCTCCTCCTCGGCACGCCTCCTCCCTCCAGGCCTCCACGTGGTGCAGAGGCATTTTGAAGACCAGCTCTGGAGCAGCTGGGCCCAGGGTGTCTCCCAGCACGAGCTCTGGGCAGGAGTGCCTCGGGAAAGCCAGAGACCAGTGGGGTGTGCCTGGGGGCTGTCAGCCTCCACCTCCCTGGGTTCCAGCAGATCTGAGCCCGCGGCTGCCTGACGTGTAGACATTATCTCATAACAGCCCTGGAAGGAAGCCACCTTGGCCAGCCTGCACGTGCCCTGCTGGGAACCTCAGTCCCTGCTCCCATTCATCTTTCAGCGAGTCCAGAACTGGGGGGCAACAGCCTGTGGGAGGCCCAGCCATGGGGTGCCCCACTCTGAGCGCTCACAGCGTCAGAGCAATAACTCTTCCTGAGAGCCTGGTAGATGGCCACGAACTCGCTGTAAATCAGAGCATTTTAATGAGCTCAAGGCGAGAGCGGATGGCAGGGAGCAGGAGTGGCTGGCTGAGCCGGGGCTTCCCAAGGAGACACCACCTGTGCCCTGCCCCTTCCACTCCCTGGCCTCCTCTGGGATGTGAGATGAGACGCACGCCCCTCCCCACCCGGAGAGACTCCAGCCGACAGAGGCCAAAGGGGCCTTGCCCAGAGTGAGGTACAGGAGTCCGAGGTGGGCAGGACTCACCGCGAGTGATGTGGACGAGCGGCCGCCAGCAGTGGGGACGCAGTGCGCCTGAGCTTTGCCAAGTGGAGCTGCCCCAGTCCACGTGTGCTTGGAGCCCACAGCTAAGTGACCTTGGGCTACGTCTTGCCTGACCTTGATTACGGAGATTCTCAGGTACATGCAAAAGCAGAGGGAATGGCATTAGAAGCCCCAAGCGCTCGTCACCAGCCTCGGGTTGCATTTGGATCCCCCTGGAGGTCGCACTGACAGGTCCTGGAAGCCAGGACTTCTGAAACCACTGCCTGCAGAGAGACTCTGTGTTCCTCAGGCCCCAGCCGACGCCATGTTCGGAGGCCTAAGTGAGCAACTCTCACTCTTGATGAGCCTCTGAAGCTGAGAGCCGAAGGCACACCTCCCTCTTAGGATGTCCCCCGGGTGGAGAGCGATGAGCGTGTTCTGGGGTGGGCGTGAGGGTGCTCCCTCACTGCACAGTGCCTGGTCGGTTCCCTGGGGGATTCTGACAATGCACAGGTCTTCAGAACCAAGGAACAGGTGTGCACCCTGGATCCCAAGTTTACCTGCTAAAGGTGACCTCCAGGAAGCTGGGCAACCCCCCTCTTGCAGGAGGTGGTCCCTGATACTCTCATGGAGTGGTGGAGAGTGGTCTTGTGCTTTCAAGTTGAGACATTTCCCCTAAATGCACAGACCACATGAGACAGGAGGAGCCCAGGGGCAGCCACCAGGTAACATGGAGGGAAACGGAGGAAGAGGCAGCCACCAGGTGACACGGAGGGAAACGGAGGAAGAGTGGCAAACCTCTCGTGTCTGCAGCTTTCCTGCCGCTGTGACTGTGACCAGAGACACCGGGCAGGAACAGTTTCAGAGAAGAAGTGGCTCTGGGGCTCAGAGGTCTCCGTCCACAGACAGCCCGCTCCATTGCTCTGGGCCTGAGATGAGGCAGCTCATGGTGGGGAAGGGTGCGGCGGAGGGATGCAGCTCAGGATACGGCAATGAGGGAGCAGAGCCAGATGCTCTGCTCACCAGGGACAAATGGATCCCCACCTCCTCCAGCCACACACTACCCACCTACAGTGGCACCCAGTTAACCCCTTCAACTGGGTCAGTGGACTGGCTAGGTTGAGGCTCTCATGATCTGATCCTGTCACCTCTAGATTTCCTCACACTGTCTCATGAACTTTTAGAGGCCACCATATCTGAACCGAGACACTCCTTAATGTGCCCTGTGTGTTAGTCAGTCTTTCTGCCACTGTAACAAAATACCTGAGATAACCAGTTTATAAAGAGGGAAGGCTTTTTTTGACTCACAGGGATGGATGTTTCAACCCATGACTTTGGGGCATGTGGTGAGCAGCGCGTCGTGGTGGGGAGCTCGTGTTGAAGCAGAACTGCTCTTACTGTGGCAGGTGGGGTACCAATATCCCCCCAAGGACATGCCCCCAGTGACCTGACTGCCTTCCTCTGGGGCCACCTCCTAAAGGCTCCACCACCTCCCAGCAGCACCAGCAACTGGGCTCCAAGCTTTCAATGCCGACCTCCAGGGGCATTTGAGAGGCAAACTGCAAGCTGAGGCCCAGGGAGCCAAGAGACACAGGATGCTCCTGGGTGAGGTCTCCTTCCTGGTGCAGGAGAGTGAGCCAGCGCAGCAGGGTGGGGCTCCCAGGGCCGCCGTGGAGACAGCTCTGCCCTTGCTCTGACACATGCTTCCAAGAGGACTGGACAGAGGTTCCTAGGGGTCCTCTGCTCGGGGCTCGACCGTCAGTACTCGACTCACACAATTTAAAGCAACAGAACAGAAAACAAAACCTGGGGAACATTTCGTCATATAAATTGTCATTCATTCATGCAAAAGGATGTGTGCTGCCATTCAGAAGTACAGGAGAGTCCACAGTTAGTGACAGGAAAATGTTTCATGGGCTTGCGTTCAGGAAAGGAGCCAGTTGCTAAGAAGCCCAAGATGTGATTTTGTGACCAGTTTATTCCTATCTGTTTATTTGCACATAGGAAATAGCGCAAAGGCAGGGACAGGTTCACGTGGGTACCTGTGGGTCTCAGGGCTTGGGAAGTGCTTACTTTCCTTTTTATAACTATATTCTCTGAAAACGCGCGCGCACTCAACAATAAACACACATTAGTTTCATGTACAGAAATGTCAGATCTTGTAAACGAAAATGAGTCTAATGCTATTAGGCAGTGTGGGTGACCTGCCACTCAGAGGAGCACTTTATCAAGACACAGCCCTGAGCCTGGCGAGCATCGTCTGGCATCCCCCTGCTGCTCAGACACGCCCGTTGTTTTCCACAGGGCTGTTGGTCACATCCAGGGTGCGCTCCTGAGCACACCTGCGTGCTTCCAGCTCCTGGACTCTGATCCCTGCATCCACACAACCTTTCTGTCTCACCCGCGTCTCGTTATCTCTGACTGATCCGGGAATGAGCTCTCTCCGCTGCCTGGGGACTTAGTGGTAAGGGATTGGAAAAGTGGAGCCGTCCCTGCTTCCTGGCCGACACCCTGCTTCTCCCGAGTGGCCGGGGATTCTGCCGCCCTCTTCCCGCCCTCTCTTAGAGGGCCAGGAGCTGGGCAGGCGCTGGTCCTGCCCCCCGTCTGGCTCACCTGGGAGCATTGCTTGGGATTCAGCGCGTTCCAGAGGCAGCCCCACCTCTCTATGGCGCCACAAGAGGTAGCCTCGCTCCAGGGGCAGGGGTGGGGGTGCGGGAGCAGATTCCCAAGCTGGGAACCTATTACCTAAATTAAGCCCTTTTAGGCCATTTTTAATGGAGACAAATCGGGAAGGTTGCTAAATGAGACTGAGACCATAGCTCACGTTAGATGGCATGAAGAAGAATTTAATTGAGTTGTATCTTCTTTGAAAATCCCAGAAAAAAAATTACAAACTGAAAATAGTGCTTCCTTGAGAGAATGGAGAATTAACTGCCCTGAGATAAGGGTGAGCGCTTTAAGCTCCTCATGAAATCGCAGCCGTAAATCACAGAGGCGGAGGGCTGTTCCCAGTGGTCTCCCGGCAGAGCCAAGAGCGGCCCCGCCTGTGCGGGCGTCGTGGAGAGCCGGGTTTGTAGAGAGGACTGCACTGGGTTAATGGCACCTGAACTGATGTCCCGTGGCACTGAAGTTTACACTCTTCCTCAGCTCGGCTTCCCAATGCCTCTGGATCAGGTGTGGCCTCGCTTCAGAGCCCAGGGATCAGGGACACTTGACTGCTGTCCCGAAACCACAGCCCCTGAGACGGTCGTCAGAGAGTCCCTGCGGACCCCCTGACCAGGGGTCCTGTGCAGCCAGGCCCTGGCAGGAGGACGCGTCCCTTCGGCCCACACTGTCATCCTCCTCTGCTGGCACTGGGTCTCCCTACCAACAGCCAGCCCTCTGTCCCACCTGGGTGTCCTGCAATCATCTCAATTCTTTTCTGACACTCACAGGGACAAGCTGGGGACTGTACTTACTTTGGGTGCCAATTGCAAGTCCCAGGATGCCACATGTATTTCTGATTGACATGACTCCATCCTTTGGCCCAATAATCAGTGAGGACAGCTCTTGGACGGGGGACACTTGACTTTATGGGTTTGTTACATGCTGAGGGGTGTGACGCGGGAACAGATGGACGGCTGGAGGAAGTGGCACAGGAGGAGAGGTTGGGACGGGCCCTGGCTGCAGGAGTGCCTGTCCCCGTGGACTGGCTGTGTCCCCTTGGCATGGAGAGTGCCCAGGGGGCAGAAGCTTTCTGAAAGCTGCAGCTCAGGGATTTTCCGAGGGCTTCACTGATTATCGACTCATTTTCTAGCTCATCCCCTGCCCGGGACGGAGGTTGGGACTGGAAGTTCTAGGCTTCCCGTTACGGCGTGGTCCTGCTGGTCTCACACAGCCAGCTGGAGGCTCCTGGGACAGATGACATGGTCCACCAACCGTGTCTTCATAGGACACAAAATACTCCTATCCTATTCCAGGGATCAGGCACTCGGTGTCAAGAACTAGGTCAAAGACCAACGTAGGGACAGGAGATGCACACGGCAACCCCAAGGCTCAGGAAACAGGGCGTGGGGCTCTGTGCTGGGAGCTGAACACAGGCCTGACTGTTCCTCTCTTGGTGTCAATCACAGCATCTCACCCCTTAGGTGGTTCCGACTGAGCTGGGGTCATCTGGACGGGTGAGCGGTTACTGGGTGCTGCAGGGTGTGGGCAGTGACTACCAGCGCGCCCATAAGTGAGAGTGGCCCTGAGGTCAGTGAGTCTTATTCACAAAACAGGAAGGTCCCCGGGTCTGTGCCAGGGCACACTCTTCCCCAAAGGGCTTCAGCCCGTCTCTATCTCCTCCTCCTCTTCTGCATCGTCACCGTCATCTCCGGCACTGTCATCATCAACATCTCATCACCAGCACCACCTCCACCCGCTCGCCGTCACCGTTACGGCACATGGTCAACACACCGTCATCAGTGGGGACGTGTCACCACCACCTTCATCTTCACCATCAGCAGAAGCTCAGGGACCACCCCTGTGTCCGCCAGGCAGGGGCTCTCCTGGGCTCCCAGCTCAGTGTTATTCTGTCTGCTCGGGACTTTCCTCCAGGGTTTGGGTTTTTTTGCCACCTTTTTGCGGTATTTAAGTCACTGACCCTGGTACCCATCCGAGGAGTCCAAGTAGCCTAGCCGACTCTAGAGTCTGGGAGTCACAGAGGAAACCTGCCTGGGCCTGTCACAGCATCCTGCGGGGATTGGCAGGGGGACTTCCTAGGCCATTCTTGGCCCCCATAAACTCCAGTTCAGCCCAGCCTGGCCAGGAGCTGTTTTTGCGTGGGCCACCTCTGGCTGGGTCAGAAATCTTGTGCAAGTGCCTTCATGAGGCTTGCTGCAGCTGCCTGGGTCACCCCTCAGCCCAGGGGCGAGGCCCAGGTGGAGGTGTTCCGGTCTCCTTTCAGGCACAAATGCTGAGGGCTAGAACCTACTTGAGACGAAAACTTGGAGTCTTGAGGCCCCCCCCAAAGAAACATTACCTGGGTCCCCATTGTGACGCGGCAGAGTCTCACTTGGTGGCACACAGGCTGAGCACTGGACGGCCCTTCAGGGGTTAATGGAATCATGGCCTCCCCAAGACCCCTCCCTCACAGGCTCAGCAGCCGTTTCCTGGGCTGTATAGGTTTCCAGTTTCCACGTGTTTCTGGGGACGGCTGCAGGTGCAGTCCGGCCCTCAGCCCAACCCTGCTCACAGGTGCTGCTCTCACAAGGCGCTTCTGGCTGACTTTCCATATTCATCCCAGGTTGCTGGTGCCTCTGTGGAGAGGGGTGATGCTCCAGGTCTCCATGGCAACCGGGTGAGAATCAGTGATGAAGGGATGATTGGATCTCCGTCCCCAGGAGATTCTCCTTCACCCACATATGATCTGGGGAATCCGAGATAGTCAGACACTTATTAATGGAACCAATCCCTAAAAATTAAATAAAAAATACAGATGAAAGTAATTACATTCTCTGGAAACCCAGAAGAGAAAGAAAATGGGTACTTCTTGACTAGCTGTGGTTGTGAGATGTGTTCACCGTTCTCTCCTGCCACCGCTGTGGCTCTGGGCGGTGACAGTGGATCCCGCCCCTGTTCTCAGGGCCAGCAGGACCCACCCTCAGTGCCTGGCTGCCTTCCTTCCTCCTGCCCGCAGGCCCTGGTCGCAGTGGAGGATTGCAGACCTGCGTCTGTAGTGCTCCTGCCTCAGTCAGCTCCGCACCAGCCCTTGGAGCCTTGTGGGGGTATGTTGGGTGGAATGGGACGGGCCAGGCTGTGCCTAGGTCCCCAATCCCCTACTGAGGCCACCAGAGACGAGCATGGACCTGGAGCTCTGGGGACTGCATGAGACTGAAGCTTTGCAGAGTCTAACTTATGTCACTGGCCGATTCTGCCACTGAATGTGTGACCTTGCGCAGGTCACCCGCTGTCATGGCCCTGTCTGTAATGGCCCTGAAAGCTCCTGTGTTAGTGCAGGGAGTCTTAGGGGTGAAATGACTAGAGTAGGAGGAGTGTGACCTCATCAGTGAACTGATCCACCGAGGGCTGAAAAATCTGAATGGACTGCAGGGTGGTGACCTAGGCCGGTGGGTGTGACCGGAGGAGGTAGGCCACTGGGGGTCTGTCCTTGGGGACAGTTCCTTGTCGCTGGCTCCTTGCTCTCTCTGCCTCCTGGCTGCCATGAGCCACGGGCTCCCGACATGACGTTCTGCCTCACCTTGGGCCCAGGCAATGGAACTGGCCAACCCCAGACTGAATGAATGGCCTGAGACCATGAGCCAAGAATAAGCTCCTCCCCTCCAGGCGGTCCTCACCAGGCTCTCCTGTCACGGCCACGGGAAGCTTACCACCACCCACCACCCGTCGGAGCTCTCCTCTCCTCAGCTGTGGGAGGGAGGGTCCTGGGGCTCACCGTGAGGGGCCGCGTGCAGCCGTGTGAGCGAGTGCTTGTGACAAGGCCACGCAGAGCGAACCTGTTGGAGAAAGCTGTCCATATGTTCAGTGATGGAGTGAGCCTGCTTTCTTATCTCGTGTCCTGCTTATTTCTTTGCTTGGAGGGAGCAAGGGTATTAGTTTCTCATAGCTGCTAAGACAACGACCTGGGTGCTTTAAACAATAGACTTCTCCTCTCACAGTTTTGGAGACCAGAGGTGCAAAGTCAGGGTGTGGGCAGGACCGAGGTCCCTACCCCGCTCCAGGAGTGACGCCTCCTGCCTCTTCCGATGCTGTGGCTCCAGGTGCGGCAGTCTTGAGCTCTGGCCCTCCATCTCTACATCACGTGATTTTCTCCTCTGTGGGTCTCCTAAGAATGGCCTTGGCAAGTGGCACACGCCTGTAATCCCAGCTCCTCAGGAGCCTGAGGCAGGAGAGTCACAAGTTCAAGGTCAGTCTGGGCAATTTAGGGAGACCCTGTGTCAAAAAGTAAAGGGGGCGGGTGCTGGGGAGTGGCTTAGTGGTAGAGCACTGGGCTGGCCTGCATGAGGGCCTGGGCTGACTCCGTCCCCAGTGTTGAGAAGCAGACAGAGCACACAGGGTTGTGACATGATCATGTCCACGGTCACCTCTCCATCCAGGAGAACATCCTCTCCGAGAGCCTTAGCCACACATTTCACCACGCCAGGTCCTGGTCACAGGTTTCAGGGTGAGGACGCGAACCCACCCTTCAGGGGGCCATCACTTAATGCAGAGCACAGCACAGCCGCAGGGTCCTGTGCTCTGGAAAGCATGCAGACTCTCCAGGCAAAGACCTGGAGGACTTTGACACACAGTGCCGAGGGGGCTGGACCCTGCCTCTGCCAGCTCCGCAGAAAGCAAGTTAGCCCTGGCCCCCTCCGCTCAGGGCCGCACGTCAGTCTAGTGCATGAAGGCAGGACGCACAGATTGTTCCCCGGGAGCCTCCGTGTTCCTTACCCTACCAGCTTCTCGCTTTCTTCCTGGGCCCTCTGGGGCCCGGCGTGGGGTGTGTGTGGCGGCACGGTTCTCTTCTGGGGGCTGAGTTGGAGAATGAAGGGATGGCAGATCCGAAGCTCGGCTGGCTTTTGCTGACGGAAGCACATTTCCCACCTGGAGCACTCTGGGTCCCTGGAGGGCTATCCTTTACTTCTTCAGCTGGGAGACGTATTTATGGTGGGTGGGAATGGCCCTTGCTGTTGCGAGCTCCTCCCGGGGACTCCCCAGAGGCTCGTCAGGCTGGTGTATCAGGAGCTCCCCTCCCCTTGGCAGAAATGAAGAGTTCAGCAGAAACGGAGACTCGGCTGATTCAAATTTAATTAAAACTGGAGCGATGCCTTTTGCGCTTTGGTCCTAATCATAACAGTGTTGCTGCTCAGGGTGACACGGAGCCCAGTGGCTATCTGTAGAGGAAGGGGTCTCGGGATGGCTGGTCCAGGTGGCAGGATGGAGTGGGGGGTCTCGTTTCTAAGTTTCAAAAACTTCTGGATTTCAAGGTTTTCCTAAAGAGGCACCATCTGATCTGGAACCCGCTGTTTCAGCCGACAATCACTCCCCGGGACTGGAGGTGATAAAGTGGGCGTCGAGTGGGCTCACAAGCTGCGTAACAGCACCACAGTAGCGAGAGGCACGGGAGTGGCCTCCTCGCCGGGCAGACGGGCCCTCGGAGCGCGCTGACCCTGGAGGTCTAACCAGGACGGCGGTGCGGGGGTTTGAAGGTGGCGCTCCCCCTGTGTCTCCAGCTTACAGGGTGCTCCCTCTCGGGTCCCTCGGTCTGAGGGGCAGGACTCGGCCCACTGTGGCTCTGCAGGCACTGGGTCCCTTCCTCCCCACCAGCGGTACTGTGGGGCTCGGGGGCTCTGGCGGACTCCTGCGTCCTGCCCCCCAGGCCTGGCACCTCAAGAGCACAGTCCAGGAGGCAGCGCCCAGGCTGAGGGTTCTGACCAAGGCTCCTCCCTCCTGAGCCCGTCTCTGGGTCCAGGTTTTGCTCCTTTCTGCAGGATGGTAGCGGAAAGGATCCGATGCGTGTGCTAGGGCCTGGTGGTGGCACACAGTAAACGCTCTGCAAGGCTGGCTGATCTCCTATTCCCGGCGGCATGTCCCAGGGCTCTGCAGGGCCGGGAGGTTGGAGGAGACAGGAGACCCCTTCACGACCCAGGGGTCCAGGCCACTTGGCAAGAAGAGGCCCTAGTGCATCGTCTGCTCTCACAGGTGACATGTTTGAAAGCAGGGACTCACCTGGCACATCACACAGTGCATTTGTTCATTCACTGATTCGTTCATCTCTCATGTGTAAAGCACCTACTGTGCACTAGGTCCTCAGTCAGGAATTAGAGAGGAGACTCGAACGAAGACAGATGCACTTCCTGCTCTTTGGAGTGCAAAATCTCTGATGAGATACGACAGTTGTGAGCGAGGTATACAGGCAGCCCTGGGAGTGCCACGTAGGCCCTCGAGTCTGGGCTGGTGGAGCCCTGGAAGGCTCTGGAACAGTGAGGTGGGGCAGATGGGCTCCTGGCTCACACACCCTCTCCTTGTTGCACTTTAACTCAACTGGGTCACGCTGGCTCCCACCCAGGGCCCCTGGTCGGCTGCCTGCTCTGCCTGGATGTGCTGTGTCCGAGGCTCCTGCAAGTCTGCTTCTTCACGTCCCACTTGAAGTAGTTCTTGCTAAAGAGGCCCAGCCGGTGGCCACGCCAAGTGCCTTCACCTGGTCCTGGCTCCTCCTCTCCCCGTGGCCACAGTCACCTGCTGTCTTCATTCTCCTCAGAGCCTGCACTGCTGATGGTGACCACACGGTCCACTGCTGTCGTGCCTGCTTCTGCCCTCTCTCCTGCCCGTGAGACTTAAACTCTGTCCAGAGCTGTGTCCCTGGAGCTGGATCCCTGGAGCATGGGGCTGGGCTCAGCAAAGCTTGGCTGAAGAACTGTCAAGTCGAGACTCGGTTTGGCTTGGCAAAGGGTGGGGCCAGCAGAAGGGAGTCATCCGGAGAAGCCTGAAGAAATGAAGGTGGTGGGCCATGATGCACACGGAGCCGGAGGAAGGGTGCGGTGGTCACCTCTCTGTCCTTGGGCAGAGGACAGCAGCGAGGGTTGCACAGGGCTAGCCAGGACCCTGCATCTTCTTCTCCAAATTGATTCAGCCCATGTTTTCACGAGCTGCCTCCTCAGGCTCTCTGAGCCGTTTGGAGCAGAAATGTCCTCGTTCCTGTCAGAGTGGCACGAAGAATGAATTATCAGGCAATTTCAGGGAGGACATTTAGGAAGAAGATATCAAATTTAAGAGGTTGCAATGAGTGTTCAGAGGTCAAAAGAATTGGGGGAAATGACTTCATGATTTTTCTTTTATAAAAGCAACACAAATAATGAAATAAAAAATGTGTGAAGCCCAGGCCCTTCTTCTCCTCTGTGTATTTTATGCAGCATAAAAACATGTCTTTGGAGCTTTCTTTGAGTGATTTAAAAACCAGATGGAATCCAGGAAGCAGGCTGCATCTGTCTCAGGAATGCTGTCATTTATTTCCCGGGTAAGTGAGTAGAAACGGCGTCCGGAGCCTCTCACAGAATCCTGAGCATTTGGCCTCCAGCTAAGGCACAAATAATCTCTATGCATGATGAATCCTTCCAATAACCAGGCGCTGCCAGGGCGGGAGCCAGCCTCAGCCCTTAGTCCCGGTGCTCTTTCAAGCCTTTGCTCAGAGTCCTCACAGAGAGCACCCAGCTCCAAGTTGAGCCTCTCCTTGCAGTTTAGGCTGCGTTTATGGTTCCTTTGGAAACGTAATAGGCCAAGTCCAGACTCCGGTTCCAATTGTTGAGAAAGGCAGGGGAAGACCAACTGAGCAGAGTCCACCACCCAGGAATGCACGATGGATTGGGCGTACCCTGCCCCCAGCACCTGGGCTTCGGAAGCTGGAGGCGAGCAGAGCTGTCACCCTGCCTGTCACATGTCTGTGCCCCCCGAATTGGTCCTTAGGAATGCAGAGCTGGGTTGATCCTGCAGCTCAGCCTCAGGCGGGGGCCGTCCTGTGTGAAGGGCTTTGTTTACTCTTTCCATTGCCTCCACCTCAATCCCTGCCTTCCTGCCAAGAGGCCCCCTCCCTGAGGTGCCTAAATGATCCGCTTTGTCTCGGGTCTCCTCTGCTTCTCTGTGTTCAGCGAAGGTGCCCTGGGATGCGCTGTATTGACCGTCTTCTCTCCTTCCCCGATGGAGACTGTCTGATTGTGTCCTCCACATTAATGGACCGCCTCTCCCCCCGTGTGGCTCAGATCACGTCTCACTCGCCAGCCCTGATGCCGAGACAGGCTCCTCCTACCACCTGCGCTCTCGTCCCGCAGAAGCCTCTTTCTGTGGAGGCCAACATGGCAGTGACACTCTCCTTGGTGCCCCCAGGAGGGTCCCTGCAGGCCGAAGACCGGCCCACAACTTTCACTCCCACCAGCGGCTGCTGGGACCCCCCGCAGCGCTCATCATCGTGAGACTTCAACATTTTGGCGGGCGAGCCGTCCAGTGCGGCCGGGCTGACCCGGTGCTCACTTCTTCATCGTGAATCTGCGCGGCTCTTCCGTCCTTACGGCCAGGACTTTGGCTTTGCTGAGTGTCCACTCCTCATGACCTGCCCCTTCTGTATCGGCTGTCTTTCCTTTTTCTTGCTGGTCTCTTAGAATTTCTTAAGCACTTTAGGTGTTACTGCTCTGGCAGTGATTTACTTGGTAGGTTTCGGTGTCAGGTATTCATCAAAGATAAAATAAAAGTCACTTAGAGACAAGACCCGGTGCAGGGTGTGAGAGGGCAGTTCAGAGCAGAGGTCCTCTCCTAGCACAGCTGACTGGAGGGATCAGCGCTGGAGAGAAGCTGATTCCTGGGGAGAGCAGGACTTGGAAGCCAAATGGTCTTTGGAGGTTTTCGTCACGTCCAGTGTGGTCACTGCCTGGTGGTGGGACCAGGGCAGGAGCCCACTTGGGCTGACCTCAGCCTTTCATAGTTGTTCCAACATTAATTAAAACAGATCCACTAGACGGGCAGAAGCTCCAAGAAAGTAGGAGTTTCCATTTATGCCTCTGGCAGCATGGGAGAGAACCAGTATTTAAAATAAAAACCTGGGGCCTGAAAGCGTTTCAGTAGACGGAGAGAGCAAAGGACCCGCTTCCTCATTACACATTTGTTTTTAGTTTTTCCCCAGCAGAAACGGCAACGAATTTAGTCATTAAACAAAAATCAACACTCAATGGCATCTGAATAAAATGAAGACAGTGTGTGACTTTCAACTCCATTTTTTCTAGATGCCAAACACATACAGCGTGGGAGGGTCCACGGCTCCCGGCGGACCTGGGTGACACGGGCACTCGCCTCCGTGCCCGCTGAATAAATGCAAGCAAAAATGATAATTGTGCTTCCTTTTAAGTGTGCAGCTTATAATTCAGTTTTATCTTTCCCTTTATTTAACACTTTTTCCTCCTTTCTCTATAGTTAATATGCAATTATGGGCATAATAATGAAGAAATAGAATGTATTAAAATAATATTTATGGAGCATATAACGACTTAGAAAACGCCTGCAATATGTTAATGAAAGAAACCTGTTGCCGAGCGGTATATCCAAGCTATTACAGCCACACTCAACCATAAACAGTCAGAGATGGAAGGCAAGTGTCCCCAGGATCACCAGCCCCTGGGCTGCGCTGTGGCCACGCGCTTCTCTTCCCTCTGCCTTTCCTCCTCACCGATTCTTCTTTCTCCTCATCCTCGACTCCTTCCTTTATACTCCTTTGAGTTGTATTAACCTTATGTTGCCTTTTAAGGTCCGGAAAACCTTCTGCGTGTAGAGTATCTTCTAAGGAAGCTCCCAAACCTCTCTCCATCCCCGGGCGAAGCACGGAGATAAAAGGAGTCTGGTTGACTTTTCCAAATACAGAGGATGAAAGCTGCCAGAGAGACCCTGTGTGGGAAGCTGCTCATGTATGTGCCAGGGCAAGTAGCATGTATGTAACATGCACATATGTAGGTCCTCACACCAAGAACACACGCACACACACACGCACGCACACACATGCACACACACGCGCGCGCACACACGCACACACACATGCACACGCACACATGCACACACATGCACACACGCACGCACACATGCACGCACGTGCACACACACATGCACACACGCACACACACGCACACACGCACGCACGCACACATGCACACACATGCACACACACATGCACACACGCACATGCACACACACACGCACATGCACACACACACATGCACACACACACATGCACACACACACGCACACACACACGTAGTCACTTGAATAGGCACCAAGTTGTCTCCAGTGGATACTTTTCAGGCTAACTGACTCAGGTTTATTCTGTTGGGATTCACACTGTCCTCAGTCAGAAAAGCTGCCATCTCCACAGACAATGTCCCTCTCCTTCCCTGTTCCTGTGTCCTCTCCTGCCATCTCTCTGCTTGGACCATGCTGCTCATTCCTTGGGCCATAGCATGTGCTCTACCACTTGCACAGGACATTCAGAGTCAAGGAGACCAAGGAGGTGGGGAGGAACACGCAGCCTTGCTGGGCCAGAGAGGAGGGCGTGCCTGCCACCAGCCTGCCTCATCCTTTCTGCCTGACTCTAAGAGAGCTCTCTGGCCTGGTGGAAATCGTCACCAAAGCCACCTCTGAGGAGTGGAGGTGCTGGGCAGTCCTCTGTCTCCAAGCTGCTGGTCCTCCTGTGCCTGGGCAGCAGTGGTCTCTGATAGGTTTGAGCTAGAGATGCCAAGCTCTTCCTGGAAGATCCTGACCACCAGGATCTCCGTGTCCTACGTTCATCATCTAGAGAGGTTCCTCTCGGAGCTAGCCATTGTTCCATCCCCTAATGTTGAATCAGGTGTTCAATGTGGAATTCCCCTTTTCCTGATACCGGTTGTCTATATTCATGTGTGAGAGCCATCATAGCACAACATCTGGGTGAGGCTCTAGAGCCAGGCAGCCCAGGATGGAATGCTGCTCTGATTATCATCAGCTATGCAAGTTTGTAAGCCATAAATGTTCTGGGTCTCAGTTTCCTCGCCTCTAACATGGGAACAAAAATAAGGCATTGTGAGGACTGGATAGTTATTACATTTAAAATGCTTAGACCTTTGAGTGAGAAAAAAGAATTATACATAGTAAATAGTAAGTGCTCAATAAATGTCAGCTTCAAAATTTATCATCACTTTCACTGATACGGCCTTCAAGATTGTCATCACTATCAACATCTCATCTTTACCAACACAAACCCCACTATCACCAATACCATTACCAACACCAACATCATCAACATCATCACCACCATCATCACCATCACCAACACCATACCACCATCACCATCATCATTATTATCATCACCATCACCATCACCACCAACATCATCACCACCATCACCACCACCATCACCACCACCACCAACAGCATCACCACCACCATCACCACCACCACCACCAACAGCATCACCACCACCACCACCCCTATCACCAACACCATCATCAACACCAACATCACTGCCACCATCATCATCACCATCACCATCACCATCATCACCATCACATCACCACCAATACCATCACCATCATCACTATTATCATCACCATCACCATCCCCACCACTATCACCATCATCACCATTATCATCACCATCACCATCACAACATCATCACCATCACCATCACCATCACCACCAATACCATCACCATCACCATCATCACCATTATCATTACCATCACCATCACAACATCATCACCATCATCATCATTATCATCATCATCATCATCATCATCATCATTGCTATCCTGTGGATGATGTGGTTGAGCTTGGACATTGGTCTCTGACAGATTCTGGTTCAAATTCCAGGTTCATAATAAGCTAGTTGTGTGACCTTAAGCAAATAACCTGATCTCTCCAACCCTCAGGTTCTGCATAAAAATAGCATATAATGCCTTCCTGATGCAGGTTGTTATAATGTTATAGTTATTAGATTAAATTAGGGGTCTATGCTCTTCTCATAGTACCAAGTATATGGTAACTCCTCCATAAACTTTATATACTTTATATGTACACACACATATGTTCATATAGACATGCACACAAACATATATGCCTTACTTACATATGTGTATGAATGTGTGTGTGTGTGTGTGTGTGTGTGTGTGTGTTCAGGCACATACGAGTGTAAGTTCTAATCAGCTTTTCCTATCGTGCTTCAAGACTATCAAGTCTTATCACTATGAGCCTCATTTGTTATTATTATTCTTATTGAGACATTTTGCAAGTGTCCCCTGTGGCTAGATGGGGGAGGGGGAGGAGAGCCCATGCTGAGCCATTGCGTGGGTTCTGAAGGCCTGGCCTCCAGCAGGGCTGTATGACCACCTTACCACGGGCAGGTTCAGGCCAGCCAGCCCATCCTCTAGCTCCCGCAAGGGCCCCCTTGTGCCTCGGTGGCTTTGTTCCTGTGGCTGGTCCTGTAGCAGACACATGGTGCCCTGTCACCTCCTGGTGTATTCACACTTGCATCTTTGTTTTTTCTGCTAAGAATTCTGAGAGTATTCTTGACAACACAAAATGTCACATATTTTTGGAAAGCTGTTGTGTTGTTGTTGTTGTGCTGCTGTGTCACCTATGTAAGTCACTTAACCACTGTGAGCTCCAGCCTCCTCTGTAAAACCTGGGTGTGTGGGTCGGCTTGTCCAAGTGTCATGTTTACTGAGTGCTCCCTGTGTGCTGGCCACCAAGCAGTGGCTGCGGTGGACAGGAAGAGACTGTTTCTGCCCAGAGGAAGCCCACGGGAGCGGGGCGTCATGTCGCCAGGTGTGGGCACAGAGAGCTGTGGGTGCAGAGGCAGCTCTTGCTCAATCTATCGCCAGAGCAGAGATAAGAAGAAATCCAAATCACGGCTTGTGAGATCGAGCGGAAACCAGAGGAAACGGTGAGGAGATAAAAACGTGCCGCCTGATGGGTGTGGAGGTGTACAGATATGTCTGCGCTCCTCAACTCATTCATCCAGAAAGGATCTGAGCCCTACCTGTTGCCTGCCGAGAACTCTGGAGGAGAGTGAGTTGACGCTGCCCAGTGGCCACAGCTTGGGGCTGGAGACCATCTATGCTCCCTGGTCCCTGCTGGCCAGGAGTGCTGCGTTCAGAACCTGCCCTGGGGATGCGGCTGAGCAGGTCTCCTGAGACTGGAGGGGGTTTCACTGAGACCCTGGGCTCTTCTTCCTGAGAAGCTGCGGCAGCATTTTCAGCAGTAGCAACAGGGGTTGATGTGACAAAGGGGCTTGGGGCAAGGATGTCACAGAGGCTGATGAGCTTCCTAAAGTAGAGGGCATGGGCAGGAGAGGACTGACCAGAGAGAGGCAGAAGTCTCATACAGTACAGGGTAGGCGGCTGAATGGAGGGCACGGGAGGCCAGTGGCAGCCTCTGTGGAGCAGAGGATCATTGCACAGACTGGGAGGTAAAAAATTTGGAGAAATCTGGAGGAGGCATTTGGATGTACACAGATCCTGGAGGTGCACCTCCAGTTCCCTGGAGAACTCGGGAGGAGGAACAAGGTGCACAGGACCCTGGGTCTTCTCTCCTCCTCTCTGGTCCTCAGTAGACTGGGGTAGAGCCGTGTTTCTAACCAGTGTGTGCAGGCAGGCAGAGAGGCGCTTCTGAGCCGGCCAGAGGGGGCTGTGGGGTAACCCACACCTTCTCAAGGTTGCATGCTACCTTTGCTCTAACCCCACTAACAACTGCAGAGACCAACATGCAAGCAGGAAATAATGGCGAGGAAGGAGAGGAATCCACCACAACCGTCCTTAAGGGTGCTTAAAGACACCATCAAGGGGCGGATCGTGCCCCAGGGCTGAGGTGGCATTTTGGTCCTGTCGTTTGGAGAAGGGTGCTTTTTCCTGTAACCTGACAGATCCTGGAGAAGAGTTCCAAGTGACTGGACGAGACGCCACGTGATCATCCACAAGGGAGGAGCCACCAGATTTCTCGGTTATTCCTTCTCAGTCTGAATAACCCAGGGAGTCCACTGGGAGCTGCCCGGCCTTGTAACAATTCTCTCCAAGACTTTAAAGGAAACTTCCAGATTTCTCTGTTTACAGCGTGTCCTCCACATTATGAAAACAGGTCAGAGGTGTGTGTGAGTCAGGCTGAGCCCACGTCTCCAGCACCAAGTCCGTGACCCCTTGCTCTTCTCCGTCAGTCATGTTTCTGCTCCTTGGCCAACACTTTGTGCATTTCCTGTGTGAACCAGAGAACACAGCTGAGAGAAAGAGAAGGGAGGTGAGCGGAACCTTGTTTAGCCCATTCGTGCTCTGGTGGCAGAGTTGTGGCACGGTGGCTCCCCTGCCGTGGGTTTGCGTCATGGAGAACTTCTGCGGCCACTTCACAATCCAGTTTGAAATGATTCCCCTCAACACTCATCTCAGAAGCATCTGCTGCACTGAAGAAAGAGACACAAAGCCTTAAGTCAGGAAGCATTTGGATCTACTCAGGCAGTTTCTGGTGACTTCTCTCAGTGCCTCTGATTCCCGAGGCTTTGCCTGGGCTGCTGGACACCCCTCCTGCAGGGAGGCTGTTCTTGAATGGATGGTGCACCTGGAGGCGAGGGTACCTTGCAGACCTGGCTTGTCTGAAGGGGCACAGGTCCCACGTCCACAGTGAACTCCCGAAATGCCCACCTCCCGTCCTCGTGCCCACAGTCAGCAAAGGGACGGGAAGCCTGCAAGCCCAGGCACGCGGCCGGGCGGGGCGTGAGGCGTGTGCCTTTCGTCTTGGGCTCTGAACCAGGGCTCTGCGGTTCAGATCTAGCCCAGAGCCTCACGTGTTGGGGAATCCACCATTTGAAAGGAGTGTGACAGCGGCAGCTGAACTCCCAGAAAAAGGTGGGCTGTCCCTTCAACTCCTCCGCTGTGAGCTCCTTGGAGGGGAGCCTCACACCTGTTTCATGGGGAGATGGGTCTCAGAGAAGAGCTGCTTTGATGTTTGTCTCTGATACATTGTGTCAATTTCCTGGGGGAATTCTTCCCGGCTCCGCAGCCTGTGGAGGTGCAGGTGCGTAAGAGGAGGACTCGAGAAGAGCCGGCATCCACATGCATGTGTCCTGGGCATGCTTCTCCTGCCGTGGAGAAACCTGAAATGTGGGTGTGCAGGAGGGGGACCTTGTCACATTTCCAGGACTTGGCTCCAGACTCTCACAACACACTTCTTCCTCTAATAAGGAGAAGTTGGTGGATCACTTCCAAGTGGGTTCTCATGTGGTAAGGTCTCAGTTGATTCAGTTTTAACATCTAGTCACATTCAAGGTCCTTAACCACCTGCTTGGGTTCTTCTGTCCTCCTCATTTACATGGGTAACTTATTTTCTCTGGGGATTACGGAATGGCCACCAGTGGGTGCCAGGTGGCTTCGTGGGCCTGTGCCCCATGCTGCCACTCATTCCCAGAGGCATGTCACTCCAGCGTGGCTCTCCATCTCTTGTAGACGCTCTCTGAACTGCCCCTTGCGCCTGGCTCTCCTGTTGAGGCATCTGTCATCTGCGGGAAGTCCAGCCAGTTACTGTGGCTTCTCCTCCTGGGACGCCCTGTGCCCTCCTGGACCCTCTGTGACCTTGTCAGAGCACTGGGAAGCTTTGGCTCTTCCCTGCAGCCTCTCTGATTCCCGAGCAGAACAAGGGCCGCATTGGTTCATGGTTGCTGTAACAAATATCACCAAACCATGCCCAGGTGACATGCTGGGGCCGGGGTTAGCCTGCAGCTTTCTCAGGACCTAGTCAGGACTGGGTTGGTTCAGACGGGGCAGGGCTGGTTGGCATGGGTACTGCCCTCAGATGGAGTGTGGGAGAGCCATCAGCCACACCTATGTTCAGTCCCACACTCACCCCAAATCAACCAGGCTGTGCTGCCTTCTGTGGCCTCACACACAAAGTGTCAGACCAGCACAGAGGGACAGTGACGGAGGGTCAGGTCCTGATCATGGCAGTGACGCAGGGTGGGTGACGTGGTGTTCTAATACCATGCATGGTCTAGCTTTGCTGGTCCAGGTGGCCACCGGGCAGAGTGACCTCAGAGACCGCAGCAGCTCTCCGCTGTCCCAAGGGCAGGCTTGTGACCGCTGGTGAGATGGGGGCTGCCTGGAAGGCTCTGGTAAGAGGACTGTGTCTCTGGACATGGCCTCAGCACAAAAGAGCGCCAGGAGGATGTGCCGCATCTGCTGTGGCTGTGGGCACAGGAGGACGCACATCCTGGGACTCATTATTGTACTGTGCTAGGCCAACCGTGTCCTAAAAGAACCCAGATTGGGAAGGGGCTGAAGGAGTGGGCATGTCTAGGTTGAATGTCCAGCTGGAGGAGAGGGACAGGGAGCTGCGGGAGGCTGAGGGCATCTGCTCTGGATCTGCAGGGTGGGCAGCATCCGGACAGGGGCAGGGAGGCAGGGGCTTGTGCTCACTGACTTGCTGAACGGGAGCCCACCTTTCCACAGTCCCTGCGTGGCTCGTGGGCATTAAGACCAGAAAAGCACGGGACGGCTCTTCCACGCACTCTGGCCAACAGGATCAGGGCTCGCAGCAGCAGTGCCATCTGGGAGTGTTAGAGACGCACATTCCGAGACCCCCAGAATCCCAGAGCTGGCAGGACCTGAGTTTCAATGAGCTTCCCAGGAGTTGGTATGCACGCAGCGTGGCCTGCTCGGAGCGCCTGGCTGGGGTGGCTTCTGGGAATGGAAATGCAGGTGTTTCAGGGAGCTGCGGAGGTCCTTGGCCAGGCCTCAAGGCAGAGGTCAGCCAGCAGGACGTGTCCCAAGAACAAAGGGCTCTGCTAAATCACTTCTACCAGAAGCGCCCAACACCCGGACAGGCTCCAAGGAGACGGGTGCTTCCGGAGAGAGGAAAACCTGAGGGCATTAGGGCCCAGGGAAGGTGGAGCCGACCCCAGGCCCTGGGCCTAGGCTGGGAGCTGCACTGAAGTGGGCTGCACATCTTGGGCTCCTCTGTCCTTGTCACCTCCAGGGCCAATTTCTTAATTGGTGCAGCCAGCCCTGGAGAGACAGACCCTCCAGGCTCGGGTGCAGGACAGGGTGGCCTGGAGGGACAGCTGACTCAGGCCTAGCGAGGGCCCTGCTGGAATGAGGACTGGCAAAGCAGGCTCATGCTCGGGGCCCACCCCATCACTTTACTTAATTTCATTGTTGAAATATTTAAACTGGCTTTTCAAGTGTGTGTCTGGGATTCAGAGGCTCATTCTCAGAAGCCGTGGAAAGTGCTCGGGTGATGAAAGTGGAACCCTCTCAGTTTGAGAAAAGTAATTGTGAAGATTAGTCGCTGTCACATCTTGTTGTGCACAGATCCTACTTCTGGAAATTAGCTGGGGAAGGTGTAAGTGGATCTTTGAGCTGCTGGCCAGGTTCTCTCCCGTCACCTAGCTGGTGTCCCAACAGAGTCGTCTTAGGCAGTAGGGTCTCCACGGGCCCTTCACCGTGGGCCGTGGTGCCACACCCAGAGCCCCCAGCCCCTCCATATGGCTGCTTCAAGCAAGGCCTGGGCCAGCTGGACATTAATCATGTCCGGACTTCCTATTGCAATGAAATTTTGCAAATGGTATTAGTTGATTGGAATGGTATTGAAGCAGCAATAGTTTTAGGAACATTTCATGGTGGGACTTGTCAGAATCCATGTCTGCTGGAGATTCTCCAGGGATTGTCTTCAGGAACCGGCTTTCCAAGATCCTGCTGGCTCTTTTCTGTAGCCTGGGAATCGAGTAGCTCCATTTCTGTGGAATCTTCAAGAGCTCAGAGATATCGATAAACTCCACGGTAATGAGCAAACTGTGACTCTCTAACAACATAGGAGATAGATTTTATTTAATCCTTTTGAAACTTTAGAAAGCAATGGACTTGTATAAATAGAGAAAAGGAAGTTTAAGAAAGAACGAGAACCAGAAACCATGGTATCGCCCTTTGGCTCTGACCGCGATGATCCAAATAATAATCCACACTGTAAGTATACAGCCAGTAAATACCCAAGCAGCTCTGGGAAGTGAAGACAACGGAGATCCTTAAGACACAGTAAGTGTCACAAAAATATAACAAGAGACATTAGTGGGATCAGGAGCAAAGGTAACTGCAAAGGCCCAAAGGACACAGCCCGTGTCACGTGGGCTTATTGTCCAGGCTGTTGGCACAGTGAAGTTGATCCCATGGATGGCTGTTTCTGCGTGAGCAGCTGGCTGGCTGGGAGGTGAGCAAGGTGAGCCAGCACCTTCTCCAAACAGCAAGGAGGCCACTCCCCAGTGGACGGGTCACTGTGGGCAACGGGTCTGGAAGAACTGCAGCCATAGCCCAGCAGTCCAGGCAGTGGCTGGTCTCCCACCACGGCCATCTACTTCTAGACAGAAGACTGAATTTGGAAAGTTGCTCCCTGCTGAGCAGATTTACGGAGATGAAGTCTTTTCACAGTAATTGAGCGGAGGGCTGGCCCCTTGCAAGTGTCTCCCTCTTCCCTATGATCATCTCCTCCCTCCTTCAGCTCCATGGGCTGACTCTACGCTCCGTCCTGCTGCTGCCTGCTGAGTGTCAGAACATCTATTAGGAGAGCGGCAAAGACCTCCAGTGGGTGTGAGTCGGCTTTTCGTGACTGTGACAAGTGTCTGCAGAGAACAACTTGGAGGAGGAAAGGTTGGCGCGAGCTCACGGTTTCAGAGGCGTCGGTCCATGGGAAGTGGGCAGATGGTGGCTGAAGGGCTGGGCAGAGAGAAGCTGTTCAGCTCATGGCAACCAGGAAGCAGGAGGGAGGGGAAGAAGAGGCCAGGGACAAGATAGAGTCCCCCAGGACATGTCCCCAGGGACCGATTTCCTCCAACTGTGCCCTACCTCAGGTAGTTTCCACCATCTCCCAAGAGTCCATTCAGTATTTTAGTCCATCAAAGAGATTAATTCACAGATGAGGTCAGAACCCTCATGATCCATCCAATCCTCTCCTCAAGCCCCCCTCTGGACGCTGCTGTGCTGGGAGGTGAGCAAGGAGGCCACTCCCCAAAGGACGGGTCACTGTGGGCAACAGGATGACATCTCCAGGTGGCAGGGGTTCAAGCCTTCAACACAGGAGCTTTTGTGGACATCCAGATCCAAACTAAATCTCCCTGGTTCTCCAAGATGGCCTGCTGAGGACTGGTTTTCTGTGGAGTCCAGGTGGCACCGTACCCTCAGACTGTGACCAGAGTTGTCAACACAGGGTCTCAGTCCTGGCAGGACGCAACTTCTGGCCCCGCCTTCAAGTGCAGCTCTGCTCTGTGAAAATGTGGTGAGTGAGCAGGGCCAGGGCCGTGCACAGTGTGAACTGGAGACTCGGAGTCTCCGAATGCAGACTTCACAGCTAATTCGCAGTTTGTGTCATCGATCTCCCAGGCTTGGCTGCGGGCCTGTGTCAGCACAGAGGGAGCCCACGTTCCCCTCTGGCCATCGTCTCCCTGTTTCTGGGCCCAGAGTTTGTGCTTCAGAGCACAAAAATTTCCCCAATGTTCAGCATTAGGAGACCAGCCAGAGGTAAGATTCTACAAACTTTAATGAGAAATAAGCTGAAGGTAAAGAGCACCATCTCCAAGTGCCTAGCACACACACACAGACGCAAACAGGTAGGCTAGGTAGGCTAGAGAGCGCCACATCCCAACCCCTGCCACCTGGAGATGTCACCCCACGTGTCCAAGGTCCGTGGCAGTGGTGATGGGGGGGGGGACCTTGGAGTGGGTGTAGTCCTTATCTGGACAGTGTAGGCCAGTGTAGCCAGAAGGGCTTGGAAAGCAGTGGGGTCACAGGGGTTCAGTGGCCTCTGGAACAGGAACAGGAAGTGGAGGGTCTGAACCTCCTGGGCTGTGCTGGCAAACAGGAAGTGTGCAGGTGAGATGTCCCACGCTCCATGCTGGCAGAGTGCTGGCGCTGCTGGGGACAGCTCTCACGGGTTTAGTCTCATTGGTTTTCCAGGGAATTAGTGTCCCCCGTCCCTGAGCATCAGTGCCAGGTGAGCCACCCGCAAGCTAGGTGTTTCCTGGTTCTACAGCCCTCTGGCCAGCTTACCTGATGTGGAGACCCCGCTCCTGCTGGTGTGATTACGGCTCAGAGCTATTTGCCGGGAATTGTGTTTGGGTTTTGCCAGGTGCCAAGGCTGGGCCTGGAAAGACCACTCAGGCTCTCTAACAGCCCCGGTTGCCTTGTGACAGGTGGAGCCACCTGGAGGCTGCAGCGTCCCCACCAGTGGCGTCCTCACTCTGCTTCTGTCCCTAGGGCTGTTGCTCAGGAAGCACACCTGGGCTTCCACCCAAGGGCTGTTTTGGCACACAGGAACCTGGCTGAGGGGAAGTCAAAGTGAATCTCCATGCGTGAAAATCCTCCTGACTTGCTTTTCCCAGAGGTTTCCATAGTGATCCCTGCAGGGAAAGTGAGCTCTGACTGTGGTCTGCAGCAGACAGAACCAGGTGGGGCTTGTCAGGGAGTCTCCCAGGCCAAGTGAGAGGTCTTTTGGTTTTTATGCAGAGATGTGACAAGGAAAATGGGATAATTTTAAAAAAGAGGCCCAGTAACTGCAGCCCACTGGCTGGTCAGGGTGCTTCCCGGCCATGCTGTCCCCAGGGGTCCAGGCGAGTCTTGCACACAGGGAGACTCAGATTACCATCAGCCTGGGCTCCTGCTTTCCCCAGTACAAGTGAGATGCAGGGGGCCCTGAGGACTGGGGGATCCGGCACGTGTCCTGCATCTGCGTCCACCCACCAGCAAAAGCAGGACCTTTCTGCAAGAGGCTCTCCTGAGAGATTTTGAAGTCTTGGCTCAGACTTGGCGTGGGCTGACCCAGGAGGCGTCTGGTTCCATGATCGAGGACCTGGTGGAGGACATCAGAGTTGGCAGGAGCAGGGCGAGTGTGCCCCTGGGGAGGTACTGCCTTTCCTCAGGACGCCCCGAGCCCCGGTGCCTGAGAGTCCCTGGGCACTGCCGTTCCAGCGTGGTGAGCGCAGTAGCTGGCCCCGGGGGAGAGAGCCCCCTACTTCAGCGATACCCGGGGGTTTTCTGAACTCACACTTGCAGGGCTGGCCCCGTCTGATTCCTTGGGAAATGTTGCGGGTGATTCTGGGGCGAGCGCGCAGTCTCTCCAGCTGTCTGAGCCGCGATTCCTGTTCTGGAGGATTACGGGGGATTTCATCCGCCCGCCACCGAAGGGCTCCGCGCTGCCTGACACTCTGAGGGAGCTCAGAATATGTTAGCTGAATTTGAATCAAAGTTTGCTTGTCGACACGGGGCTCAGTGCTGCCTGCTCCTCCAGATCAGCTCTGTCAGACGGCTGTCAGTCAGCCCGAGGGGGCAGCCGCGGGCAGGCGAGGCAGGACAAAGGCGAAGCTCCCCAGCAGCACGGAAGCCCTCACCGAGGCCGAGAGAAGAAACTGAATAATTTACCTCCAATTTTGTCACCTTCTGTTCTCTGCTACCAAAGGGGATGATTCCGGGGACTGCGGCATGCTGTACCTGCCTTTCCAAGGCGCCCAGAATTCAGAACCGCTGACAGGCGAGCGAGGGAACGGGGTGCTCTGGTGCTTCCCTCGCCCTGCGGCAGGGTGACAGAGTCGGGTGGCACACTCAGGCAGTGGGGCTGGCACCTGGCCTGTCCACAGGAGATGGGTGACTGCCCACAATCGGTCACCCCAGGGGAGCTGCCGCTCCTCTCTCCCAGGGAGGTTCTCAGGGAGATGCTGGGCAGGCCCAGGCCCTCGCAGCCTGCGCTGCGGTGAGGGGGACGTGGCTGTGTGCCAGGCCAGGCCTCTGACAGCTCCGGCTTCCTGCCCACCTCGCCTGGCCTGCCTGGACCCGGGCCCCACCAGCGAGCTCTCCTCCACCTCCCCTGGTTTCCTGGACCCTTTCTACCTGTAGCCCTCCTCCACGGCACCAGCACAGACCACTCTGAGAGAGGGCGTGGCTGCCGGGTGGACCAGGTCCCGCAGGTGGGGAGCCGGGCCACATTGTGGAGGGAGGAAAGGTTCATTCTGGCTCTCAGTCTTGAGGTTCCCGTCCATGGCTGGGTGGTCCTGCTGCATTCGGCCTGTGGAGAGGCAGCGCGTGGTCCAGGGAGCCTGGGGTGAGCCCACGCCCATCCAGGGACGGCTCTCCTCACGGCCAGGACGTGAAAGAGTGAGGAAGGGGCAGGGTCCACTGTCGCCTTTGAGGGCAGTCCCAGTGACCAGACCTCTCGAGGCCAGCCTCTTGGAGGTCCCTTGGCCTCCCAATAGTGCTGTCCTGGGGACCAGCAGTCAGAGGCCTGTGGAAGACAGTCCAGAGCTAGGTACGGCAGGCTCCTTCCCTCAGGTTCTAGAAGTCCAGCTGGTCCCACTGTGTGTATCCAGTGGCTGGTGTTGGCCCTGGTCTCCAGACCAAAGTCCCCTGCCCCGAGCTAGTCTGGAGGCTCCTTGTGCTTCCTAGAGCCTGCCACGTGTCCTTGTTCAGCATCACCAGCATCACCAGGTGCTCCCTCCTTCTCCTCTGCTCTGTGAGACCCACGAGGTGCACGCCGTAGTCTAGCCCTATACCTAGAACATTGTAATTGACCAACTAGTCAAATGGAAGATGGGCCTCGGTGTATCTACCCACCCAGCGCAGTGTACTGCTGGCCTCCAGCATCGGGTTTCAACCTGGTCCCCCCGCTCTGCCCAGCACTCTGGCCCGAGGACCTGACCCCGCAGGAGGGGAAGACGGCTCCTGCACCCTGGCCCCCTAACCCTCACTTTCCTCTAATGAAGGAAGCTAATCTGTCCTTGGTGAGCCCCTGGCAGGCCTGGGTTCCCGTAGCCCTAAGACGTGTGTGGTTACAGGTGGGAACTGGTGGGTGCATAACACACATGGGAGGTTTGCTGCCAGCGCAGGGGGCACACATGCTCAAGACGGCTTTGTGATCCAGGTAATGGCTGCCAGCCTGGTGCTGATGATCGTCACAGGTCAGAGGATGAGCTTTATTTTCGTGAATGGGATTTTCTGAAAAGGTTCTGATGCCCACTAGTCTGTGCCTCCTCTAGGGTGTGGCAGATGCCCGCCTGTGCCCCGTGCCAGGAAGAGAGAGCCTGGCCCAGAACAGGCAACAGGAAACATTCATGGAAAGACGTCCACTGTGCACTGAGTCATGGGCAGGACGTCCTCATTCTCCACAGGGCCCCACGGACGCTCTCCAGGTGCACGACTGTCGTGTCCATCAATAAAGGCATTGAGAAGCACTGTCCCTTACAAGGTCGGGGAGTTAAGACGGTGGAGCTTTTCTTTCTGGTTATAAAGGCATTTTATTTCCCAGGCAAAGCTCACAAATCAGAACAATGATTTCAAAACTCTTCTTCATTCTAATCTATTCTCTCTAAAAACATTTTTCTACTTCTTGATTACAGATGAAATATTATTGTATAAATTTGAGGAAAAAACACAGGAGAGTTTAAAAAGAAAAATCTGATCTCTAGATCTACAGCTCAGAGATAACAGGTTGGTGTGGTGCTTTCCCGACGTTATGGGGGTGTGTGTTTTATATCCTGATTCTTTCTCTAACATCATCCTGTGGGGATTTTTCCTTCTGGCTAGAGCTTCTTTAATAACACTGTTTTAATAGAAGCATAATATTCTGTCATATGTTTATACCACAATTTCTTTAATAATACTAAAGTTGGGGACATTTAAGTTGCTCCCAACTTTTGTGATTTTTTTTTAATGTTGAAATAATGATCTGTTTATATAAAGCCCTGAGAGAACTTTGATTACGTCCCCACGAGAGTTGCTTAGAAACAGATTGGAAGGGTCTGTTCCTCTGCGGCTTCTTCCCTTTCCTCTCCACTTATGATGTCTGCTTCTGTCTTCAGCTAGTAAACATCCACCTATAATTTCTTTGACAAAACTTTTAATTGAAGTTAAATTTACATGCGGCAGAATGCACAAGCCTTATGCTTTCAGTTTGGTGGATTGCACAAATGAGCACACTGGGTAGCTTGCCATCCGAGGACAAGGTGCTGCTGTCACCGGGCCCTCTCTGCACCCTTTAGTGTCCCTCTCCTTTTCCTGTCACCTCCCAAGGTTGCTGGCTTGGGCTTCACCTCACAGAGTCCTTTGTGGACAACATCTGCACAGACTCGTGAGCTAGCGGTGGTTTTGTGTATCTAAGTGGCTACATGACACCTCTACGGTGTTCTCGGCTTTGCCTCTTCACTCAAAGACCCAAAGTATTTATTATCTGGCCGCCTACAGAACCCGCTGGTTGGCTCCTGCTTCACAGCCTTCCACTCTGTGAACGGACTGTACGTGTTGTGCTGAACCAGGCTCACGGGATGGTCTCCAGCTGATGGTTACAAATGGTTCCACGTGGACATTCCTAAATGTATCTACTGCTTCACAAACACCTGTTTAGGTTGGTTAGGGCCCCAGGTCCATGTACCTGTGTTCAGCTGTGGTTGACACCATCAAACATTTTCCAAGTGGTTGAACTGATGCATTCTTATGCCCTGTCACATCTCTAGAACCTCCCATGAAATGTGAATGATAATGACATGAATAGATATTCCCATCTCATTCCTGATTTTGGTGTTTGACTATCAAGTGTGATTCTTGTGTAGTTTTTAGCTTAATCACCTTTTTAAAGACCGTGTCTCCAAATATGGACTTATCCTGAGCTCCTGGGGGTCAGAATGTCAACATACGGATTTGGGGGAGGGGGATGTACAGTTTAGCTCCTAGTCAGGAGGCAGGACTGAACTGGCAAGTGGCAGGATTGCAGTCTGTTGTTTGGAAACCTTACTGTTCCAAGGATGTGCCCCATGCGGTGGCAGTATGGGAGTTTCCTGGGCCTCAGGGACTGCTGTGGGTGGAGAGATGCCCCAGGGTAGCTGACTAGTAGGAATGCAGGGTGACACCCATGGCAAGCTGAGGCCTCGTGGAGTGGCTGCAAGCTGGCTGTGGGGCCTCTGGGTCTGCACATTGGAGTAACAGGTGTGACAGAGGCCCGTGCTCACGTGGTTCCCTGGTGACCACTGCTCTCTACGCTGGCCACCTATGGACAAGAACAAGGCCTAAAAGCCCCGTGCCTCTGCCCGTAGCCCAAGCACTCGCCACCCCGACTGACGCCTCTAGCAGAAGCCTCTGCTTAATGAGATTCAGTTGTGTTTGTCCCCAAATCATTTGATGCAATTGTGCATCTTGTTGTAATTATGTAATTTGACTAAATACTGTGTACACCCATGGAACGGGAGTGCACAAAGAGGATTGTTTTTATGAAAACTAAGTTCCATGTTTTGGAAAGTGAGTTCCCAGAAGGGACGTGTCCTCAGAAAGGGTCGTGGCTGCGGCGGAGATGGCTCTGATGAGTTTTCTCATGCCAGGGTCAGAAACCAGAATTGTGAGGAGCCAGGAGAGCCTCGTGACGGTGGCTGGAGGGTCGGGAAGAAGCGCTTCAGACCTGCTGTCGTGGCCAGACTGGAAAGGCTTTAGTGTCACTTGTAAAGACTGGCTAATGAATGCGTGCTTCAGGTGGCCAGTTAAAATGCACGTTTTCAGATGGTGAGTGTGATTCTTAGGCTTCTCCTTTTAACTGTATTTTTCAATTAACCTCCTGGCAACAGTTCCTTGCAGAGCCAGAGAAGCGTCTGGCGATGCATAATCCCGCTTCTCTGGGCGCCGGGGGAAATTCGGACAGCAGAGCTGAGTGCTTGGCCCAGCGCTCGGCAGACGGAGAGCACTTCAGAAGCAGCCTGGTCTCCCTCGCCCACAGGCCGGGTGTCTGCGGCCAAGTCCCTGGAGACCCTTCTGAGCAGGTGGAAGCCTCCGGGGGAGCCGATGTACAGGTTCTCCCTGTGGGAACTCAGACCTGTGTCCTGCCATCCATTTTTAAAAGAACATTTTTAGTTGTAGGTGGACACAGTGCTTTTTTGTTGTTGTTTATTTAGTTTTTTTTATGTGGTGCTGGGGATGGAACCCAGTGCCTCACATGTGCGGAGCCCCAGCCCCAGCCCTGCCCACTGTCCAATTCTTGCTAGTTTGGCACAACTGGGGTTCCCAGTAGCAAGCAGGGATCTAATAAAGCTAAAAGTCTGGTGCTGAATGCAAAGTAAAACTTAGGAAGTAAAAGAGAAGAAGGCACATGGACAACCAAGAAGGGACTGAGTGGGGTGCTCTGCGGCTCAGAAAGGGGCTTGCAGGTAAGAGACAGGGGCTTCATTTCATTTTGCTGCACATGGATTTCCAGTTTTCCCAGCACCATTCGCTGAAGAGACCATCTTTTCTCCAGTGAATATTTTTAGTGCCTTTGTCTGGTGTGAGATAACTGTATGTGGGTGTGTCTCTGTGTCCTCTATTCTGTATGTGTGTATATACACACACACACACACACACACACACACACACACACACAATGGAATATTATATACAATATTATATATAATATATGGAATATTATATATAAAATGGTATACATATACAATGGAATATTACTCAGCATTAAAAGAGAACTAAATCATGGCATTTGCAGGTAAATGGATGATGTAGGAGAATACCATGCTAAGTGAAGTGAACCAACCCCCCAAAACCAAAGGCTGAATGTTTTCTGATATGTGGAAGCTGATCCATAATGGGGATGGGGAGGGAGCAGGGGAGGAATGGAGGAACTTTAGATAGGGCAGAGGGGAGGGAGGGGATGGGAGGAGGAAGGGGTTAGGAAAGATGGTGAAATGAGATGGACATCATTCCCCAAGTACATATATGAAGACACTGATGGTGTGACTCTACTTTGTGAACAACCAAAGAGATGAAAAATTATGCTCTAGATGCGTACTGTGAATTGAAAATGCATTCTGCCGTCATGTATAGCGAATTAGAGTAAGTAAAAAAGTTTTAAAAAATAATCAAAGCAAACACAGAACACTTACCAAAACACAAAATAGAAAGAAAGAAAGAAAGAAAGAAAGAAAGAAAGAAAGAAAGAAAGAAAGAAAGAAAGAGGCTTACAATTCTGTTCCAGGAGATTTCGCTTTCCTGTACTCTGTTCTTACAGCAGGAATCTGAGAGCCACATTGCTGCAGGGAGACATTTATGTCCTTCGCACGCTGAGGTTCCCGCTGGGACAGACGGCAGCACATGCCCACACTCCCGGGGAGACTGGGTTTGGGAGCTGCTGTCCTGGTGCTGGGGAGACTCCAGGAAGCACCTTTGCCCTGAGACCTACAGAGTCCCTGTGGACAGGCTTCTGTCGGGCACTCCTGGCCTCTTGTTCACAGCCCCAGCTCTGCACGTGGACTCGTGCACCTCTGAATCACAGTGATGTGTTCTGATACGTTAAAAAATATTGTAATGCTTTATTTTACCTTTGAGCTTTCCCATAATTAATTAAAAAAAAATTTACCCAATCTTTTTTTAACAATATTCCAGAAAACCCAAAGCGTTTTATTTCATGGCTAATTTATTTTGTAATTATGGATCTGTTGGTAAACAGTGCGATCATAGTTCTTCATTTTGCCTATTTATGCTCTTCATGCTGTAAATGCTTTCACCTAGTGTGATGGTTGTTCATGAGGGACGCTTCCTAACGACATTAATTCCCGTGAAATGACCAGCACGTGCCCTGGACACACGGGCAACCTAGGCAGAACCTGAGCTCTGGGGAAGGTTTTTTATTCAGAGGGAAGAAAATGCATATGCTCTATTTTTAATTTCTAATTAAAATACAAGTTAAAGACTGATATTAAATCCTCTTTTCCCAATTAAAAAATCATATTAGTATAAATATTTTTATTTCTAATTCGGGGATTTATGTACATGCTACATTTTAAAAGATAAACAGCCGGCAAAATTTTACCCAGGCCTTTCATTTTCATAAGATTTTTAAAATCATGACCTGGATCCAGAAATGATTCAACAGAGCGAAACCAGCAGCAGCAGACTGAGCCCCTGGGGGATCTCGGAAATTAAAGGTCGGTCGGTCGGAGCCCATCGAGATGCCAGACAGAGAAGAACCTGGTCTTGGGACGCATTCCCATCCAGGTGTAAAACCAGGGAGCAGCTGGAAACACCACCCCAAAGCCAGAGTTCAAGGCACGTTTATATGGTGCGGATGTGGGCGAGGAAGGCAGGAGTGTTCAGCCTGGGGGCCACGTTGCGTGGATGGAGGAGGCCTGTGTGCTGCGGGAATGCTGGGCGGGCAGAGCATGAGGAGCGGCTTTGGCTTCTGGACTGGCTGGGTCCTAAGCTGAGTGTGGGGCCACAGCGGTGGCTGGGGGACTGGGGTTGAAGTTCGAAGGGACACTGGAGAGCCTGCCGTGCTCTGGGCCCACAGCTTGTGCCTGGACCAACGCCCTCTGCCCCTCCCACAGCCCTGGTCCAGGGTAGGTCAAGTGTAGGTCGTCTCAGGAGGTTCCTGTCTTCAGACTCTTCCTAGCCATCTGAACGTGGTGATCACTGGTTTTAAAGACAGTGCTGAGGCTGGCAGCTTGCGGTGGGTGCGCACTTCTTCAGTCGGGGGCGTGGGGGGAGGGGGTATCAGCAGCACGCAGCTGTCCACGACGGGTCATCTTGAGAATCCTTGGTTGGGCGCGCCTGCTCCTCTCGGTAGGGCTCCCCCTCTGCTTCTGAGAGGAGCAATCGAATTTCAAAGCAGCCCTCAGGGGGTTGGAGGGTCTCGCTTTATTCTTGAAATAGAAGCTGGTTTTAAATGGCTATGGATTCCGTGGTTTGGAATTGACATTGGAATGGTCCAGTGTTTCAAGTGGAGAAAGTGACCAGCCCCGCCTGCTCTCTGGCAGGGCAGTGGGCTGGTTGGGGGTGACCTCTGGGTTTCTCCCCACACTGAGGTTCTCCCTGTGGCTGGCTCTGGGGGAGGGTGCTCCTGCCAACGGAGGTCACGAGGGAAGCCCTCTGCTGACCCTGCTGTGGGCTGCGAGCTCTGTGGGGCACTGGCCACAGCAGGACCTCGGGCCCCTCATCGGCCTTCGAGCTGCAGCTCAGGCTGCCGGCTTGGGTCGGAGGACTGGAAACAATGGAAAGGTGCAGGGACTGGTGACAGAAATGGAGCAAACAGAGTCACCCAGCAGGGCCCAGAGCACAGGAGAGGCGCGGTGTGTCCCGCGGCAGCACCCCACGTGGCACCCAGGCCCAGCAGGCCCAGTGGAGCTCTGGCTTCCGTGCTGCATGGACTGTTGGAGGGCCGCGTGCGGGTGCTGCTCAGGGGGACGTGGGGATAAAACAATTTCTGAAAAGCGTTGCCTGACGGTCGTGGTGTTTATCGGGAAAAAAAAAAGTTTAACTGCTATTATCAGATCTAAACTTCATATATTTTATTAAGAAAATGCTACATTTTTAAAATTAGAGAAGCCTTTCATTTGGTGATCTTTACATACTGGTCCTCGTGGGGCTGACTTGAAGAAGATCGTCCAGTGAATGTGGGTGTGTCTGGGGTGGTGGCTCCGGGAACATGAGGGGCAGGTGGGCAGCAGCTGCTCCCCTGTCCCCTGTGGGACAGGCTGCATTTCAAAATGGATTCTAAGCTGTGGATCTGATGGGTCTTCAAAACAGACTTCCTCCTGACTCTGCACAGATCCCAGCCAAGCCTCACTCATACTCAGAGCTCCCAGGAGCCAGGGACCTCTCCTGTGCTCACCTGGCTGCCCCCACCTGCAGCCATGACCCTGAGTCCCTGGACCAGCCTCCCCAGCCTCTCCAGGAGCTCCCTGCCCCCCATCCCGGCTGTCTGCCTTCCATCCCTCACGTGGAACCCAGAAACCTCGCGGCTCCCCACGTTGGAGTTACCTAAATCTGTTCATTAGGAGAGACAGGAGTCAAGGGGGCGCGGTTGGGCTGCAGACTGGACTCTCCTCCACTCCCCAGCACCCCCACCTGACCCTTTCCAGGCCGTGTTGTGGCAGTGGCCCTCTGCCCTCCTCTGCAGGACTGCGTGGACCTGCAGAGTTGACCTTCACTGAAGCACATGGAGGAAGGGCCTGGGCTGGAGAGGCCCAAGGGGAGTCTCCCCAGAGGGGCTTGCAGACCTGGGGCCGCGCAGGCTCCTTCTGGCCAGCTCCACGCGCTCTCAGCCTCACTCTGACGTGGCCTTAGCTATTCGTGGTCTTCACCTTCTATTTCCCAGTCACAAACCCTAGGCTCTGCACACGCTGCATAGACTCTGCCACCTCCTCACGCCGGTCCTCGTCGGGCACTCCGGCCACCGCTCTCCCGGCCCTGGCCGGTAGAAATACCGCCTGCGTCCCTCCTCCAGTACTGAGTCACAGCCTCCTTTGTTATTCTGATATTTTTGTTATGCTTATTTCTTTTTTTATGTTTTTTTAAATTCTTAAAATTTGTTTTAATTAGTTACACATGACAGTAGGATGCATTTATGCACTTTGATGAATCATACCTAGATGAGATATAACTTCTCATTTTTCTGAGTCACGTTGGTCATGCAGTCACATAGGTACATACAGTCACATATGTACATATGAACATACAGTAATAATGTCTGTCATTCTACTGTCTTTCCTACCCCACATTCCCTCCCCTCCCCTCCCATCACTTCCCTCTTCCTAATCTAAGATAACTCTCTTCTTCCCTAGTGCCCCTCTCCGCCTTACTGTGAATCAGCATCTGCATATTAGAGAAAACATCCAGCCTTTGGTTTTGTGGGATTGGCTTATTTCCCTTACCATGATATTCTCCAAATACATCCATTTAATGGCAAATGCCATAACTTCACTTTTCTTTAAAGCTTAGTGATATTCCATTGAGTATATATACCACATTTTCTTTATCCATTCATTTATTGAAGGACACCTAGCTTGGTTCCAGAGTCTACCTTTGTGAATTGAGCTGCTATAAACATTGATGTGACTGTGTCACTATAGTATGCTGATTTTAAGTCCTTTGAGTAGTAAACCAGGGAGTGGGATAGCTGGGTCAAATGGTGGTTCCATTCCCAGTTTTCTGAGGAATCTCCACACTGCTTTCCATAGTGGTTGCACCAATTTGCAGTCCCACTAGCAGTGTACGAGTGTGCCTTTCCCCCACGTCCTCGCCCACATTTGTTGTTGCCTGTATTCTTGATGATGGCCATTCTGACAGGGGTGAGATGAAATCTTAGAGTGGTTTTGATTTGCATTTCTCTAATTGCCAGAGACATTGGACACTTTTTCATATATTTGTTGATCAATTGTATTTCTTCTTCTGTGAAGGGTTTATTTCTTTTCTTGAAGTAACATTCCTGTGTAAGTGCTGGAGTTGGAGACGGTGCCATGATGTGCATGTTGCCATTGTCTGCTCCAGAGCCCGGCACCTGTCAACAGACCGAGTGGCATTTGCATGCAGGGATATAATAACCACAGTAGTGACAATGACAAGAACGTGGCAAGTGCTGTCATCAGGTGGTCACGGTGTTGACATGCTGCCGTCTCCCGGCAGACACCTCCTCTGCCCACCCAGCTGCTGTAAGCGACGGCTTCCATGCACATCTCCGCTCTAGACACGGGAGTGGCTCCATTCTGGAGACTGAGGCCAAAGTTGGGTTCTCGTGGTGCCTTGTCAGTAGTGGGGTCAGAATCGAGTCCTGGAGAGTCCAGCTCCAGAGGGCCAGTCGGCCTCAGTGGGGGGATCTTCTCACTCGCTGCCCTGGGGGGGCTCTGACGGAATCCTGTCTCCCTCAGGCTCTGAGCAAGCTCCTGTGACTCGTGGAGGGATCGCTGCAGTGAGCACAGGGCACAGACCTGCCCTGCTGCGGCACAAGCCCTTCCTTCCACTGTGGCCCAGGAGGACCCCGCCAAGCCAGCCCATCCCACCCAGGTGCCCCTCTTCTGGGTTGGGGAGAAGTTAGAGGGAACAGTGCCACCTGCTGGGACTCTGGCTAAATACCAGGCCGAGCTCCCCCTCTTGCTGGGGACCAGCGCAGCCACATCCCACAGAACTCCTCTGGGGACCAACGGGTGACACTCTCAGAAGGCAACAGCAGACTGTGCCACACAGTGGTGAGAGGGGCAGGCTGCTGGTCAGTGCCATCGAGTGCCTGGCTGCCTGGCACCCAGTGCTCACCTGTGGGCAGGTGTTTCCTTCCCCAGACACTTGACTTGACCAATCCTTTCCCCTTCCCATGAGAACCTCTTCATAGCAGAGGACAGAAGATAGGAGATTTCCCTAGCGCCCCGTGGAAGTGGAGGTGGGGATCTGACCCTGCGCAGTGCACAGACTTTATTCTTTCTGGGCCATTAGTTGGCTGCACGTCTTATTAAGGGCTGGATGCTCACCAGGAGCACATGTGGGCAGACAGGCCAGAGGTGCTGAGTCTCCGTCCTCCTGTTAGGCACCAATAGCCTGCACCCATGGTCCTCTCTCACTCCCAGTAGGACGAGAAGTAGGAAGCCGCGTCGTGACGTGGTGGCATCTGAACAGGTCTCCTGACCTCCGCGTGTTGACAATGGATGGGCGCTGTGGACGAGGAGGCACTGGACCTTGACACAGGTAAGGGAAGGGCAGAGCGCAGAGCCCTCTTCCTCCTGCGTGGTGGGCAGGCAAGGTGACGTGCACCAGGAGAAGACGCCGTCCAGGGCCCGCGCTGCTTCTGGCCTGGAAGGCTCAGGCGCCTGGCGCAGCGGGTCCCCCTCACCAGTGCAGCTGCATCTTTGGGTGGACATGGGCTCGCCCTGGTCATCTGGAGAGAGCTGGGTTTGGTTCTACTCACAGAACATGGGCCTGGCCCTCGGGATTGGCAGCCGTTCGGGGTGGCTTGCTGGTTCTGTTCCTCACCTCCAAGGCCTGCAGTTCCCCCTTCTCCATCATCACACACAGTTGACATGACATCCAGAGCCTCCTACCTTCCGTGCTGTCTCCCCTACAGGCTGGTCTCTGCGGTCACTGGCCCCTCCTCTCCTCTAGGTTGGCCTGAGTTCTGGACATTTCCTGCCTTTGGAGAGAGCCTCCAGCTGAGGAACCCCCTGACTTAGGACCGTCCTCCGGTGAGGCAGCGTCAGAACCCGGCCTGACGCCGCCTTCCCCCTCAGGCCCTGCGGCTCACTGAGCCTGCTGAGGGTCTCGCGATGACCCTGCTCAAGGGCTGGACGCTCACGGGTGCTAAGCATTGGGCTCATGTTTTACCTGTCACCCTCCCCACAGCCCTCCAGCCTGGGTTACTTCAGGCTGTCAGATGCTAGATGTCCGTGGGAGCTGTGGGGTCTTGCTCCGGGTGGGCCGAACGTCTGAGGCAGCAGCCCGGCCACTTAGCAGATGGGCTCCCGTCTGTGCCTGGATCTCCTCGCTATGCGTTGGGGTCTTCCTCAGGTGCTCAGAGGCGGGGAGATGAGCTCTTTCCAGGCAGGAAGGTCCAGAGTGAGGCTCCCTGCTCAGTAGATGCTTTTCCTTGAGACGCTACGGCTCATACGTCACAGGTGAATGCTTTTGGCTCAGAGAGGGAAGCAGCCGCTCCCAGGTCACCTGGGACACTACAAGTGGGTTGAAATTCAAGCCAGGGTGGCTGGCTCCCACTGCCTTTCCTTCCAGCCACCGCGTCACCTCTTAGGATGCTCATGCTGGGGACCTGGGCAGCTCCTCGGGGCCTGGGCCTCAGCGCCCACTCCGTGGTCTGGGTGTGCCCCTGAGGCCCACCTGGAAAGGCTGGGTGCCCAGCGGCTGTGAGGAGGTGCTGGTGGCTTTTGGAGGAGGGCTGTGGGACACTGGGGCACTGGGAGACGGCACCTCTGCATCCTTTCCTCTGCTTCCTGGGTCACAGGAAGGAGCTGGCTCTGCCCCATGCTCCCTCTCTGGTGCTGTGCTCGCCAGAGGCCCGACACCCTGGGGCCACTGGTTCTTGGGCTGGAACCTCCAGCACCGACAGCCAAGATCCACATTTCTCTTGTAGTGAGCTGCTGACTAATGCGATCTCCGTCTGTGTGCCAGCAGCTCTCAGCTTTTGTCACCAGCCCAGCGTGTTCTAGTGTACCAGTGCCTCCAACTCCTCCTCCCCGGGCAAGCCAAAGTCCCCATCTGGAACCCAGAGCAGTGTCTGCCACTTAGTGAGTAAGAAATGGTAGCCATTCAGGAGGGCGACGGAAGCCACCGCCCTTTGTCACTCTGCTCTGTGCCCTGGGATGTCCTCGCCTCCGCCAGCCCTCCAGCCCCTGCGCCATGCGCTGCATCCTCAGATTGTCCCTGAGCACCCAGGGCCTCCGTCCTCGAGTGGACCCTCGTCCCAGGACATGTCCTTTTCCTTTGACCTCAAGTATCTTCTTGAAAGAAGAAAACAATCACACTCTCATGGGCCCACTGTCCTACTGGGGCTCTGAGGCCCAAGGGCCCGGGTCCCTGTCACATCCCCCTGGGGTGTCCCCTGGAACCTCTGCAGGCCTCTCCTCCCTGCCTGACTTCAGTTCCTCCCCGTCTCTGCTAACCTGCGGGTCTCGTGACGTCTTGCCCCTGGAGCGCTCTTTCTGCTGCACCCTGTTCCCCTCCCTCTCCCCCAGGTCAGTTCTGAGCTCATGGAGCCTGTGGGGTCCCAGGTCTTGGTGGGCACCGGGTGTGGCAAGCTCCAGGTTCCCAGCCGAGACACAACACGCTCCTGCAGGTGCCGGGGCTTCTGAAGAGGGAGCACCTGGGAAACAGGGAGCCACCAAGTCTCGAGAGAAAACCCAGGTTCAGCAGGAAGGACTGGGAGCAGTCCAGCCCGAGGACGTGAATCTCAGCAAGCTGGAAGGAACACATTCAGAATGGCTCCACGTGAGGACCTGGGCACAGTAGTGACCCAGCAGATGTGGAGGGACGGGACGAGCTCGGGCACCGGGGGTGTGCCCTCGATGGCCCCTCAGGTCTCTGAAGGTCTGCAGGGGAGATGTTTCTTTGGGTGAGGAAACACCTTGCCTCTTCCCTGGGTCACCCTCCCACTCCCCTTCAGGTGGAGACGTGCTGTTGTCTTGCTCCGTGACTTCGTTCTTGGTAGAGCTTGAGTCACTTTTGAACACGCATTTGGGCCACCTGTAGGATTCGGTAGAAGTCTGACCAAAGGTCTGCCTCTGGACTCTTTGGGAGTGGGTCATCAGTGCTGGGATAGGCAAGGTCAGTGTGCAGTGGGTCATTCATCTCCTTTTGGGCACATGTGCTGAGCTTGTGCTACCTATGGGCAGTGCAGGGGAGGCAGGGGTACAGGGCACAGATAGGGACGTGGCAGGCCCCAGACAGCATGCAGATTTCAACCCCAGGGAGACTATGATTCACCAGGTGGAGGAGACTTTTAAGAGGTCCAGAGACCTAGAAATTGTTCAGAAAGGGGTTGTAAGTGTCCCAGAGAAGGCCATGCCCCTGGAGGTGGGGGTTAATCTGGAGCATGAAGCTGGGGCAATGAGGTAATGGAAGGGGAGACAGTAGGGCGAGGAGTAAAGGGCTGATTCACGGCCTGAGGAGGAAGAGGACGAATAGAAGGGCATCAGTGAGATGAAGCCAGGTGGACAGGGGTTCAGGTAGTGGACAGGCAGGTGGACAGGCTGGTGGACAGGCAGGCCCAGGGCCACATTAAGGTTTGGAACTTTAGGGAAGCCACTAGGGGATTCATAGGGCAATGCCTTTATTGGGCACTCTGGTCGGGGGGTGGGAACCCATCAGAGGAGCTGAACTGGGTGCAGGGTCCTGGCTGGGCTGCGGCATCTGAAGGAGACGAAGAGGCAGTGCTGAGCAGGGATGGTGGTCCAGCAGGAGGGGCATCTGGACGCAGAGAAAGAGGACAGGTTGGAGATGCTGTCAGTGGGCGGAAGACCCAAGGTTCTGGGGTCCCGAGGTTGTGAGTGGGGCAGGTGTGGACGGGCCAGGAAGTGGCTGGTGAGATTTGCAGGTGAGGGCTGAACATTGTCAGGTGACATTGCTGTCCTTCTTGTAGAGGTTGCTGGAGGAAGGCTGGCTTGCAAGAGCCCTTTGCAGCCTGTGGCACTGAGCCAAGCTTCACGCACACTTTCGAGCTCAGAAGGGTCTCAGAGCCACAAGGGAGGTGCCAACTCCTCCCAGAGCGGCTTACACACACCACCTGTGGACCCAGGACTCTGGCTGGGGTGGGGGGCTGAGGGAGGAGACCCTGAGGGACGCTCTGGAGCGTGCAGTGTGTTGGGAGGCTGCCTGCGGGAGCAGCTGGCAGAGTGGAGCTTATGGTGCCTGAGTGGGATTTCCGTCCTGTTACTTGAGAATTCACCTTTACATGCATTGAAAATCCAGCCTCGGAGAAAGAGCTTCAAGTTCCCTGGAGAGAAAAGTAACAAAATCCGTCCGCATCCACGTATTACATCTCGGGGATCTGGAGGGTCTATCATCCTAAGATGAGTTTTCTTTGCAGTAAAGGAAAAACCCACTGATTCTGGGTTTCCAAAGAAATGTCATAAAATTAAATCTGCACCAGCGGAGTCTCCTCCCTGCGAAGGTGCCGAGCTTCTCTGGCTGAAGACTCACCCACAATGCCACTCCAGCTCAGCAGTGTCAAATCCTCTGTGTTTTATTTTAAAGGCAAATAATAGAAGCAGCCAGTCTCCACATCTGTAAATTTTTAAACAAAAGGTACTATGAATAAGCAGTTGTTATGGCCAAATAATCCTAGGAGACTAAAAAATAGGTTGTCCACCACCAATAGCCAAAGAAAGTGCCTATTATCAATGCAGAAATCTCTAAAGATTATGAACTTAAGCGATATCTTTCCCCCTCTAAACTTTGATAGATGAGTTTCAGATTGTATAGGTAAATAAAACTGGATGCAGGATATGAGTTGACCATATATAATTCATTACTGGTGCCACCAAATACTCATGCTGAGAGAAAACAAATTATCGGCCCCTCCTGCCAGAGTCATGAGAAGATGATCAATATTTCATTATATGGTGCTCTTCAGACATCTGAATAGCTCATCTGTCCTATTTATGCCAGTTAAAATGAATTCAGCCTATCAGGGCCAAATGCATTTTTAATGCTTCTCGTTACCTTGCAGAGAAGCGGCGGCAAAGGTCCATCTCCCCGTGCCACGTCCTTCATTCCATCACACACTGGACGCAAACTGTTGATGTGCGAGTGACCTTTTCTGATTGAAAACAAAACTTCTGCATGTTAAAGAATCAATGCCCAGAAGGGCCTGTGACGGCTGGTGTGACAGGGAGCCGTGCCCAGAGCAGCCTGTGCTTCTCTGGGCTGTGGTGGCTGAGGAGGCCATCTTGCAGACTTGAGGTCGGGCAGCCTGTGCTCAGGAAACCCGTGGGCCAGGTTTTCCGGCAGCGTGCGCTCCCTCCGCGTCTCTGGGTCCTATGGTGTAACTCTTGCAGAGTTTGGAAACTTCCATCAGCACACGGGTGTCGTGGCGATCTACGGTAATGGTCCTGGGACACCACGGCTGCACCCAGAGGACAAATTTCATGGAGAAGAGCCGTCTGTGCTGTCACGGCTGCACTGCTGGCCACCCCGTCTCTCCCTCTCCTTGGCCTCCCTAGTCTGAGACACGTGATTTTGAAATTGGGCCAGTTAATACCTCACAATGACCCCCAGGGCTCCCGGTAGAGGACCAGTCTCTCCTTTTAGATCCAAAGCTGGGAGTGACGGAGTGTAGTGGGGAGAGCCAGGAAGGCCATGAGCAGGCCACCCACTTCCAGGCAGTGGGTGCGAAGGAAGGTGTCGTGAAGAAAACTCAAGGAGCTGCCCCCAAAGCACAGCGCATAAGGAAGCAGAGCCCCTGCCGCTGGGGAGATAGCTTCAGGGGTCTTGGCTGGAGGTCAGACAGCCTCACCACGGCCCGGAGCCAAAGCCCACTCCAGAGCAAGGCCCTCAGCTTCCCCAGACCTGGGAGGGCCCAGAGGGCGGGGGGCTGCAGAGGACACATCTGAAGTTGGCAGAGGCTGTTCAGAGGCCCGGGGCTGGCGGGGCCGCCCTCCCTGAGTCTGCAGGTGAAGCAGCTGGAGCCGGGAGGTGGGAGAGCTCAGGAGGAGCTGTCCTGGGTGGTGGGTTTCCAGTGGAGGAGGAACAGCCTTCAGGCGTGGGAGACGCACTGGGGGCTGTCAGAGCTCTAGAGAGGTCAGTGCGGGCTTCAGGCTTCAAAGCTCGGGCTGACCCGGTGACATGAAGTTGAAGCCAGTTGACCACTCTGAAGATCCTAGGCCCTAGGAGTCCCATTAGCTCTGCTCTGTCTGGCTCTGGTGACCCCAAGTCTGTGACGGAAGGGCACGGTGACGGTGGTGGTGTTTTTGTCCCTAAGAGCACAACAGCTGCACTGTAACTCAGGGACCAAGGAGTGATTCTGACCCAAATCTTACCATTTACATTGTCTCAAGCTTTGAACGTCACATGAACTCCTCTGAGGGATCTCAGCAAAGTGGGTTGAACACCTCTGGAAAGGACCAGCATTCCAGACGAATAAAGGACATTTGTGACTCTGGGGTAAAGTCACAAATCAACACAAACAGGAGCTTGGAAGAAGTAGATTCCCGCCCTGGTGGATGGCCTGGGGGCTCAAGGCCTGAGTAGAGGGGGTCACTGCAGGTGTGCAGGGTCACTGCAGGTGTGGAGGGTCACTGTGGGTGTGGAGGGGGTCACTACAGGTGCAGAGGGAGTCACTGCAGGTGTGGAGGGTCACTGGAGGTGTGGAGGGTCACTGCAGGTGTGGAGGGTCACTGTGGATGTGGAGGGTCACTGCAGGTGTGCAGGGTCACTGTGGGTGTGGAGGGGGTCACTATGGGTGTAGAGGGTCAATGCAGGTGTGGAGAAGGTCACTATAGGTATGAAGGGGGTCACTGCTGGTGTGGGAGGGGGTCACTGCTGGTGTGGGAGGGGGCCACTGCAGGTGTGGAGGGGGTCACTACAGGTGCAGAGGGAGTCACTTCAGGTGTTGAGTGGGTCACTGCAGGTGTGGAGGGTCACTGTGGGTATGGAGGGGGTCACTGCAGGTGTGGAGGGTCACCACAGGTGTGGAGGGTCACTGCAGGTGTGGAGGTCACCGCAGGTGTGGAGGGTCACTGCAGGTGTGGAGTGTCACTACAGGTATGGAGGGTCACCACAGGTGTGAAGGGTCACTGCAGGTGTGGAGGGTCACTGCAGGTGTGGAGGGTCACTACAGGTATGGAGGGTCACCACAGGTGTGAAGGGTCACTGCAGGTGTGGAGGGTCACTGCAGGTGTGGAGGGTCACCATAGTGCAGAGGGTCACTGCAGGTGTGGAGGGTCACTGCAGGTGTGGAGGTCACCACAGGTGTGAAGGGTCACTGCAGGTGTGGAGGGTCACCACAGGTGTGGAGGGTCACTGCAGGTATGGAGGGTCACCACAGGTGTGAAGGGTCACTGCAGGTGTGGAGGGTCACTGCAGGTGTGGAGGGTCACCATAGTGCAGAGGGTCACTGCAGGTGTGGAGGAATGGTAGAGAGGGGGTGAGAAGAGGACGTGGAGACGTGGCTGCTGCTGCATCCAGGGTTAGGCCTTGGTGATGGGAGCTGCTTCCTAGTCCACTCCTGGAAAAGCCACTGTGGACGTGGTTGTAATGACCACAAATTAGATTAGTGCACAAACTTAGCTACTTAGCTGATAACCAGAGACAAGGTCTGAGAGGACCGACTCCGATTTGAAAGTTCTGCTGTGGGTAAAACAACGTTATAGAGAAATCTTCCGTGAAGAGGAGAGTCAGCCGAGGCAGCGCTTCACCGTCTTGGAGACTGCCACCGCCACCTCAGCCCTCAGTGACCGCCACCCCATCAGTCAGCCCTTCAGCCTCAGGGACCCTCCACCTAAGTTCCACCTGAGATGCAACTGCTTTGGTGAAGCTCAGCGTTCTCGGCCGAAGCCCAGGGACCACTCACAGCAGCCGGCTGGTTCTCGGAGTTCCTGTATTGCAGGGTACAGAAACTGTGACCAAGACTGCTCCTGACCCATCAGCTGCGGCTCTCCCTGAAGAGCTGTGGAGCTGTGGCGCTGGCCTTCTTGAGCCTCGACCTGCCCTCTCCTAGGAGCACTCTCTCAGTTCCCCTGAAACCTGGGCCTCCCGAGTTGCTGTTCCTAAGACCTCAGGTCAAACCCTGGTGTGGTACAGCCTGTGTCACGGACACAGCTGAGGACTGGCAGCAACCTTCACAGTAAAGTGGTTTTAACCCAGGTGCATGTGCTGGTGCAGACACTGTGCCATCGAGCACTTACTAGACCCCAGTGCGTCAACACGTAACTTAGGTGCACGGGGAGACTAGGCATTGGGTACTGGAGCTTACAGGTGTCTGAGGGGTGCCTGAGTCTTGCTTTGGATTGGAAGGCAGTGTTTCCTGGTGAAATGAGCCCTCCCCATCCTACCGGATCCCGCACATGGAAAAGTGGTAAAGGGCAGGAAGCACGGCATCAAGCACTTGTCAAGCCAACCTAGGCCAGGGCTTCGCCCTCCTTTCTCAGTTCAGTCCTACAGTGATCCCACTAGGTAGGAATGTGACCTGAGAATGCCAGCAGGCAAACTGAGCTCCACAGAGGTTGCAAACGGTGCCCATGTCGTCTACCGGGCAATGCAGAGAGAGGAGCCAATGCAGCCTTTCCCACTCGCCTCGTGTCTCTGACCGTTTGTGAGAGCCTGCAACCCTGATTGATTCCCAGTGGGGATGGCACACCATGGAGAACAGGCTCCTTCAGAGAGGGTTTGTCTTACTGTGAAAGCTGGGAAGGGAGGAAGGAGGGAGATGGGCAGGGCTCCCACCTTGGCTCTACTCAGGGCTAGGCAGAGCAGGGCCCATCCCTTGGCGTGCCCCCCCCCCACCGCCACCGCCTTAGGAACACCATTTGCACCTGGCCACACTTGCCCTCTCTGATGTTTCCTGCCTGATGGGACAGGTGCCATTGGTACTGCCCATGGCCACGCTCCTCTGAGAGTGCTCCGAGGCTGAACTTTAAGATTCCGGAGCTTTGCGGCAGATTGCAGAATCACTTAGGTGTTAATGGGCTTTCCTCACCATTAATGGGAAAGGGCTCAGGAAAGCAGGTGGGAAAAGGAGGAGGATGCCTGTCTCGCTGGAAATTGCCCTACGTTCCTCCGAGTGCACCTGCTGTTTTACCTGTTCCCACCCGAGAGCTCTCATTCCCCTCTAAGAGGGGAAGCCAAGGCTTTGGTTTCTCGCCGTTTTGCAGGAGCGCCCTTCTTTACCTTTAAGGCTGTTTGTGTTTGCGGATAGAAAGAGCTGCTCCGCAGATGGAGGGACACTGTGCACCTCACACTCGGAACCAGCCTCAGATTGCTCACCTCTCCAGCCACACCCAAAAGGCAGCTGTTCTCAAGACTGAGGAGCTTTGGATCATTCATTTAGCATGTCAGTTAAAGCATGATGGCATACTGTTCCCTCCATGGGTGTTGGGGGGACCTGGGGGTGTGCAGCAGGTGGTCCAGAAGAGCCTGGTCACGGCTGCCCTGGGCTTGGGTTACGCATAACAGAAGCCCCTGTTGCTCAGGGCCTGGTCTGTTTGAGGTGGCTGCCGGCCTGCCAAGGGAGGTGTGGTCAGCTTAGCCGAGGCCCAGGGAACAGCAGGTGGAAGGACCCTGAGAGAAAGCAGAGGCAACCCGCCCAGAGTGGCCCCAGCTCTCTGCCTCCCCAGTGCGCTGAGATACACGGGGTCGGTTAGCAGTGCCTGAGTGTTTGGGTTAGTCCTCGGTGGCTCGGGGAGGGCGTCATGGGTAGGCCTTGTGCAGATTCCTGGGATGTCAGTGCAGGGAGTTCAGGGCCCAAGACCAGTCAGGGATGTTATGGACCCGGATTTCCTACCCCAAACCAAGCTGAGCAGAAGCAGAAACCACCACCCACGTGGGGCTCTGAGCCCTGGGGCTCCTGGTTCCGGCCTTTCCCACGGCCGGGTGAGCCGCTCAGCCTGCCCCGGACCTGGTGTGAGCGGCCGGAGCCCTGTCCTCTCTTTCTTTCTTTCTTTCTTTCTTTCTTTCTTTCTTTCTTTCTTTCTTTCTTTCTTTCTTTCTTTCTTTCTTTCTTTCTTTCTTTCTTTCTTTCTTTCTTTCTTTCTTTCTTTCTTTCGAGATTTTTAATATTTATTTTTTATTTTATTTTTATGTGGTGCTGAGGATCGAACCCAGCGCCCGCGCATGCCAGGGGAGCGCGCTACCGCTTGAGCCACCTCCCCAGCCCCCTGTCCTCACTTTCTAAGGGGTGACTGATTCTCATCTCCTGGACGCGGGAGCAAGACTGTCCTTCCTGTTCTAATGGGACGCACGGAGGTCAGCCGTGGGAACCTCCGAGGGCTGGAGGACCGGGAGGAGGAAAGGGCATCCTGGTCCCGAGGCGAGGACTGAGAAGACCATCGCTGTTTGCCAACCCCATTGGTGTCACACGGGGAAGAACAAACGATGGGATGGTGACGTCAGGAGGGCTTAGATCCACAGCGAGATCCGAGCACCACACAGATGGGTGCCGAGGACCTGGTGGAGTCCGCACCTGGGTGCCCTCTGGCTCATCGGGAGGGGAGGGTGCAGACCCTGGGTTTCTCTGGTGCTGAGATTCCCCATGGGTTTGGAAGGAAGGCCACAAATCCTAGTGAGCTCTCGTCACCAGCCAAAACCTGTCCCCCAGGATGAGGCTCACCTCTCCTACTTCCAGCGCCCCCCCCTCGGTGCTCACAGTGACTGTCATTTTGCTTTGTCTTTTGGGGGGAAACTAGAAACAGTCCTTAGAGACTGGCTCCTCTTCCTCACACAGGCCCGCTTCCCCACGTCCACCTCAGCGGGCCTGCCCGGGGCTGCTCCTCTTCTGGCTACTCTGCAGTGTCCTTACTGGAGCCACACGCTGTGCTCCTCCCTCTTCTGCCTACCCCCCCAGGACCCTCCCACCAGCACTTGCCGATCATCGCAGCTCCTGCTGAAGACCCAGGGCCAGTCCTGAGCCACAGGGTATCAGTCAGCACCAGCCACAGCCTGGGAACTGGTCCTCGTGCCTGTGGATGTTTGAAATATGACAGAGGTGGTGGCACAGACAGAAGAAAGGAGACCACTGGATAAGTGTCCCGGGGCACCTGACACCCCCAGCTCATGTGCTGCTCAAAGACGGATTCTGTGTGGGTTGAGAATCTAGAGGCAGGGAACAAACTAAATTATCAGAAACATGTAGAGAAGTGTTATTTGACCTTGGGTGCAGGGAAAGTTTTCTTAAACAAAATGCAAAAATCACATGCCATAGAGTTAAGGATTGGTAACTTAAAACATAAAACTAGTGTGAAAAAGGCACCATCAGCAAAACAAGTAGCAAATCCAAATTGACAGAAGGAGTTTCAATGCACAAAACTGAAATAAATGATTAATAGCCAGAATATACAAAGCAACCCAACAGTAAATAGATGAGGTCATAGGAGTTTCCAAAATGGCCAACAGAGCTGTAGAAAGAGACTCCATCTCACAAACATCAGCCAAAAGTAAGTTAAAACATTCAGAAAGCACATCGCATGGCCTGGGCATCAGACTGAGAACAGCTATTGAGTCTGAGGACACCAGATAGAGACTGAGGCCCAAGGAAACCGTCCTACCCTCTCACAGTGCAGGGTCCAGAGAGCTAGTCTGCCCAGCTGGAGGAGGTGAGGCCACACACATCTGTGGTCACTGCTCCACCCCTGGTCTCCTACTTCAGAGGAAGTCGTCCACACAGGCCAAGGGGACGGCAGGATGAGGGTGCACGCATTGCATGGGAGAGAAAAATGTCAGGGAAGAGCCACCAACTGAAGAATATTGAGGGAGCTCTAGTGTGTTCACACAAGGAAATACTTCAGAACCGAGAAACGACCAGACCTGAATCACGTAGAGCAACATTGCTGAGTCGTAAGAGCATCCTGAGAAAAAAATGAGAGCAAGTAGCAGGAACCGTGACCCCATATGCAATGTCCCGTCATTTATATACAAATTAACAGCATCCTGAACAGCTCTGTAATCCCCAGAGATCATCCACCCATCATCCTTCCATCCCTTTACCCCTTCATCTATCCTCCATCATCCATCACATCTGTCCATCGTCTGTCCATCCATCCCTCGTAGATGTGAGAGCACGCGGCACAGGAGGGTTTTCCACATGAGCATGAGGGTCAGTCCCCTTGCCTGGTGAGACACCTGTGGCCTTCTGAGGCCATGGATCCCCTGGAAGTGGATGTCCCCGAGAGGAAACAGGACAGAAAAATGGTTGCTTCAGAGACAGGGTGTTCTCCACGCTCGGGGTCACACTGACCATGGTCAAGGTGCTATTGAGCTGCCTCCCCAGATCCTGGCTGCCCGCAGGACCTGCTGGGACTCGGAGAGGACCAGCAGGAGGCTTGGCCTGCCTCTGCCACACGTCCAGGCTTTTCCCTATGACAGCCACGGACTTCAGCAAATCTTCCTCTCCCCAGTTATTTCCTTTGTTTCTCCAAGTCCTGCTTCATCTTCTTTCTCCCCCCCTGTTTCCTGTTACCCCTTTTCAGGATGCGATTCAGTTTTAACAATCAAAGCAAACATCAACCACATGGTGTGCACTTCCTGGGACCCTCCGGTGCACTTTTCCCCCAGTTGCCACTGGGTGCTATCATAGGGCAGAGCTCTGTGACGGAAAGCCCTAACCCCACCAGGACTCACTCAAGCCCAAAGAAACTGACAGGGAACCGTGACCCCATTAGCAAAAATGCAGGTATGCTGAGTGGGTGCTGGCCGTCTCCGCACCGCGGCTCCCGGACTTGGCTTACCTGCTCTGCAGACAGCGGCAGCCTGCCTTGTTCTGCCCATGCTGGCCCTGGAGGAAGAGAGAGGGCCTCCCTCTCCTGAGTTCCCATGTGAAATGCAAGGGATTCGGCCTCTTCCAATTCCCCACTGCTGGCCAAGCCTCCATGCCCAGGCCGAGTGGTCCCCCTCCTCTGACCTGGGCGTGCTGTGACAAAGCCCCCTCCAGTCCCACAGCATGGCTCTACAGCGACCTTTCATCTTCCTCAGGTGGAAAGGTGGGATGCAGAAGGCGCCTGCTCCTGGCACCCCTGAGTCATCTGCCGCAGGCGTGGTGTCCCTGTGCAGGTGCCAGGGCTCCGTGGCCAGCCCACTCCTGGCCCTTCTGAAAACAGCAGGGCCCCAACTGGCTGGTCAGTCCTGCCAGCACCCACCTGTCGCCCTGCACCCAGGTCTGGGAAGGTGTCTCGTCTCCAGGGATGGACACATGCCCATAGGTCTTCTTCGTTTAGACAAATATCCAAAGTTTTTGCCACTGGAAATAATGACTGTAATGCCATCAGACGCCCTCCCGACGCAGCAGTAAAGCAGCAGGAGGGCAGGAGACAGACCGCAGGCCACCTCGAGGACGGAGCCGTGCCCTGGGAGTCTGTAGAAAGGGCTCCCCGTCCCCGGGTCTAGCCTCCCACACTGAGTCGGTGGACAGGAGCTGTGCGCAGCCCTGTTGTGATGAGCGGCTTCTTCTCCTCAGCCAAGTCGGACACGAGAAAGGAGAACACTTTGAAGAGAAGGGGAAGGTGTCCGTCCCAAGGCGGGGGACGGTGCTGATGGAGGAGGGTCATTGCTCCTCAGAGGCCAACGCTGAAAGAAGCCCCGGTGGGTGAGCCTTCAGCCGGCCGCTTGGAGGGCAGACATGTTGGCAAGTGGGTGCAGCGCGGGAGACCACCAAGAGAGTGCCCAAGAAGGGAGCACCTGTGAGCTGCACTTCTTTTTCCTCCTCGTTTTTCAAGGTCAGCTTTCTCTTTTGTTCTGTTCTTTAGTTCTTCTTGAGAGATTTTGAAAGGGTCTGTGCTACTGTAACAAAACACCGGATACAATCAAGTTAAAAAGAGAAAAGTTTATTTTGGCCAATGGTTTTGGAGGTTTCAGTCCATTGTTTTGGGCCTGGGGCAAGGCAGTACCTCAGGGTGGGAACACATGATGGAGCACGTCACTCACCTTCACTCATCGCCTGGCAGCCAGGAGGCGAGAGAGTGTGGGCAGACTCCCAGTTTCCCTTCGAGGGCTCCCACAGGACCGGAAGACCTCCCCCAGCCCCACCTCTTTAAGGTCCCACCACCCCACGGTGCCACGGGCTGGGGACTGAGCCTTTAGCTCACGGGTCTCAGGGACACTCCACCCCATTGTGTCAGGGTCCAACACAGGATGTGGCCGTGCACACACTGGCCTTGGGAAGTCCCTGTCCTCACAGTTCTTTCTGTTATTTCCAGTGAATAGCACTAGACCCCTGTGCTGTACCCACTAGACCTCTGTATTTTCCCTGTATCCTTTCCACTACTCCAACTGGAGGGACCTGGGCAGGGGGAGTTTGCAAACCAGGGGCGGGGGGCTTGGTGGGCAGCCCTCCCCCTGGCTTTCAGAAGTGGGGGACAGTAAGTCTCGGGCAGTGAGACTGTCAGGTGCACTGCCAGGTGGACAGCTGGGGTGGTCAGGCGCCCCTGGAGGCCAAGGCCTGTCCATGTCCAGGGCCTCTCTCCTTGAGTTCTTCCTTTCCATATTGAACAGCCACGGCTCTTATGTTCCTGTGGAAAGGAAGGCTGGGTCCCAGGTGCTCCGTCCTCTCTCTGCACCGAGGCAGGTCCCAGCCGGGCAGGAGAGCACTCGCTGCCCAGGCACCGCCCTCTGCCACTGCGGGGCCACCCACAGGGAGGCACTATGAGCCGCACAGGCCACACACGTGTCCTGGCTGCCGGGCACAGGCAGCCTGCTGCTGCTTGGGCTTAGGGAACCTCCGACGCTGCCTCCCTGGGAGGAAGGACAGAGGAAGGAGGGACCCTGTCCCAGGGGGTTGTCAGAGGGCCAGGCCGCCTTCCTGCTTGAGCAGCAAAGTCCATGTTTGGTGCTCTTGATGACACGGTGAGCCTCCTTACCCGGCACTGTCTCCTCATCTCAGCCTCTTTCCAGGGAGTATCCTCCGTGTCCCTGGTCCCTTCCCCATCTCTGTTTTCAAGGCTGGCCAGCCCTGGGGGACGGTCAATCCTGCTGGTTGAGTTTGCAAATGACGTGGCCTTTGGCTGCCCGTCACAGGGGAGGCTCCTGCTCTCGTGGAGGAGCAGTGACTTCTGCGTACACACTGCCTCACCTTTATAGCAAAACCAGGAGTGGGCGGGGGCAGGCGGAGAGGTCCCTGGGGGCTTTGCTGCAGAAAGTGGAGCTGCACTGACTGCCAGCGAGCCCACCTTAGGCAGAGGGGAGCGACACGGTGAGCCAGCGTGCGTGGCCATCAGTGTGGGCAGTGGGATCCCAGGGCAGACGGGCAAGGGGCCGAGAGCACCTGACCCTGGCCCCAGCTCCTGCACTGCTGTGCTGTCCCACGGAGGGCTCCTGGTACCACAATCCCCTCCCGTGGCTCTGGCTGCCTGTGTACCTCAGCTGTGCCTTCCTGGTGGCACCCTGGGCCCCTGCCTCGGCTGTGCCACCTTCCTGGTGGCACCCTGGGCCTCTCTCTTTGTTATGTATCTTTCTGGTGACACCCTGGGCCCCTGCCTCGGCTGTGCCACCTTCCTGGTGGCACCCTGGGCCTCTGTCTTTCTATGCACCTTCCTGGTGTCACCCTGGGCCCCTGCCTGGGCTGTGCCACCTTCCTGGTGGCACCCTGGGCCTCTGTCTTTCTATGCACCTTCCTGGTGTCACCCTGGGCCCCTGCCTCGGCTGTGCCACCTTCCTGGTGTCACCCTGGGCCCCTGCCTCGGCTGTGCCACCTTCCTGGTGGTGCAAAGGCTGCATTGCCCTGAGGGAGCACCCTCGGGAGCAGGACTCTGCTCCTCTCTCTGCCGTGTCCACAGGAAGCCCCTGGTCTCCTGTTAAAGTGCAGAGTTGGCAGCACTAGGTGACTCTCTCCCTGGCTTCTGGGTTTCTGAACTTCTTGCCAGCTTCCTGGTGAGGCTGCTGTCCTTGGACTGGACTTGGAGGCCACTGACCTGATCGTGGTGATCCCAAGAGAGAAGAGAACGCCCTCTCCTCTTGCACTTATCGCTCTCTGCTCACCTGCCCTCGGTGAAGGACCAACCTGCTCAACAAAGAGAAGACGACCCTGTAGTCGAGAGGCTGCTGCTCATGACAGTGGTGGCCGCTTGACCCACCTGGCTCTTGACCCTGGCTCGTCGTTCCTATGAATGGCGGACGGGAGGCTCTGGGGGACCCCTTTCCCAGGTGGGAGCTGAGTTCAGAGTAGCTGACTGTCTCCCCAGCTCACGGCAGAGCTGGCCATGCATGGGCAGGCCTGGCCCACGGCTCCCTGAGCTGAGCCTGCTGAGGCCCTGCCCGGGGCCTGCCACAGAACACAGAGTGCACCTGCTGCTTGCCATTCCTCAGGCCCCGTGGTGCAGACCCTGGAACACACACACACACACACACACACACACACACACACATAGACACACACATACACGCACACATAGACACACATGCACACACACGCACACACACACGCACACATACACACACGCATGCACATGCACATATACACACATACACACATGCACACACATGCACACACACGCACACACATGCACACATGCACATATACACACATACACACATACACACATGCACACACACACATACACACACATGCACACATGCACACACACATACACACACACGCACACACATGCACACATGCACATACACACACATGCACACATGCACACACATACACACACACACCCCATGTGCTCTAACACAGCACATGTATTTTTCATTGGGGGGGTGGGTTACTTGGGGAGCAGTAATGCGACCTGCTGTCCTCTCAGCCAGGGAGATGACAGGGGGCCCTTTAGGAGCTACCACCAGGACACCATAGTCATGGGCACCCTCCAGGGTGTCAGTGGAAGCCAAGTAGGGTATCTGGGCTTTTCCTCTCACTAAACGAAGACACCGTGAGAATGTCAAATGAGCACATGAAAGATGTTAAGCATCACTAGCCCACAGGAAACACCAACCAAAACCACAGCAAGATACTGCCACACACCTGTTAGGACAGTTTAATTTAAAAATGGCCGCAACAGCCAAGCTGGCCAGGGGAGAGGAGCCAGGGTCCGACCCGGCTGGGGGGGAAGCAGGCCTCTGCCACAGCCTGCTGTCTCCGCAGCGCTGACCTCAGAGCACAGACCTCAGAGGACCTTCCTGGCCGGAGCTTCCAGCTGGCACAGCCGTGGGGCCTTGATGGTGAATGGTGGAACCCCAGCCCTTACACAGGACGAAAGACCCTCCAGCCCCAGAACAGCTCACTTGTTTCCCTCCTGGTAAGATGCGTGTGTCTCTGGGGAACTGTGCTGTGTGACATGAACCATCCCAAACTTTTAAGTACAGACGACTCTACGGAGGTTGAGAAGGGCTACAGTCTGTCACTGGAAGCTGGAGACCCAGGAAGCCGGGTCCTGTGCTTCCAGTCCGCGACTTCAAGCAGGAGAACCAGAGAAATGATGGCATGAACTCCACTCCAGGCCCAAAGGCTGGAAACTGAGAGCCAAAGGTGTCCGTGTCAGGCCCCATGTGGGGGCCGAGGACCCCGAGAACCGAGTGTGGATCCCAGCCCGAGGGCACTGTTATGGCTTGGATCTGAGGTGTCCCTCCTGAGCTCCTGGATTAGACAATGCAAGAGTTTTCAGAGGAGAAATGGTTGGGCTATGAGTCTTGGCCTAATTAGTTAACCCCCCCCCCCAGTAGGTAGTAACTGTAGCCAGATAGGGTGTGGCAGGAGGAGGTGGGTCGCTGGGGCATGTCTTGGGGTTTGTCCCTGGGGAGCAGAGCTCGCTGCTCTCTGCCTCCTGCCCTGTCCTGAGCTGCCTCCCTGCACCACACCCTCCACCATGATGTTCTGCCTCACCTTGGGCCCAGAGCTACAGCGTCCACCATGCGTGGACTGAGAAACCATGAGGCACAGAGTCTCCTCCTCTGAAACTGTTCCTGTCAGGTGTGTTGGTGAAGCAGTAACAAAGCTGCCTAAAACAGGTAGGATTCCACCCATGCTGCAGCTGGTGCCGCCAGGCGCACTGAGCTCCTCTCTCCTCTGCCTCCTCTCCTGTCCACCCACAGGGTCCCGCGGGAGGCAGCCTATTTGGAGAGGTGGCCCACTCTGCTCCGTCTGCCAGCCAGATCTCATCTCTCGGGAACCCCTCACAGGCACAACCCGAAACGATGCCCGACCAATGGGCATCCTCCCTGCCCCACACAGGGTACGTGAAACTCACCATCACCCTTCCTCCACCTGCAAAAGGTTGTGATAATGAGGAAGACACTGATGGTGGTCAGGGGCTGGGAAGGAGGCAAGACGATGTGGCTAGATTGCAAGATGTGGTGTTCCTGTCGTGATGGAAATGCTTCTTATCTGATTGCATCCACGTTACATCTTGGCCGTGATACTGTTCTGCAGTTTTGACAGATGTCTCTACTGGGGGAACTGGATGGAGACCTCGGGAGTTGCCATGTGGAATTTCAAAACTCCATGGGAATCTTTGTGTCAAAGCAAAACATTTAATTTTAAAGACTCAGTGATATAATAGGATTATATGTAGCTGATACTTAAAACATGTCCAAACTCAAGCCCCATCGGATCAAGCGTAGGCAGAGAACCTTCAGCCACAGAAGCCCCAGAGGAAGTCCAGCATGGGCTCACCGGTGGCCGCCAGTGCTGGACAGGAGTGATACCCGCAGCGCAGGCGTCTTTAGTGAGCTGCAGAATGCAAAGTTCCTCGCTGAAATTGTTCTGGGACTCGCAGAAAAGAAAAAGGCAAGGCAGGAAGGACTCTCCACCAGACAGTGGGAAGTGGCAGGAGGCACGTCCAGGGAAGCGTCCTTCAAGGATGACTCTCACTGGCCATTTGATGGACACTGTCAACCTCATGTGTCTTGCTTGTGTTGCCAGAGTTTGACTAAGACAGGTCTTCGTCTCACCTGAACCAAACTCTCCATTAACTGTGAGAATGGTGGGGAGGGCCTGGAGACAAGGCCCCTCTCCTCCACAGCTCAGACCTGCGTATTTAAGAATTTGGGTGGAAAGTCAATTCTCTGAGGACCTTTCTGTGCTCTCCACAAGGAAGGATTTGCTCTGTGCCTGGACTTCCCCCAGGTCCACTCTCCCCACCTGTAGGCCATTGTGCTCTGCCCTGTGGTGCCCACCCTCCTCCAGGGTGGCAGGTCTCACTTAATTTTTGCAACAAATGTCTGCACCACGTCTCTGCTTCACAGTTCGGTGATTCTCAGTTGGGGTGATTCTGTCCCTTGGGGATGTGTGGCAAGAGCTGTAGACGTTTGTGTGAATTCTACAAGTGTTATTGGCGTCTGGTGGGAAAAGTCCAGGGATTCTGCCACAGACCACCATGCCAAGGATGGTGTCCACCACAGAATTACCCAGTCCCCATGTCGAGGCCCAGGTGGCGAGCTGGCCAGGGTGGAGGACATAGCTGTCGAGGGGTCAGCTGACTCACCAGAGGTGAGACAGCCATTGGTGGCACAGTGCAGATTGGGACCCAGCCCTGAATGGGTCTTGCTGAGTGGGACTCACTCAGCACCAGGATGGAAATTTTAAACACTGGCTACCTGGACAGACCTGTAGGCCACCTGGACAGACCTGTAGGCCAACTGGAGAGACCCAGGGCCCAGGTGGTGTTGCACTGAGCACCAGAATCCAAAGGCTTTGGTTGAACTTGGGAAAGCCATTGTGTGGTCACGTGCTGTGTGACCGGGAAGATGGCTTTGGCTCTCTGTGGGAGAAATGAGGTTTGGCTTCAGTTAGGATTTTGATCTGCAATGTCCCCCAAACCTCCCTGCCGAAGGCCTCCTCCCTGTGCAGAGGCGGGGCTATGGAAGCGGCTGGGTCACAGGGGCTCTGACCTCCATTGACCACTGAATGGACCACAGGGAGGTGGCGGAAACTGTAGATGGCTGGTGGAGCTGGGGGAAGTAGGGTCCTGGGTGGTGTGACCCTGGGGACCATGTTTCATCCCTGCCGCTCCCTCCGTCTCTGTCTCTCAGCTTCCCAGATGCTTAACGTGAATCAGTTTCAGTCCTTCCTCCTTCGGGTTGTTCTTTTTTTCAGGTTGTTCTTGACAGGTATTTTGGTCCCACCGTGAGACGCTGACTAACAGAACTTGGTTCCCTGCCAAGGGAGGGAGTGGCCAGCCCCAGCGTGTGGAGCGTCCCTCCTTTGTCAACTGCCTGGTCATCCGTGCCTTTCTCCTGCAGATGAGCAAGGAGACAGGCGAGAGCGCACATTTGAATCTAATCTAATCATAAAAAACAAAGGTCACCACCACCTCCCCTCAGAGCAAGCAGCACTTTATTACTTTTGCCGTCTGCCATCGCACCTTAAATTAGCTCAGAGGGAAGGCGTCCCTTAGGTTTCTCTCTCTCTTGCTTAAACAAATAGGCGCGCTCTCAGAAGAGAATCACACTGTAGCAAGGCGGGCTGTATCCAATCAATTCCACCAGTGCTGCTCTCTGGCCGTGTAAGCCATGATGAATGCAGGGAGCCCTGGGAAAGCTGCTATTATTATTCTAAATTAGGTTTTGCTTGAATTAATTTGTATGCATGGTTACTAAGATGTAAAAGAGTTTCTGAATTGCTAATTGTAACATTCCTTCACTGGAGATAAGATGAGATTGGGAACACAAGAGCACCCTGCTGCAAGATTTTCAGTTTGACTATTTGCCTGAGGGCCAACATATTATTTAGTCAGTAGCCTGCTAAGGAACTGTACTTGATACCCCTAGGGTCTTTAAGGATTCTGCTCTTAGCATCACCCGCCTGAATCCTCTTCCTGTAGATGCACAGAGGATGTTAGGATCCTGTCACTCTCATGGTGTGTGTGTGGGGGGGGGTGGAGAGAGGGCAGCGGTCCTCACACAGCCGGGGACACTTTTTCCTTCCCTTCAAAGCTTTCTTTCATTTATAAAAATGGGATCATAAACAACAATACTGAAGCCAGTCAAAGGCTTCCCACGTGTGGAGTACCTAATAAGAGTCGTCCACTCATCATGTCCACTCATCACGAGGGTGTCTCTCACATGCCGGGTGTGGCGAGGAGCTGCTGATAGGAACCTGGTCCTGCCTTCCTTCTTAGGCTAAGTGTGTGGGTGATGTGGGCAGAGAGGAGAGTGGTTGGGGTGAGTCCGAGAGGCGCTGTGGGTGAGGTCAGGTAGGGAGGGCCTGGGGGGCTGGGGGGATCTGGAGGAAGCTGAAGAGGCTGAGGTTTAAGCTAAAGCAGGACAGATCACTTTGGTCCCAACAGAGTCACTCCACTGTGGAAGGGGAAGGAGGTCACAGGGAGCCAGGGCAGAGCCCTGAGGCCTGCCCAGGGATGTGCAGCTGTCCGTGGGTTGGAGAGAGGAGGGCAGTAGCGGGGAGGTTGGAAGGACGGGTGGATGCTGGGTGGAGTTGAGGGGGTGGGGAATGTGCAGGTGGACAGCCAAGGGAGAAGATGTGGGGGTCAGTTCTGGGTGTTGATGCATCATGAGAGAATAGGTGAACTGGGCACTTGGATATCAGACCTGGACTTAGGGAGCCTGCCCAGGCCAGGAGTGAAGTTGCAGGAATTACCTGTTACTGAAAGCCCCGTGACTGATGTTCACCGGGAAACCGAGGTGGGTGGAGAGGAGAGCCGACTCCTGCGCCCTGTGTGCCCCAAGTGTAGAGGTCTGGGACGGCAGGCACAGAAGGGAGGCAGTGGGTGTTCTGGTGTCTACCCACATAGATCAATCTCGTCTGATCGTATTTTCTGAGGAGGGAATCATAGAACACATGGCCTTTCTTGGGATCCTTCTGCTCAACATAAGGCATTTGAGATCCACTCGTGTTGCTCTGTCAATGACTCATGCACTTTTATTGCTGCACAACATGTCATTGAGGGATTCGCTGAGCACTTTGTAGGTCAGAGAAAACAGCAGTGGCACAGGCTGCTGGCCTTTGAGAGACGGAGAGACGTCGGGAAGGCCCTCAGGAGCCCAGCTCCCTGCCACGGGCCATGCTCCACCATGTGCTATGTCCGGGCTTTGGCTATTTTTAACACAACTGCTATAAATGCATCCACACACATCTTTTTGCAGTTGTTTACAAGCTTTTTGCATAAATATCTAGGATTAGAACTACTAAGCCCTATGGTAAGAACATGTTTAATTTTAGAAGAGACTCTCCGTCAGTTTTCTTTTTAAGGAAAGTAGAGAAGAAAAAATAGAAGCTCTTATATTTTCTACATTTTCTCCCATATTTCTCAGTCCAACTCTTCTTATTCCTTCCTGTAGAACTGAGTTTTTATTTGGTATCATTTCTCGTCTGCCCAAGGAATTTTCCTGACATTTTTTCTATTGTCATTCAGCTGCAATGGATCCCCTCAGCTGTTATGTGTATAAGAAGATCTTTATGTAGAGTGCCTCTTGACGGACAGTTGGGCTAGGCACAGAATTCTGCACAGTTTTCCATCAGCACCCATAGGCATCATTTCACCGTCTCCTGGGCTCCGTGGCTTATTATAAGGACTTGCATTTTCGTTTGCCTGTGCTAGCTGTGTTACTTATTTTGTTGTTTTCAACTTTACTTACCTGGTCTTTAATTAACAGACTGTGGTCTGGTTCTCTTTTCCTGCCTTGGGCTTTGCAGGGAGGGTTTTCCCATCGCCAAAACCAGAGAACAAATGTGCCTCCACTCACAATGGGGCTGTGTCCAGATAAACCCATCATAAGCTGAAGACATTGCAAGTTGAAATGCATTTAATAGACCTAGCCCACCGAACATCACAGCCTAGCAACACAGTGCACTGCAGAAAGTTGGCTGTTAACCCCTATTACAACAATTCAAAAGGCAAGGTGGGATTTTTACTGAATATGGGTTGTTTTCACAGGCTCATAAAGAAGAGAAACCACAGCTGGCCTAATTCAGATGGTGATTCCAGTTTATCTGTTTACTCATTTCCTTGTCCTACTGACACTTGAAACTGAGTGACTGTTCTACAGACTCAATTATCACATGCTTCCTAAATGCAAAACATTGTGCTAGGAACTATAAAATAAGGAAGAAGAGGTCTCGCTCCAGGCCTGCAGATCGCACATCTGGAAGAGGGAGATCGAGCCACAGAAGTGAGCAAGTGGGACATATTGCCCTCATGATCCTGGGACCCTGGGAAGGGGGTGCGGATGGGGCATGGGTGGATTTGGAGCTGACGGGGCGTGCGTGAGTTTTAACACTGCAGTCCTCTGTTTCCCTGACCTCAAATCAGGATGGGGGCTGAACAACAGATGAACATGTGGAGGAGAAGCAGCCCAGAGTTAATTCTGCATATTCAGAAGAAAACCTCTGGCTCAGAGACTGTCAAGTCTGTTCTGAGATGCACTGTACTGAAGGAGGAGCGAGAGTCACGGGAGCTGGGACAGCACTTAGTGGGTGTGTCAGGAAAACCAGCTCACAGGCTGAGGACGATGGAAGGGAAGGGAGGGCGGGGGGAAGAAGCCTGGATCCTCACCTGATGACATGGTATAAGCTGTCTACACACTGCTTAGAATCCAAATGTGAAAAGGAAATTGCAGATTGCAGAAACAAATGTTGGATCCTATCTTTGTGACTTAGGAAATAAAGGACCTGTTTGTTTAAACAAAAGTTTAAACCACAGACTCTACAACAACTAGGACAGAAGAGGTGTGAGATGCCACCGAGAGGGAAAGAAGGAATTCTGCTGAATAAAGGTGCCCAGGCTAAGTTAATAGAAAAGTGATCATCAGGAGATACCTTCAATGTCTAAAACCAACAGAAGCTTTACATCAGGAAAAAATAAAACATTACGAAAGAACACAACGCAAATATCAACTCTATTAGGAAAATGGACAGAGGTTTGAGCTGAAGATTTATGGGACAGGAGACCCGATGGGTGAGCAGCTTGGGACCCGCTTACCCTGTGGGGACTCATCAAGTTGAGGGAGGAAGTGCTAGAACACCACGAGGGGCTGGAGTGGAGGACCAGGATCACCAAGGGCTGGCAGGCACACGAGCTCCGGCACCCCAGCCTGGCCAGCGGGAGAGCCCAGGGGCACCTGCATGGCTTCGGCAAAGTAATGGTGTGAACATGCTCAGAAGCAGTCGCTCAGCTGCTGGACCCGTGTACTGGAACTGTCCTCAAGCAACTCACCTAGGAGGGGACAGTGAACAGCTGACCGTGATCTCCAGGGAGCGCTAGGCCAGTGGTGAATGGGAGATGCACATGCCACCATGTGGGTCGACCAGAACATGCTCCACCTTTGTCGCAATTGCTGCCCGCAGGACGCAGCACTGCACATCTGCACGCGCACACCAGTAGATGCATGGTCAGCACGTGGCCGGGGGCGGGGGACACAAGAGATGATGACCACTGTGCCTCCTGGGTAATCCCGTGCTTTGCAGGCCCAGCAAGATGGGGAGTTTTCCACGTGGCCAAGAAAGCTGCTAATCTGGGACTTCACTGGAGAGCTTGAGGCTGGAATGTCAGCTCCCTGGTCACAGGGACCCTGGCCACCGCTTGACGAGTGGAGTTCAGGACCCAGAGCAGAGCCTGGCAGATAAGAGTTACTCAGTATCTGTGGACATAGGTCCATGAGGATGTGTGCTGCGTCTCCAGCCCTTGGCCTCGTGGGTGAGAGACACATGGTCCTGAGCCTAGAAGACCCTCTCTTCCCCACCCACCAGCAGCATCCAGTCCACCCCAGGTTCCGCTCATGCGCCCCTCCTCAAGGAAGAGCTCCCTGCCTCTGAGCGGGCTCCCTCTTCACACGGCCCCCCACTGCCCGTCTTTCTCCCGGCCACCTCTCAGCACCAGAGCCAGACCATTATTGTGACATTGTTGTACATCTGTCTTCTCTTCCATCCATGAGTTCAGGGGACCTTTGTGACGTCACTGAGTCCCTTGTCCTGATGGGCACACCTAGTGGGCACTTAATTTTTTACTGCTGTAACAACGAGCTGTTGAATAAAGGCCACAAATGAGAATTAGATCATTTTTCTTCTTTTCAGCAGCTAAAATAAAAGGCTTTAAAAGGTCGGAAAGTTGAAACCAGAGAGCTAAGTCGACTGGCCTTGAATTTCAGTTCACAGGCCAGTTCTCGACCCTCATTAGACATTCAAGGGAAGCCTCTCAGCCCGGGCATGGAGTCCACACGGAAGGGCACTCCAGAAATGTTGCCAGCATCTGCAGGGGAGGGGCAGTGGGGCCATTCTCTTAAGCCCATCTAATATTTTTGAGCACACGCTTTATTTAAAATGGAGCAATTCCGTGCATGTAGATTTAAATGTGCAGAAGGAGTAAAGCGTGATACTGACTTTCCATAAACTGCAAGCTTATTGCTTCTGTTTGCTGTGGAATCGTGGGTTCCATCTCGTGTGTGTGTGTGTGTGTGAGCACTGTGGTTGTGGTGTTTTTCTCGTGACAGAACTGAAACTGTGAAAGCAATGACCCAGCTCCAGCGGGCCTCCTGGGCTCTCCTTGGAGGGCCACAGGCAGCGGACGCTTCACGCGTCCCACATTACAATGAGCTGAGGTTTGTCTGTGTTCTAATCCCCTCTGTCCAGTTTTATCTCTGAAAGGTTCCCAGTTTGGGGGAGGGGAGGGTGGTCTTTGCTTCACGGTTGCTTATTTGTGTCTTGAATACTTGCTTTCTGTTACCTGTCAATGGTTTAATTTGTTGGACAACCCACTGTATTCTGCTTTCCATGGACATTTTATCTAGAAATCTTTTGTACTGAATGGATTTTGTGAGTGTCAGTGTGTGTCCGTGTGGGCATGCGTGTGTGCAGGGCTGTGTGTGGATGAGTGGTAATCGATCCATTGCTAAGGATGAAATATTTGCACATTTGGGGTTGGAGCATCCGCTTCCTAGTGCCAAACCCACTTTCCAGTTATGAACATTTCTAGATCCATCATGTTTCCTATGACTTTAACTTTTACAGGTCCTCGGGGAAATTTTGTCACTTTGAAAAGATCTTTTAAATGGAGTGACGATGTGGCAGCACAGAAGCTGTGACTCCTGGCTAATTATGCCTCTCTCTTAATAGAGGATGTACCAGGAGCTGGGTGGGATCCCTGGTAACCAATCCCTGGGGTCTTCGTCCCCAAAGACAAACTGACAGATGGATATCTTCTCTGCTTCCTAAGGGACATGATTTGGATGTTCGCCTTCCTTGGGACAGACAGAGCCAGCTAATGGCTCTTTAACACTCTTTTCAGCTAAAAAATAAATAAAACAGCTCTTGCCCAATTGCATTTATTGAATTTTCTTCATCACTTTTAACCCTGGAAGGGGATCACGTTTGACCTGGAGGCCGAGGGCTAACCTGTCCATGGTGGACCCTGGAGTGCTCCGATCACTACGTCAGCCTTTAGAAGACCTGAGCTGGGAGGAGAAGCTTCTCACAGAAGGACGGCTGGCAGCCATCTCTCACAGTGACTGGACTGAAACCTCTAGAGAAGGTACAACTAGCAGTGCCCTGGGGACCTGAAGTAGAGGACTCAGGCAGACTGGACCAGAGGCTGGGGGCGCCATGTTTCATCTTCCCACCTGTAGTCTAAGGTCACCCTCTTGGCTGAAGTGCACAACAGATGTGGGCACTGCACTCCAAGAGCAGCCCCAGCACACTGGCCAGGGGCCAGGAGAAGGACTCGGCGAGCTGGAGAGCATGGGGGGACCTCCTTCTCTTCCCACCCTGCTTTCCTCCTCCTTCCCCTCCTCTTTCTCCTGCCTCTCTCCCAGCCCAGCTTCAGGGGTGGCCAGTCACAGGACTGTGTGTGAGGAATATGGAAATTAGAACTCTCCAACCCCACCGCCGTGTCTGAAGAGAGCATGGGCCAGGGCCTCCTGGAGGCTGGAGAGCAGAGAGGGAATCCTGGAGAGAACCTGGTCGAAACCCACACATGTCCCTGGCTCACTGTCGAGCACCACAGGGGCATCATACTCCCCAGAAGGTGACACAGACTTCATCCCTGATACAAAGTGACAAAGTGCACCCTGCCCGTGAGCCCGAGAGGTGCTCACAGGGCTGGAGGCACAGTACGGCACATCACTTCGTTTACCCAGGAATACAAGGCTCGCTCAGTCTTTGAGAATCAATCAGTGCATGTCAGAGCCTTCCAGCATCAGCAGAAAGACTGCAAGTGGATCACAAGGACTGAGACCTTTCCAACTGGCTTCCCACCACGGGGATCAGGGCATGGCCGCCAGCCACTACCCACTGTCACTGTCCGTTCACACAATCCCAAGCAGCACCTCAGCAAGCAACTTTGCAGATGCTAACAAACTGACTCTGAAGTTCACATGGAAAGACTAAAGAGCTAGAAAAACCAGTGTGAGTCAAGAGCAGAACTGGAAGGTTCATGGAGCAGGAATAGAGATGACCATAAGGTACAGACATCTGGGGGCAGGGTGGGGAGGGCCCAGGGACAACACGGGGTTGTGACCAGCTGATCTTTCACGAAGCCTCCTAGACAAGTCAGTGGAGTGAGGAGAGTCCTGTGGACAGAAGGTGCTGCATAATTGCATAATGGAGCATCATGTCCAAAATAATAAGCCCACATACAGACCTTGAACCCTTCATAAAAGTCAACCAAAACGGATCCCAGAACTAGTGCAGACCACAAAACTGTAAAGTGTCCCTTTTAGAAAAAGTGCAAGGGAAACTAGATGGCCTAGCAGTGGCACTGAATTTTCTAGTCAACACCCGAATTCCAGGAAAAAAAAATGCAATAAGATGGACCTTATTCAAGTCAAAATCTGCTCCATGAAAAAATACTGTTAAGACTAAGAAAAGGCCAACCACGGCCCAGGAGAAAATATCTACAAATCATATTTTCATTCAAAATGTGAAATGGTTCTTAAAATTCAGTAATATGATAACAACCCATTTAAAGTGGGCAGGAGATCTGGACAGATGTATACAGAGGACAAAAAAGCACGGGCAAAGACCTTTGAAATCAGAAATCAGGGACAGGCAAATCAACGCCACCCTGGAGAGGTCTCTGCACCCTGATGAGAACGGCCGAAACAAGAGGAAAGGACAGAAAACAGACGCCAGTGGACAAATGGCGTGGCCCTGGGAAGCAATCTGGCAGTCCTGCTAGATGTCTGCCTACCTTTTGCTACAGCCATCTTACTTCCAGGCGTCTGCGCCAGTGCATGGAAAGCAGCTGTTCACTCCACTGGAGCACAGCATTCCTAGCCCTCGGCTATTCCTACCCCAGACGGGAGGCAGCCAAGGTTTCCCTCGGCAGCAGCCGTGAGGAGCAGGCTGCAGGAGGCCTCTTACCCTTCTGCTGTGAAACGGAAATGCCTTTGCTAAGTGCAGGGAACAAGACTCGAAAGCTACAGACCTGGTGATTCCGTCACCTGGTATTCTAGAAAAGAAAAACTGTAGGGATAGAAAACAGATTCCAGGTTGTCGAGGGCATGGGTGAGTGGCGGCCATGGAGGGCCAATATAAGGTGATTTTTAGAGCAACAGGAGGATTCTGTGTGGTCCTCTGTGATGGACAAGTGTTGAAGCTTTTGTCAAAACCAGCGGACTTGTGCCTCAGGGACAGCGACTTCAATGCAGATAAAATAACTTAAAACACCATCAATCAGGAGGTCAGAACCCCAGGAGATAATGCAAATGGTGGCCGTGGGTCTGCGTGAGTTACCAAGTATGTTGCAGCCTCACAGAAGGAGGAGGGGAAGGAGTCACCGAGAGTCACGTTGGGGGCAGGCTGTGCCTAAGAACGCTCAAGGCCAACACACCCACATATGGCTGTGCCCTAGATGGCAGAGCTTCTCCTCACGGGGACCACAGGTCTGAGGCTGCTTCATACAGTTACTAAAGTGGAACAAATAGCAGAGGAATTTCAGGCCCCAAGCCAGGGTTTGCTGTCAAGGAAGATGTGTGTCAGCAAACGGGAGGCCAAACTGGACACTCAGGTGCAAGGCTGGAGTCAGCCTCGTCAACTTGAAGTCACTTCAGGGTACGTGCAGATGGACACGGAAATAAACGTTTGTGCTTGCACGGGGATGAGTTTAGTGTCTAGATGCAGATATGCACCCGAGCGCACTTCCTGTCCCTGTCCAAGAACGGCTACATCCCGGAAGCAGTGGGCACCCAGATCTTGCTCTCTATACTCTGTTCTCTAATTAGAAGAACCTGGGTCTTGGAGAAATGGCTGATTTCGAGGGTTGGGTCAGATGAGCCTGGAGCAGCTTATTACCTGAAAATCAAGGCAATGCCAAAAAATGAAAAGTGAGAAAGGGTTTGGCGAGGGCCAGTGTGTGGCGGGAGCTCTGAAGCAGCCCCCAGGGGCCAAGGACGGACTAGATTGAGCCACAAAACAAGGTATGGCAGGGTGAGATTGGAGCCCAAAGGATAAACCTGTCTTCAGGAATTCACGCTGACAGAAATGGATGAAGTCAGCAAGCACATGGGACAGAGCAAGGCTCTTCCCTAGAGAAGACTCTGCAGTAAGGAACGTAGAAGAGCCTGAGAACGCGTGGTGGTGACTGGTCCGAGCAGCCTCCGCCACACGTGGCTGAGAAGCTTTGGGGAGAATCCGGGCATTTGGGTCACTTTGGAGTTCTGCCCGAGGCTGACTGTCTGCCCTGGGCTTTCAACGCTCTCTTTGTGGCTTCTCCTTCCTGGAGATGGAGGCTGACCTCCCTGCTCACTCAGGTGCGACTGGAGGCTGCTTCCCGAGGCCCAGGACCTGCCTGCATCTTTTTACTCCCTGTGAGCTGAGGCTCTTTTCTTATTTATTTATTTTACAGTTTCAAATGGTTCCGTTTTGCATGTTACCCAAGAACCGACAGAGCTGTCTCAATTCTGCCTCCCAACCGCAAGCTTGGACCTCTGAAAGGACGTCGGCAGATCCCTGGGTAGAAGAGCCTGGGAGCCGGAGGACGGAGCCTGACTGGGGAGCTGGACAGGGGCCACGAGATAGGGTGCTGCCCCCCAGGCACCACGTAGCCTGACATGAGGCTGCGAGAAGAGCACTTCTTCCCCCCACATCATCACCGTCCCAGCCTCAGACGCAGCCAACTGGACAGAGCTAAGGAACAAGGAAACCTGAGCAGTTTGCCCAGACCAGGGGTGGACGAGGAGCCCGTGACCACAGGCCAGGCCGTATCTTTGACGGGGTTCCGGTACAGAGGGAGGGAATTCACAGAGAAACCCCTGACACTAGAGGTCTTGGACCAAGGCCAGCTTCCTGGCTGGTTGTATGCACAGAGGAAGGACCAAGAGTGAGGGCACTGTCCGCAGCATTCTGGAAGGATCTGCACCCAGAGTTGCAACCACACCAACAGTGAAGCTGAGCTTTGAGAGAGGTGGGCTGAGGAGGACTATGGACCTGTGGGGGTCCTTGGCTCCCCTGAACTCCCAGCACTGACTCCCTAATTACTCCAAGGGAATTAATAATACCTTTGATATGCATGACGACAGTTCTCCAGATTGTCACCCACAGAGTGCAGATCCAAGAATCTTCAGCACACCGTGCCATCCAACAAGTGTGTGGCTGGCATTTGGGGAAATAATCTGCTTGCTCTGCAATGATCACATTCAGGCAAATCTCTTTCCACACTGTTCTCTCCAGGTTCCTGCCCCAAGTTCCTGCAGAGAGACCAGAAAGCCTTGGGCAAGAGGCTGGCAGATTCATCTTATTTAGTTCTCATAACTGTAGAAGATGGATAGTCCCCATTGTCCAAAACAGGATGCCAAGAACACTCTTCAAAGATCCCAATCATCCGAGGGCTTGGAACACTGAATAATGGGAAGAAGGGGCATCGCAGGCCCAGGGGAGGGAGGACAGAGCAGGGGTTATGGGCCTGTGGAGCTCCGTTCTTTGCGTTTGCTCTTGCGAAGTCCCCTGCCCGGTCTGCAGCTGGGGTGGCCCTGGATATGGGGTGTGGAGAGCTGGGCTGGAGATTTCAGCTCTTCCTACCAACCGAGGCAGACTCCAGTGAGCAGTGCAGATAAATTCCAGAGCAGAGCTTGATTACAACCCTCCCAAGTGGCCATGGATTTAAAAATGAAAATCTCGCCCTCCTAAGCAATCAGAAGTCAGCTCATCCATTTGCTGTGCTGAGGGGAGAAATTGGGTTTGCTGATGTCCTTGGCATGGGGGCTTTTAAAATGGAACATACCAGCAAACACGTCTGAATGGATGTTCAGTCTTCTGCTCTCCCTGGTGCAGGCCAGGGAGCAAGGGCCAGGGCCAGAAGAGAATAGGGAGTTCTGTCCAGAAGGGCCCAGAACGTGGACCAGTGCTTTGCAAACCTCCCTGGTCTTTGGCACTGGGCAGGCCCCTCCTCCTGGTTGACAGGAAGGTCTGGGACAACCTCAGAAGGAACAAGCTCATTTACGTCAAACAGAAAAGCCTGAGGAAGAAAGAGGAAGGAGAAGCAAACGCTGTGTGTGGTCCTTCTGTTCAAAGCGCCATGAGAGTTCGGCTCTGTTTCCTTAAATCTCCTGGCGCATGTCAGTAACTGCTATTTCAAAGGAAGCTTCACTGGGACAAAGTGCCATGTCACTTGAGCTAGCTTGGCTTTCCCCCTTCCCAGACAGTGGCCTCCATCTGGAAAATGCTAACGGAACAGGGAGACCTGCAGCAGAAGGCGAGGGAGGGCCGACCGGGCATCTGGGCTGTGCAGATCGAAGCTCACAGAAGTTCAGCCCAAAGCTCAATGTGGCCTGGGTCTGTTATGCCTGTAATTACTGCTAAAAGTTCAGGGTGGCATTTTGCTGATGTGCCTAAAATAGCCTTCGTGGGGCTGTTGGATGAGGTTTGACAGCAGTTAAGGTGCAAGGGGCAACGATCCCGCTGAAATCTTGTCTGAGTCATTTTGATAAGTGAACTGCTGTGCAAAAGTGCCTAATTGCTCCCACATTCTTCAATTGTTCCATTTAGTAGGGTCCTTTAAAAGGTCATTAATCAATCACTGGAGATGGGAAGGTTTTACATTTTGCTTGCTTAACAAAACACAGCCTTAACAAAATATCTCCCACTTAATTTCAGATTAGCCGATACCAGGGTGCCTCCTAACAGGCAGTCAATCTCTTTAATTGTACTTGGGGAGATGAGTCTGTTCAGCTCTGGGTCGATGGACAGGGACATGGGTGGAGTTTAGGGGCTGGAGAAGAGGCAGGGGCACTGCAAGAATTCTAAGTTGAACGGCTGGACTTGGAGGTGAGAGGACACACCTGTTTGGTCCACTGGTCCCAAGTTCAGTGAAGGAAGAAATCTTATACAAACCAGGAAAGACCAAGCAAGTCACGGCACTATTGACAGGCACGGCAGAGAGGACGTCTGGTTTTGGTACATTGTGGCGACAGTCAGCATCTCCAGCCATCCCAGGTTAAGCAAGGGACTCCCTGTTTGGTTTCTCAGCTCAGCACTGGGGACATTTGGGAGGGACAGTTCCTTGTCATGTTGGCTGTAATGGGCACTGGGTGTTTAGCGGCTTCCCTGGTGTCCAGCTGAGGGGCATCTTCCCACATCACTGGCCATTGTCCAGTGTCAGTTGTATGAAGATCACAGAGCTGGGCTTGCCCAAATGCTGCCGTGGGCCATTTACTTACCAACAGGACAACACGCAGGAGGGTGTTTACTTTATTTAGTGAAGGTCATGTTTCTGAGAGCCATAGAGCGGTCACCTATATCTTTAAATATGGACATTTGCATCCATGGACCTGTAATAGGCGGCTGCATGGTCAGCTTTCTGAACTTCTCATTCAGTAAATAAAGGATTAGTAAAGGACATGGTGGACATGGTGACCAAAATGGCAAGTTGAGAGGATGGAACCCTGCTTCCTCCTGCGTCCTCCAGTGCTGCCTGCCGTCCAGCTTCCAGCAGCTCACGGGTATCTATTTGGACTCTAAAGTTAGGCAGGTAGAGCTTCGAGATTTGGCTCCATCTCCTGGTCCTGTGGGTGGCCTGGAGGCCTCTTCCTTTCTCTGAGCCTCATCCTCCCCTCTTTGTGGGGGCAACACGCTCTTCCTCTGGGATGGTTGTGAGTCCAGGTGCATGGAGACAGGTGACGTTCTTTGTCAAAGGCCTGAAAAGAGGAACCACTCGGGGCGCGGGAGCTGCTGTGGCAGCCGCCATCATCACTGTGGCAACACGGTTCTACGTCTCCTTCCTGCTCCCCACTGTCTCCTTGGCCCTCGGTGTCTCTGACAAGCAAGGCCCATGTTCTACCTCCTGGTGTCCTCGGTGCAGCCCGCCCCCAGCCCATCTGGCCCAAAGGAGCCATCCCAGATGCTTATGGAATGAATGCCAAATGGATAGAAGGAGGGAGGGGACAGGAAGGGAGGGAAAGCTGGGGTTTGGGCAGGACACGGCTCCCAGGAGAACCGGGGGTGCCTGTGTTCCTCTGAACCACCAAGACCCATCCAGATACAAGGGCCAGCCTGGCCCCTCCCCGTCTTCTGAGGGAGGCAGTTCCTGGACTCCAGCCACCTCTTTGAGGGGGGAACAGCCTCCCAAGCCACCACCTGCTTAAACTGCCGCCCGTCCAGGGAGCAGTAGTTCTTGGAACATATGGGAAACTTCACAACTTTGCTCTAAAAATAATGACTAGCAGGCTGATACCGCAGGGAACACAGGGAGAAAAGCAACTTCCTTTGGATTAACCAGCCAACGGGGAGCAGGGGGGACGTTATTTTTTGTAAATGTATTTAAAAAAAATGGCAGAGACAAGCTAGAGTGAGATTTTGTAGTTTGTTTGTTTCTGTTCCTCTCGCAAGTGGAAATCGTCGTTATGGAGACTCCGCGTGCTGCTTTGTGTCTTGTAAAGCTGCGAAGGAGAGCCGGCCGGCACCGGAGCCTCCCTTCTTCAGCCTGGCTCCAAACGGAATTTTCAATGTTAAGGCCTCACCAGGAGGAAGGAGGGAGGTGCAGGAAACGAGGTCCCTTTGTAGCACCGACCCCTGCCTGTGGCCTGCACCAAGCAGCCCCGCTCCTCTGAGCCCCTTGCGCCTTTGGTTCCAGGGAGAGATGGGTTGCACCCAGGCTTTCAGGCATCTTGAGGTGACTCCAGGAGCATAAATATTGCAGAAGTCTGCGCTGCTGCCTTTCTCCCGCTTGCCTTCCAGCTTGCTGCCAGGGAGGGGAAGCCCCAGCGGGGGCCTCCGGCTTCTTGTAGCTCTGGCAAACAAGCGGTTGTAGGGGAGGGGTCCTCACCTGGCACTTGGTCATGAATAAGTGAGGCGTCTCCGTGCAGAGGGAGGCAGAGCCTCCTGTTTGGAAGTTGGAGCGTCTGAATCCCTTGTCTGCTCTGCAGTGTGGGTGCCAAGAGTGCGTTGACAGAGCTTCAGCTCCCGCTTCACCCTCCACGGCCAGGGCCCGGTGTGAGCAGGCCAAATTGAAGCCAACAGTCTTAATCTATGATGAGAGACCCTTTCTAAAACCTCTTGATAGAGGCCTGGCGTCCCCCAAACAGACCCATGCGCTGTAAGTCACAGTCACGTGAAATTGAAATGGAAGGGTGAGACCAGCAAGTCAGGCGCCAACATAGATGGCCTTGGAATAACAGTGCAGCCAAGTCGGCCTCAAAGCCCAGCCTCAGGAATGACTATTAAAAGCCTTTTGTGCTGTTATGTAGGATGACCGAGAGATGAGCCGTTCTAGGATCCAGAAAAGCAGTGATTCCCGTATTCATACGTTTAATTGTTCAAAGTAGTTACTCTGAGAATACAATGAAGAAATTTTCATGGGAATCAATAAACACGTCTCCAGTTGACGTTGAAGGAACGGGTGCATGGCAGACCACAGCTCCAGGGCAGTAAGCAGTGCTCTACCTATTGACAAAAATCAGAGCCTTTCAGTGCCTGGCTGAAGGCTAGACCGGGATGGAGCCAGCTTAGCCTCCTGGCCTCCTGAGGCAGTGAATGTCTAATTGCTTTTCTCTTGATCAAGGGAGTTTTATATTCATGAGGACAGAAGTGACATGAAGAAGAGGCTCTGATTTGCTCTCGTTCTCCTTTCCTCACCTGCCGCGCGGTGAGGGCTTCACCCAAGGAGAGTTTTGCACCTGGAGATGTGCTCACATGTCCCAGCCTGCACAGCGCAGGCTGCAGCACATTTCTTTGTTTTCCTGAACTTTCTGTCTGGCCGACCCCAGCCTCCCATCCACAGTGGGCTGGTGGTGGAGCTGAGTGCTTTTGTAGCACTGGAAAGCAGAACAGGTCATTCGATCAGTGGGGCCTCTCTTCTTCTTCCCAGAAAACTTTAAGGCAAAACGACACCAAGGAGCCAGAATTTGATTTGGTGAATCAGGCCCCGAAGGTCTAGCTGGGTCATGTCAGCACTTGATTGCATACCCCGGGGAGCATTAACAATGAGTTTATTTTTCTCTTGTTTGGGCCATGATATACACATGGAAACGTACCGATGCCTTGTTCTCCAAGCCGGTGTGTGGGTCGCAGCCACTGTCTGCTGAGAGTAGAAACGAATCATTAAACGAGGTCTAGGAAAAGCAGAGCCGTGGGCTTGGAGGACCCCAAGAGCATTCCCTGGGACCCGTCAGCCGAGGGTACCACATGACCCTGAGTGTCACCCAGATCAGCAATAAATTTATGAAGTTGCCATGATTTCTTTTGAAACTGGTTCTTTCCCTCTGTTAATCCTTCGGAGACAGGAAGTCCAGAATGACCACTAATGTCAGCTTTGCCCTCAGCCTCGTCTAAGAGGCTTGCTGTAGATCCAAGTCATTGGACTCTACTTGACTGTGTTTCTCACTCCCTCGGCCCTCTGGCCTGGAGCTTGACCTGTGAGGTGGACGGGAGCTGACCTTCCCTCCAGGACCCCCCCCCCACTGGACTAGAACACAGGGCCCAGGAGTGGGATGCACAAGGGCACCCAGCCTGTGCTCCCTTCTGACGTTCCCATCCTGACCGAGGAGGAGGAAGGGCAGGGGAAAGAGGTGAGGAGGACGGGAAGGGGAAGGGGAAGGGAGGAGGCAGAATTCCTGGAAGTTGGTTGGTGAGAGCAGGAATATGCGTAACAGCACTCAACTGTGCACTTGAGGTGGTGGAGGTTTTGTACTGTAAGTGCTCTATCTCCATAACAACAGCCTTCAGCAGAGTTGTCCTGCTGCAAGGCCTTCGCCTCTCTGCTTAGGTCAATTCCGAAGCATTTCATTCTTTTCGATGCTTTTATAAATGGAGGTGCCTTTGCAATTTCCTTTTCAGATTGTTCTTTGGCAGCCTGGAGAAGCGCAGCTGAGGTTTGTGTGTGACTTTGTGTCTTGATATTTTGTGGAATTCATTTGTTAGTCCCAACTGCCTTCAGGGGGTCTTCAGGGCTATGCACAGGTGAGGATGCGGTTGGTTCTCTTCCTCTTCCCTGTCTGGAAGCCTTTGGTCTCTTCCTTCCCTGGGGCTCTGGTGAGGAGCTCCAGGGGGCTGGGGGAATAAGGGGGAGGTCTTGACCTGGAGGGGGTGGTGTGCTGGGGGCGGGCCGGGGCGCCTTGGTCAGCTGTGGAGGCAGCATCCTCCTGATCCAGGTGTGCGGTGTTTGTGGTGTGGTGGGTGCTGGCTAGGTTGGGTGCCTCCCTGCACACAGAGATGATCACGGCCTCTTCTTCCCTCAACGTGATAATGACATTGATCTGCTCTGAGTGTTGAATCACCCTTGGTGTGTTTGTTAGTAATTAATTGCTTCCAAAAGCCATCACAAATGTCGGGCTTCCCAGAGCTCGGGGTGGTACCTGTGCTGATGTAGGGACGGGCCAGCAGTCTCCTGAGGTGGGAATCCTTTCTTCTTCAAGACCTCAGAGCCATGAGAAAGCCTCCTCCTTTGTGTTTTGTTTTTCTTGGTGGGAGGTGAGCCGCACCCTGGCCTCGAAGCCCCCAGGAGCTGGCTGTCTGCAGCAGCCCTCGTGCCTGGAAAATCTGCTAGAGGAAGTGAGGAGAAGACGCAGGCCGAGCTCCACCTCAAACATTTCCTCCTCTTCCAGGGTTTATGCTCATGGTTCCATCTGTAGGAGCGGAAAGGGTTTTTCACTGATAGTACATGTACGCAAGACGTTTTCAGAGAACCTTGTGAGAGGCAAAGACAATTCACCTAGGAATAAATAACCAGCATATTGGCACGGCTCAGAGGTGAAGGCCCCCGCTCTGGCATTGCCAGCTTTGATCTGCTCCCCAACCCAGAGAGGTCCACCTCACAGTGGACACAGCCCCAGAGAGGTCCACCTCACAGTGGAGACTGCCCCAGAGAGGTCCACCTCACAGTGGACACAGCCCCAGAGAGGTCCACCTCACAGTGGACACAGCCCCAGAGAGGTCCACCTCACAGTGGACACAGCCCCAGAGAGGACCACCTCACAGTGGACACAGCCCCAGAGAGGTCCACCTCACAGTGGACACAGCCCCAGAGAGGTCCACCTCACAGTGGAGACTGCCCCAGAGAGGTCCACCTCACAGTGGAGAGTGCCCAAGAGAGGTCCACCTCACAGTGGACACAGCCCCAGAGAGGTCCACCTCACAGTGGACACAGCCCAGAGAGGTCCACCTCACAGTGGACACAGCCCCAGAGAGGACCACCTCACAGTGGACACAGCCCCAGAGAGGACCCACCTCACAGTGGACACAGCCCCAGAGAGGTCCACCTCACAGTGGAGACTGCCCCAGAGAGGTCCACCTCACAGTCCACACAGCCCCAGAGAGGTCCACCTCACAGTGGAGACTGCCCCAGAGAGGTCCACCTCACAGTCCACACAGCCCCAGAGAGGTCCACCTCACAGTCCACACAGCCCCAGAGAGGTCCACCTCACAGTGGAGAGTGCCCCAGAGAGGACCCACCTCACAGTGGACACAGCCCCAGAGAGGTCCACCTCACAGTAGACACAGCCCAGAGAGGTCCCACCTCACAGTGGACACAGCCCAGAGAGGTCCCGCCTCACACTGGACACAGCCCAGAGAGGTCCACCTCACAGTGGAGACTGCCCCAGAGAGGTCCACCTCACAGTGGAGACTGCCCCAGAGAGGTCCACCTCACAGTGGACAGAGCCCCAGAGAGGTCCACCTCACAGTGGACAGAGCCCCAGAGAGGTCCACCTCACAGTAGACACAGCCCAGAGAGGTCCCACCTCACAGTGGACACAGCCCAGAGAGGTCCACCTCACAGTGGACACAGCCCCAGAGAGGTCCACCTCACAGTGGACACAGCCCCAGAGAGGTCCGAGTGGCAGGAGGCCCGAGTGCCCCCTGGGAACGCCCCCTCTCTCTCCCTGAGAGCCTGGGGCCAGGCGAACAGCAGCTGCTTCCTGCCATCTCTGAGCTAAGAAGCCCCCCCACCCACCCAGGGGCTAATACAAGCAGCTGCAGAAAGCTCTTGGTGCTTGAAAGGCAAGTATTAAGCACCGCAATGTTTTCTAAACCTAAAGTCGACTCACCATTCTCTTAGGTGGGTAGAAAGGGAGGAGAGACAGAGAAACAGAGGAGGCGAGGAGACCTGGGAGGAACCAGTGATGGGAGAGGGAGGGAGTCGGAGACACAGGGCTTCCTGGACAGGAGGCCCAGAGGTAGAGGGCACTGTGCAGGGAGCCTGGACTCAGGAGCCTGCACAGGAAGCTCCTGGCAGGCAGAGTAAGGGTGCTTGAGGCCTGGGGTCAAGGTTCCTGGGCCCAGCTTGGACCCCAGGCCAGTCTCTGGCAACACACATGACACCTTTAAAACACTGGAGCTATTGCTGGACATTCTGCTCCCAGGGCTTTTCCTCTGGGGATACAATCAACCAAGCTATGGCAGCACACATGGGGGTGCTGCTCACGGAGGTTTATGGTGGGAAGACGGAGGACAGGAGGGGCCTGAAGAGGAGGCAGCTCAACTGTTTCTCTGCCCATCTTTGAGCACCTGGGCATCACCTAGAATCGTTTTTGACCAAATCTGAGAACCTCCTGAAGGAGTATTTGCCATTTTCTCCATTTTTTAAACTTAGTGCTTAAACCTAATCTCAAAAGTCAACAGACAGTGAGAGAGGGAGGGGGACGGATAGACAGGCAGACAGGCACGTGAGTGGCCTGTGTGAGACCACGGATTTGGCACGTGGTTGATAAAATTGTTCAAGTTTGGATTAAGCACATGTCTACCAGAAGGATGCTTCCACGGTGTTCCCCTTGGGAGTGTGGGGCGAGTACCCCTCGCGGGAAGCGCTGAGTTCAGGCGGCTTCACGCTGCTCTGTGCTTCCTGATGGGAGGCTCCAGCTCCTGGTGCAAACAGGGACACTTCTGTTCTGAAGTATTTCTGAGAGCTCCCACGGCCAGCATGGCCTTTGCCCTGGACACCCAGCAACCTCTTTATCCTGAGAGGTTCCTGGTCAAGTGCAAAAGTACCAGATTGCAACACTGTCTGTGTTATGACCCGATGCCGACGGAACACGGGCTTTTCCTCTCCCTCTTCACACATGCGCACATGTGCCCACGTTCAAGAACACAGAGGGGACTCGGAGGGAGTGAGCCCAAGGGTTTGGTCATCTCTGCACAGGATTGTGAACCATTTTGTTTTTCTTTTTTGGACACGTAAAGATTCTGACTTATCTAAAATAAAGACAGTGGCTCTGTCATTCCGTGGTCCCTGGAACAGAGCCGTGCCCTCCTCGGCTATGCCTTTTTCTGGGTTAGAGGACGGTGCAGGCGTAGCCCCTGCTCTGTCTCCAGCGGTGTTGCTCTGTGGTGACGGGGAGCTCACAGGGATGGTGGGAAGAGCACCTGGTATCTGCACCTCCATCACCCCAGCTGTCCCTTGTGGGCTGATGGCAGGAGCTTTGGGGTGGAGACGTCCTGGAGCTGAGGTCTTGTTGCCAGTGTCCCGTGGGCAGGCCCTTGTTCTGCTGAGGAGAGAGCAGTGCCCAGGGCTCCTTCCACATCCTGTCCACCTGTCCACCTGTCCAGCTCACTGCTGCTCACAGCATCATGGTGCTGCCCAGGTACCCCTGGACTGCTGCCTCAGCTAAGGGCAGAAAGAGGGAAACCAGAGCCTCGGTCAGGCCTCCTTTCAGACGCTGGGCAGGACACTGAGTGTCTAGGGACTCCGGGGTGCATTCTGTGCTTGAAGAGGAAAAGCTGCAGAGGGTTCTAGAAGCCTAAGCTCCGGTGGGGGCGGGGGGGGGGCGGCGCAGCTGCATGAACCTTCCTTGCTCTGAGGCCTTGTCCTCATCCCATGGCACTTACGGTGCTCACAGCCATCAGCCCAGGGACTCCAGCAGGGAGGAGAACGCCCCAAAGGAGGCAGCAACCGTGGCACCTGTGCAAACGCTCCGGTGGCCCTGGTCTTGGGTGACAGTGGCACTGCCTGCCCTCTCCTTGAAGGAACCCATGCTCTCGGCAACGTCACCAAAGCCACTCTGGCTTAGGGACCCCGCTGTAGAGAGACAGTGGGCCTCTGCTGATGCGCTGAGGAGTGTCCCTGGGATTGGTTTTGTCCTGGGGCAAAGTGAAGGACGCTCCCAGATGACAAAGTCGGACTCCTGATGTGACTTTGGGTTCACCAAAGACCCCCTGCCTCGAAGGGTCAAGAGGTCGACAGGGTCAGATCCCCGACACTTCCCCCCCACCCAGTGGCATGGAAGAGACTGTCACGGGGACTGAGGGTCTGCCACTCAGCACTTCACAAACGCGCCAGAGGCAGAGACTGGTGATGGAGAACGGGTTTCAGAGCCGCCCTGAGAAAGACGGAGGAGACCTTGAGGGACTCGGGTGCAAACAGCTCTTATAAGAGGAGGGGGCTCCGTGGGAGAAAGGCAGGGAATGCACAGGTAGACTTAAGGAGGCTGACCTCTCAGGGACACCTCCTCTCTGGTTTCTTGGTGGCCCTCAGGGCTGGGGTCAGCAGCCCATGAGTCTCCATTCCTGGAATGCAGAAGAGCAGGTGCCAGGAGGTGGGAAGTCACCCACTTTAGGGCTGTTAAGGGGGGGCTCCGCGGTAGGGCCACCGTGAGTCCTACAGCTGCTAGGACATGATTCTGCTGAGAGTCCCTGAACGGGGACTGGACCCAGGCCCCAGGGGAGACCCCAGCCTCAGCTCCCATCTTGATGTCACTCTGGTGGGATGGCAGAGCCCGCCTGAGGTCCTGCTTGACGTCAGCAGCCACAGAATCTGAGCCCTCACCTGGGTGCCATTTTAAGCCTCTGGCCTGGTGGCTTCTCTACACAGCACACAAGGCCACCACAGTGGAGCTCGCTTTCCCTCCTGGGGTGTGGTGGCCAGGTGAAGGCCTGTCCACCTCCGCTGGACAGAAGGTCAGTCCTGCCTCATGGACCTCCGGGTTGAGTCTCCCTCGGGAACCTGAGTCCTCTGGTTGGGGACCTGCGAGCCATCCTGCTGGGAGGCCTGATGGTGAGAGCCATGCATCGGGAGCCCTGAGCCCTGGGAGGTGCGGTAAGGGCCTCTGCTCGCTCAGGCTTCTCCAGGGACCAGCCCTCTTCCACGTTTTGCCCAATCCCATTAGAGGGACAAAGACACCCACGTCCAGGGTCCTTCTGTTGGAGGTGGCCTGATCTGGACTGACCTTGTGCTTTTCAAGGTTTAAAATCTTAGTGGACTCTCCCCACCCCGAGGCATAAGAAATCACCATATTTGGGTGAGATAAGAAGGAGGATGTTTCCTCTGGTGCATTTCACCTCTGTCTTCTCCATCTCTGCTTCCATGTTCTCCTGTTCCTCTTCCCTGATTCTAATTTATTTCAATGCTTAGAAACCATGGATGAACCATGCAGGGAAATGAGACCGGGGTGCCGCACATTCCTCAGCAGGCCCAGCCTTCCTTTACTCAGCAGAAGCAGCAAAGGAAGAAATGGCTCCATTTCGTAATGAATCAGCTGATTTCCCCAACCACCTGGCATTAGGCACCCTCTGTCCCAGTCTTGGTTGGCAGGGCCTGGCCGGGAAGTCCTCACCCCTGTGGCATGTGTCGCAGGAAGGGAGCCAGGCACAGGTCCTGCACGGCCGAGAAGCCGGTAAAGGATGTTGGGGCCTCAGCATAAACCCTGGGCTCCAGGGGTTACTTAAAAACCCTCCGCATTGTTTCAAGTTGAACCGAGGGTGCAAAGCTGCGGCTGGAACATATTCCAAGCGACCCGCTCAGCCAGTCTCTCTCCCCAGGGTTGGCCTTGTAAACAGCCACTTCTCACCTGGCTCTAGCAGAGTTTTAGGAGTTGACCGACCCTCCAGGGCCTCATTCAGGGCTGATGGAGAAGCCGCTGAGCCAGCCTCCCTGGAGGATGAAGCCCCCGTTGTGAGTTTAGTTCATTTAACTGAACATGGAAAAAATGAGGACTTCTTCGAGAGCTGGGTGCCCGGAGCCTGAGTGCCTGCTGACGGGCCCTCCCCAGGGGGAGCGCTCGCTGGGCAGCGCTCTCCAAGGTGGAGCCTCCTGGCAGGGTAGCATGTCCATGGGACACAGCACCATCACCAACCACCTTCACCACCACCTGCGGCCACATGGGGCAGGGCCAACGGCCAGGCCCACACCATGGACGCCATGGTGTGCTTTCCATTACTGGTGTCCACCCCTGCAGCAGCTGGCATGGGAGTCAAGAGCAGAGTGCAGAGGGCGGCATCAGAGCTGCTGAGCAACCAGGAGTGGTCTTAGGCTGGGCCTGGTCCCCTCCCTGCAGACCCAACTGGGCAGCCCCTGACCCAGGGTGACCGCCGCCATGCCCTAAACTTCAGCAAGAGCCCACCACAATGCCACAGGGTCCAGAGGGTGGAGGTGGCAAGGCTTCCTCTGCTGTGAACTGCAGCCTGGACTCACGTTCCCCCCAACCTTCCCTCCACTTCTCCAGCGTCCCTGGGGGAACGGCTGACTCTGGGACAGGGACAAGGCATGCAGATGGGGCTGCAGCTTCCCCAGGACCTGGAAGTAAGAATGTCCTCAGGCAGGACAGCTACAGGACCTTCATTTCAATAGTGGCCCATGGGGAAAATGCCAGGAAGCACTGAAAGGTCACCCAGTGGCCAGTGGGTAAGAGAAGTGGGCCTGGATCATGGCCCAAGTGTAAACAGATATTCATGAGCCAAACTGTCTGAACGACCATTGGATCAATCAGTCCGAGGATAGGTGAAGCCCTGGTGCCCAGAGTTCCAAATGATTCAGCTCACCCACCCTTCAAGTGCAGGTGACCAGTGCCATGTGGACGGGAAAGATCAGGATGGTGGAGGAGCCTGAGCAGTGGTGGCCCAGGTCACCCCAGCAGTGGCACTGACAGCGTGTGGGCTCTTCCTCCACATGGATGCCTTCATCTACTCGTGATGAAACACGAGAAAGGTCACCCAGGGGACATCCCATCAAGTCCCCCACCAGCACTGACCAGCACCACACTACAACTTCACGTGACCCTCCGTGGCTGCCGGCGCTGGCTGGACTGATGGGGGGAGAGGCAAGATGACGCCTGTGTGGCCGTGAGCCAGGCCAACGTGGAAGCCCGAGGCGCGTCTCGCTGGATTTCAGCCCACAGAGTCTTGTGGCATCTGCAGCTTCCCCACTGAGGAATGAGCCCGTGGACTTGATATTATCTGACTTCTGCAAAGCACATTTCCAGTTCACAGTGCTGTGGGGAATTTCAATGTCCGATGATAGATGGTGGAAGATTCAACCTGGGATAAGTTTTGGAATGCTAACTTTGGTTTCCCCCAGAGATGGTTTATTAATACATGCTCTGGTCTATGGGCTCAGGATTATAAATCAGATCCTATTTTAACTCGGTTTAAATTGTGCTACTGTGTCTGATCCTATCTCTGTACAGTTTCTGAATCTGCTGAGAAACTTCTTGAAAAATGTATGGAAAATGAAGTTTCTATGGCAATGTAATTTGTTTTACCCCCAGAAAACTACAAAAGAAATAGAAACCATCCTTAGACCAATCTCCTGCTTTATGCACATCTCACCCCCAGCTTGGGGTCTTCCCTCAGCTCCCCCTCGAGGGAGGGGGGTGTGGGCAGAGCAGGCAGTTCAATAACGGGATGCAGGCGGCTCCTCGTAGAGAGAGCAGACACATTTCCTATCATTTAAAATAAACGAGAGCTCATCTCAGAGTCACACAGAGCTCCAAATCTCAATTATTTAAATCGGTGCTGGCTGGCATCCTCTCCCCATCAGTGGGCCCACGCTGGCCTGTCATGCAGTCCAGCACAGCTGAGCACCGGGGACTCAGGCTCCCGGGCCTCGCCACACACTCCGGGGCCACTGGCCAACGGGAGATGGGTCGAGTCCGCAGGAACCAGCTTCCGGACCCTGAGGACCCTGTTCTCCTCAGGGCAGGGCAGGGCAGCCATTCCGAGGGGAGCAAGTGCCACTGCTCATTGACCTTGCTGTCACCCAGGGCCAGGGAGGGCTTCACGGTGTGACAGTGGGGTTCAGATTTACAGGCACAAAACAAAGTTTTAGGTAGAGGGACACAAGACGGCAAATCCCATCAGACAGCACCGTCGGCTCCAATCGGCCTCAGCGCAGGGAGGCGGAGCTGGGCCTTCACCTTCCACGCTCCTTCTCCTCAGCCTCATGGAGACCAGCCAGTGGACACACACCTATCCTCAGGAGCCGTGTGTCCTCTGTGTTTTGTCCCAACCCAGCTGGGCGGATTTCCCTGCCCCAGGACTCCGGGTCCATCAGGTGATGCTAAGGACAGGAGAGGGGACAAGTCCCTCCCTCTGTGGATGAGAGGTCGATGTTCCGGAGGACTCACTACTTAACCAAAGGACTCCCCTTTCTTCCAACTCACCGGGTGGACCCTCCGAGGCCAGGAAGGACAGGGTCAGTGAAGACCCTAAAGCTGATGGGGGGTTGCCATCTCACTCCTGGAGAAAGTGCAGTGAGGGAGGGGGAGGGCGGATCGTTGGGCCTGCAAGGAAAGAAGTGTTCTGGCAGGAACAGAGTCCAGGGAAGGAGCCGCTGCTGTAAGCAGGGAGCCAGGGCGAGGGCCTTCCCTGCCCCAGCCCCTGCCCTTCCCAGGGTCTGGCTCTGCTAGGTTCAGGCTCTGGGGTCCAGGACACACGCCAGGTCTCACAACAATTCCCACGAGCTCCTGTGGGTTCCGCCCCTAAGAACCCTCACTGCCATGCTGTGCGAAGCAGGCCCCTCTGTGGGTTGGGCCAGCAGCCACCAACGCCCGTGGCTGAATGGCCTTGCTGCCTCTGAAGCCAGCGCACTGGTGGCTGCTGCAAAGGGCTGAGCGAGGCTATCGTAGCTCTTGGTGGGATCAGGGCTTGGAAGCTGTGAGGCTCTCTGCCACCAACTGCAGCGCCACACACGGGGAACCCACGCCAGCACCGGCGGTCATCTCCCGTTCTGCTCGCAATCACTGAAGGTCGGCTGGATTTAGGTGGGGAACCCCGGCAGGTGCCCTGTGATGATGTCAGCCTCAGGGGACTCTGCACTCACCAGGCACCGTGTCTGTGCTCATTCAGCCCTCTGGGAACCCGCCTGCTGGACACTGCTTCTATCATTTCACCCAGCAAATAGCGGAGACAGGCAGTGACTGGCCCAAGACGTGGCAGAAAATGAGCATTCCAAAAGTCGGCAGGAAGACAACGTGCAGGGGTGGGAGGCTTTAAACACAGTGCACCCAGCCTCCAGGAAGCTCCTGGGACAAGGACTCGCCCTGTGCTCCACTGGGACTCACCCACCAAACACCCACTTCCACCCAGATCCAGTGTCGCCCAGCAGTGCGGGCCCCAGGCAGACTCATGGGCTTCAGGCTCAGCACGACTGTAGGTCAGCCACTGGAAGTCTACGCCGTCTGTCCCGTCCCCGCTGGTGAAAACTGCCACTGAGGTTTTAACAACTGTTCAAAAAATAATAACAACATCAGAGAAGAATGGCCTCAAGTTCCTTGTGGTTATTGTGTTTGTGGAGGCAGACAGAACAGAGAGGAAGCAGGAAGCCATTCCCGGCACCCAGGGGCATCATGCATTTGGAATGCAATCACATTCTTCCTCTGTGTTCTGTCCTGGTGGCCTCTGACCTCCTCAATGACTTTATTTATTTATTTTAAAGAGAGAGAGAGAGAGAGAGAGAGAGAGAATTTTTAATATTTATTTTTTAGTTTTTGGCAGACACGACATCTTTGTTGGTATGTGGTGCTGAGGATCGAACCCGGGCCGCATGCATGCCAGGCGAGCGCGCTGCCGCTTGAGCCACATCCCCAGCCCCATCCTCAATGACTTTAAATCTGCAGAGATGCCACTGTCTGAGAGCGACCTTCCCGCCAGGCTCTCTCCTCTCCCTGCAGAGCTCCTGGGTCTGCTCTGATCTGAGATCCCTCCCACGGGAGCCACTGTGTGCAGAGGCAGCTCACAGAGGGAAACTGCCCCCAGAGGTCCAGGCACCTGGACACCTGGCAGGCAGGCCTCGTCTCAGACCCCGCAGAGGGAGGAGGTCCTTGGAAGCCACCGAGGAGGGGATGAGTCCATCAATCAGAGCAGGAGTGGCCGGGGTCAGACTGGGGTGGGAATCGGAATGCCAAAACCCACCCGGGGCACAAGTGTGAGACAGAAACCCAGAGCAGTGTCAAGAGGAGCCGTGGCCGAGGGCCCGACAGGAGCACAGAGGGGAGACTCGGACACTGGTCAGGCCAGGGCTGGGGCTGTCCTTCAGGGACCCACTGTGCTCTGCACGGGAGAGTGGTCTGCCCTCTTACAGGCACAGTGCCATGACGGCAGGGCTGATGGTCCTCTAGCACATTGCCACTGTCCCAGATGCTCATCCGTCACCTCTGGTGGCCGTCAGAACCTTGAGGGCTTTAGGAAGGGCCGGGTGTGTTTCCTGGGGCTGCCCAACAGAGTGCTACACGCTGGGGCCCAGGTGACAGATGTGCTGTCTCCCAGTCCTGGGGGCCCGAAGTCCAGGTGGGAAGCATCAGCAGGCCCACACTGTCTCTGGAGGGGCCGGGAGGGGGCCATGGCAGGGCCCTCCAGCTCCTGCAGGAGCGTCTCCTGATCTCTTTCCCATCTTCACCTGGCGCTCTCCCTGTGTGCCAGGGTCCAGATCCTGCGTTCACAGGTGGCAGCCTCCATGGGTCACCGTGTCCTGCTGCAGCCTGGCCCATCGTCCCTTCATGGATTACTCTGCAACAGCCCTGTTTACAACTGGGCCAGGTTCTGAGTCTGAGGAGCCGAACCCCTTCACACACGGGAGAGGCATGACCCACAATGGCACCGTCCTCTGAATCTGCTAGTGACAACTGTGCTGACCCGAGGGGGACTTCCCATGTGGCTATGGACGGGGCTGAACTGTAATTTAGGGGACCCACTGTGACATGGACCGGGAAGTGCCTTGCCAGCAGCTTACTGAGGACTTCAAGTTTGTGAACGAGAATGGGAGAACAGGTGAGGGGTTCTCCTGAGTCAGGGGCTGGGTGCTGCCCTGGTGACATGCCTGTGAGGTCCCTCTCCTCACAAAGTCCTGGAGGTGAGCGCTGCCAAGAGAACTCAGTGGAAGGAGGAGGCAGGCGATGGCAGACTCACGGTCTGCTCCAGACCCACGCGGGTGTCCTTAACGTCACCAAGCGTCCAGGGTCTACTTGTAAGGTCAGTGTGGTGCACAAGTGCTCACGCTTTTTCCTCTTCTTCGTAACACTCTCTCATTGCATCTGAAACTTCGTAAAGTGTCTCCGAGTGACATGTTGTACCTCTGGACGTGTGTATGGCTTTCATGGCTTTCTTTCCTGTTACCTCGATGTTTTCCAGCTTTGGCCTGGAAGCGTCTCTCTTTGAAGTGTGTACAGCTCTTGCCTCTTTCATCTCAGCCGTACACTTTCTCACTGGGCTTTAAATAAATAAATCACACTCACCTCTGCCTCTGAGCAGGATGACGCCCACCCGGGGCTCTCCACTTGCTGCAGGGCCGAGGTGAGCTGCGAGGTCTGCTGCTCATGGGCGCTTTCCACACTCCTGCCGAATTTCCTCTCTTGGGAGTGTGGATGAGTAGCTGAATGTGCAGGGCAGACTCAGCTTAGCCGAGGACACGCAGGAGGCATGCCGGGCACCAGGAAACTCCCCAGCAGTCGGGGCAGCCCATTGTCCTTTAGTCTGCCGTTGGTTAACCCTCCCTGCGCCCCGCAATGACAGCAGGAGGTAAAGAGGAAAACCAGGAGGCACTGGGGTGTGCATGGTGTTCGCATGAATCCCATCGCCCATCAGTGTACGCGGTGGCCTCTGCCCTGCACACAGAGGCACCTGTTCTTGGGGCATCTCCAGCCTGTCCACATTTCACTCATGTCCCTGAGACTCAAACTCGGGGCAGATTGGCCAGACCTCACTCACCTCCCCTGGAACCTGGGCAGTTATCCTACAAGGAACACGGGGTGTCAGCACCTTCAACATGAGCTCGCTGCTGGTGACTAGAAGCACGTTTCTCCTACTCAGACTCTCCCTGGAGTCCCTGGGGGAATGTCCAGCTGCGCTCATTTTCCTTAGCCACTTTCTCTCACTGCCTCCAGGATGCATGCTTCATCTGTGCTTTCCCTAAGCAGTGGACACCTTGCCTCTGACCCCACCTCCAGTGAGTCCCCCAGGGGTGCCAACTCCAGCTGCTCCGACTGTGTGATGGCCTTCCTGCCGGCCTCCCTCCCTCACTGCCCTTCCCTCTGCAGATCCACCTGCTTCTGCCTTAGGTGAGTAGTCCTGACTCACCATCAGACTGCACATCCTCTGCCCACCCGACCCCCACCCTGCAGTCAGAGCCTCCTGGAGTCTGGTCTCGACCCTGCCTAAGGCCTCTGGACAGTGTTTGCTTTCTTACAAAGTCCAACGTACATCCACTGTAGGACTCCTCCATCCAACTCCCAGCCAACAGGAACCAAAGGGGTGGCCATGTGACCACTCAAGGCTGTGCAAAGGCTCCACAGCCCGATGCTGTGCAGCCCCTAAACAGAAATAACCCACGGTGGATGTGCACACGGTGGGAGGACTAAAGGGGCAGGTGCCCACAAGGGAACAGTGCTCACCCCTGCAAAGAAGAGCGCACACCGGCACAGAGGGATCCGGGCTGCCATGTTGGAGGAAGCAGCCTGTCACCAGAGGGTGATACTGTGGTTCCGTTGCCAGGGTTCAGGAATGACAAGTGTCATCTGTGGAGACAGAGCACAGGCTGCCTGGGAGTGGGGCAGCTGGGCTGGGTCGCAGGGGGGAAGGGAATGACCCATACTGAGCACTTTTGGGGACTCTGCGGGTTTCTCACCTCTGCTGGGGACCATCATCTCTCCTGTGGCCGCCCGGTGGCACTGGGGTGTGCATGGTGACCTTCCCTGTTGGTTGGGTCTCTGCGTGGACAGCACCCTCCGGGAAGCTCTCCCACTCGAGTCCCCATGGCTCGAGGGCAGCGCGTCTGCAGCCCAGAACCCCCAGCCCACGGTGCAGCCCCCTGTGCAGCTCTGAGTCACCCGCCTCACGAAGTCCAAGCCTTCAGACTGTCACCATCCTGTCCCTCTGCTGGGACATGCTGCGGCGGCCTTCCAGGGGGCTGGGACTCGGAGGCCAGCATGCTGCGTGCAGCCATGGAGGCCGGGCAAAGTCCTTCCTGCAGAAACCCTAGCAGCCTGCTGTCCACTTGGCTTCCTCACGTGGAACCGAGTGGCCAGAGACCTACACAGGCCACCTGACCCCCACGCAGGGCCCAGCACAAGCTCAGCTGTGAGGTGACTCCCAGTCCCCAAGGCCAAGGCAGATGACAGGGCTCTGGGAACTGAAGGCTGAGCTCCAGTCCACAAGTGGGCAAAGGGAGCTGCAGGCCCAGCCTGCACCTGGTCACAGCAGGTGGCCAGCAGGCCTCTCGGCTGCTCAGCTGGTGAAGCAGAAGGGTCTCTTGGCACCCCGTGCAGGGGTGAGGGCTGCAGGTAGGCCAGGCCCTCAAGGCAAGATGGGGTTGGCCTTTCATCTTCTGAATTTTTTTAATGTGACCCCTAATATGAAGTTTTTAAATTTTTTATGAAGAAATACATAAAAAATTCAAATTAAAGCCATTAGGAGTGACCTTCTGATAAACAAAGGCCTGGACCTGCCAGCCCAGAGCAGGGGACAGCTGTGCCCCACCCCTGACACCCTGAGCTCACTGGCCAGGGCAGCCCCGGCTCCAATTAGGGCCGCACAGTCTCGGGGTGGACTCAGGAAGCAGTGAGCTGGTTGGAGAGGCGGCGTCAGGCCTGCCGTCTCCTCCACGTTCACTTTGGGTTGTATTATCTTGAATTTTTTATGTTTGCCCTCATGAAAAATTCAACCTGGATGTTCTTACCCTTTAGCAAGGCTCTTCATCACTGGGATTGATAAAGAAACTGAGTTCCAAGGAGTCAAGAGGCACTTGGAACGTGCTCAAGATGTGTGGGACGCTGCAGGCGAGAGGAGGCCGGGTCCCTCGTGAGCAGCTTCCCCTCTGCTCTGCCATGGAGCCTGGGACCATGTCAGACCAGCACTGACACCACATGGGGGTGGTCCCTGGGGGAGGTGAGCCAGGAGGCGGAGGAGGGTACCCTTGGCACTCTCTGAGTCGTCAGCCGGGAGGTCTGGGCTGCTTCCTCTTTCGGGCTCCACTGGGTAAGCTCTCCTCGTGCCTGAAAAATGGTCCCAGCATGCACGGCCTGTTTTCCATCTCAGAATGCCAACAGGGTGGGCCCTCAAGTGGGCAATAGACCCATAGTCTACCGTGGTAGGCAAGAAAATCCCTCCAGGGGATGTTCACGCTTTAGGACCTGTCAGCATGTCACCCTGCACCTCAGAAGGGACTCTGCAGATGTGACTCAGAGGGTCCTGAGCTGCTTAGAGGATGCTGGGCTCTCCTGGTGAGGCAGTGCAGTCACAGGGTCCTGAAGAAGAGGGCAGGAGGGTTGGAGTCAGCCTGCGGCAGCCTGAGTGAAACCCAGCCAGCCACTACTGTCCTGGGGCGGAGGGGCCCCAAGCCAAGAAATGCGGGCAGGCTCCTCTGCTGAGGGGAAGGGAGGAGGGGGCTCTTCCCCAGCCCACACCTTGATTCTCAGTCCAGTGAGACCTGCTGTGGACTTCCGACCTTCAGAACCGGAAGACAGCACATTGTGTTGTTGGAAACCACAAAGCTTGTGGAATTTGTCACAGTAGCAATAGGAAATCACAAGAATAAGCGTGAGTTTGCTCCCGTGGGGATAGCGCCCACGTCTTTATCCACATGGGAGGAGCAGGTGATAACACCCAGGTGACAGCTCAGACCTGAATGCCAACGTTGGTCCCAAGAGAGGAGCTTTGCTCTCCTCTAAAATGCACATGACCAAGGGCATTGGGAAGGGCAGAGATAGGATATTGTGCGGAAGAAAAATTTATTTTTATTTTTTGGAACTGGAGCTTAAACCTGGGAGCTCTACCACTGAGCTCTATACCCAGCCCTTTACAACTGACCGGGACCCCCAGCCCTTTTTATTTTTTATTTTGAGACAGGGTCTTGCTAGGTTGCTGAGGCTAGCCTTGAACTTGTGATCCTTCTGCCTCAGCCTCCCATAGCTGGGATTAGAGGTGTGCACCACTGAGACCTGCTAGAAGGAGGATTTGTGGGATAGAATTAAGTTCCATTATTACCTCCCCAATAACAGCTATTTAGTGACCACAGGACCCTGCACTAGGGGTCTTGTTCAGCTACAGCCATCTGCCCGGGGCCTGTGTGCCTGCTCGCAGGGAAAGCAGATGCCCTGAGGCACAGCCAGGCAACACTGAACAAGAAGCCTGGAGAGGCACTTCCCCAAGCAGCTGTGACCAGTGTGGAGCCAACACTGCCGGCTGGCCGTCCTAGCTGCCATCTTGGAGCGTGGGAAGGCGGGCCTGGCCGGGCCCTGGCAGGGCTGTCCAGGCGGAAGGTAGCACAGAGGAGCCAGGCAGTGGACAGTGAGCCCTGTTTCCTACCAAACTCTCCTAGGACAGGACTACGGTGATGAGCCTGGCTTCCAGGTCCCCACCTTGTGGAGCTGGGGCTTCTCGAACACCTGATCCCCTGAGGCCCCCCACAGGGGACAACCAGCCAGAGCCCAGTCTTGGTGCTGGCTGTTAAAGGGCCAGGTGATCCACAGCTCTTCTGGCGTTTCCCGAACAGAGAGGCCCGGGTCAGAACCTCCCACTGCGTGACTCACAGGGAGAAGCACCTGTGGGTCCATTTCTGTGGGAGGACAAGTAGAGAGGCTTTGGTCAGGCCAGGTCTGGCCCCAGCCAGGGCCATGGCACACCCCCGCGCCCTTCATGTTTGTGTTTCTGAAGGGCAGCAGGGACTGTGTCCTTCCCTCTGCCCGTAGGGTGGCCCTTCTAAGGAAGAAGAGCCCAAGCCGGTGCCAGGGAAGCCAGGTTTCTTGAGTGGTGAGAGGGAGAAGTTGGGGTGTCACCTTTGGTCTCGGTAGAGCATTGCTTACAATGCAGAGCCCTCTTATTCCCTCGACCCGCCCCTGCGGCCAAGGCCCAGAACGCTGCCTGCCCATCCCCAGGAGAGAACGAGGAGGACTCAGAAGACAGTTTCGCACATTTTACGTGCTCCTTGGAGGTGGCGGGCTGGGACTCCATGGAGAGCTGGGCTGTGCCTCCCAGCTCGGGGAGGCCACTGGCTTCAGATCCTTTCCCCAGGGCTGGACGTGAGGGGAGAGGCCAGCCTCCTTCCCAGTCTTTAGAGACCTGCTAACCTCGGCTTGCTGCGAGCTGTCCGAGGTACTGATGGTGTTCCACCCAGCACCCCCCTTGACAAAGGTGCTTCTTTCTGGTAACACCCCCCGCGCCTGCACTGACCCCCAGGTATAGTCTAAGTAGCACCTCCCCCTCCCCCGTCACTTCTCTGAAAGTTTTCATGAGAAGAAGGAGAAGCCATGAAGGTTGTCACAGGGGCCAGGAGGACAGGGGGCTGGCCGCACGGCCTACTCCAACTCAGAGCTTGGCCGACTCCAACTCGGAGCTTGGAGGATGTCCCCAACTCTTGCCCTGTCAAGTTCTGCAGGGAGGGTGCTGGGTGGAAATTTGGCGTGTCCTGCGATGGCTTTCGGGCGAGTCCTTGGGATGTACGTGGCAGGCAGGGGCCATGCTGCTTGAAGGCCTGGTCAACACTCAGCTGACCTCATGGAACTCCAGGTCTCAGGCATGGCACTGATGCCACCAGCGTGGGGCCTGTAGACTGCGTCCTGGCAGCGATCAGAAGGGGCTTCCTGGACAATGTGGCCAAGGAAACTCTGAGCCGGAGGCCCCTGGAGCATTTCGGCCTCTGTGTGAGGAGGCAGCAGGCAGTGGTCCCTGAGCACCCCGTTTCTCCAGCCCCCATTTCCTTCCCTGCAGATGAGATGATACTTCTGCCTCTTCGGGGCCCAATGGATAGAGCAAGTGTCCCAGAAAGGCACCAATCACAAGCCTGGCACACGGCCAAGGTCAGAGAATGTGAGTGCAAACAGTAACTGCCGTGCTTCACTGGGGTCGGACAGTGAGGGGCTGTGGGCAAACCTCGGCCCCCGTGTTCCTGTGGGTGGTCTCAGGTCAGGGACTTGGCTCTTCTGCCCATTTCACAGAGGACCCTGGCCCATGGAGGCTGAGCATGTGGTGATGACCAGGGAGGGCTTGAGGCCAAGAGTTGGGGTCACAGTGCCTTTTGTCCCCAAGGGGTGGCTTCGGCTGCTCTTGTCCCCTGGCTTCTGGTGCTGCGGGAAGCAGGTTTGGTGGGTGAGGTACTGACGTGGCCACTCTCTGTAGAGTGGCCCAAGCCCTTCCTTCATCTGCAGGTGGTCCCTGAAGGTTCAGAAAGATGGAGGCTTCCAGGTTCCGCTCTGCACAAGTGTCTCGGGGGCTTGTTGTCCTCCCAGCACGTGTAAGACGCACACACATGATCTAAAACCATTTATTCTCAGTTATTGTGAGTGTCCCAAACAAGAGATTTTTTTTGGTGAATGCTAAACCCAACCAGGTGATCATTAAAATCTTGCTTGTGTTGACATTTCCTTCAGCTCTGAGACCAAGTTAAATTTCCTTAGTAGTAAATGAGATCTCCTGGGAAAAGGATTTCAAAAAAAAAAAAAAAAAGAAAGAAAGAAAGAAAGAAGATTTAAGCAGTTTTTCCAGCAAAGAACAAGGAAATAAAACAGGGAAATGAGAGACAGATTTCAATTTTCCTCTTTGTTTTAAAATAAAAGCCGTGGCCAGCGTCCCGCTGAGATGAGCGAGGCTGCAAACTGGAGCAGCAGGCCAGGACGGGCGTCGCTGTGGAGCGTGTCGACATCACAGTCTCAGTGACACATGCCAAGGCCTCCCCAAGACCGACCGCAGGACCCAAGCACCAGGCGGTGCCGTCCAAGCCTCAGATGCAGATTCCGATATGATCTCATCATTGCAGAATTAATTCAGAGCCTCGCGGGAGATCTTGACATGCCTTCCAGAAATAACAAAATGACAGTGTAATAAATCATGTTTCAGAGGCACCTCAGAGAACAGTCGGAGGAGGTCAGCATGAGCGTCCCGGACCAACGGCTCTGTGTTCCAGCTCCTTCCGCCTTTGGTTTCCCTGTCTGGAAACACGGTGTAACAGCGGGCGTGCGGAGGCTGGCAGGGACCCACCGTCCCCTGGCCAGGATAACTGATTTCTCACAAAGCTCCAATAGGTACACTTCTTATTTCTTCCAACTCAAATTTCCACCCCAGCACCTGACTGCCCCAAACTCTTCTCACAGTGTCTACGATGCTGAGAAAGTTGACTCCATTTCCAGTTCAGGGGGCTGAGAGCCACCTTCCACACTATAATGGACTCCCTCCTCTTCTTTGGGAAGTTCACAGGGCGGCTGGTGGGGGTTGCTGGTGGACTTGGGGCCGTTTGTATCCAGGGAGGAAAGTGGATCCTCAGATCTGTCCCATGGGGAGCTGTGTCTCCCTGGCACCGGACAGCCATGCACCTCTGCCTAAGACGTGGTGTCACTGTAAACATCAGTGGTGTGGCCGGTCGGCAAGTCCCCTACCTAGTCTTCTTTTCCCTTTTCATTTTGGCACTAAAATGTAATACCTGCTGAGTATTTCCAAGCAGCTCTTCAGCTCTCAGACTCTTCCATATAACATTCCCTCCTCTCCGCTACCGGGAAGTCCCGGGTGACTTACCGCTACAGCCAGGAGCCTGTGGAGCCCAGCAGCCTGGGGTTGACACTCAGGCCTGGGAAGGGCCACCTGCAGTTAAGAACTCCTTTGTAAAGTGCGGTTGTCAACAGAGCCCACCTCTCTGAATTAGGATCCAGATGAGGCCAACTGACCCCTCCCTGGGATGGATGGGTGGATGGAGGGTGGATGGGTGGATGGAGGGTGGATGGGTGGATGGATGGATGTATGAGTGAATGGATAGGTGGGTGGATAATTGGGTGGGTGGATGGATGGGTGGATGGGTGGAGTGGATGGAAGTGTGGGGAGGTGGGTGGATAGCTGAAGTGCAACAGGATCTTTGCTCACTTGAGATCATTTTCCTTCTTAGTAAACACTTGGCACAGCCCCACAGAGTGTCTGGTCTATCTGTTATGGGTAGCTGGTTATCTGAAGAGCAGCGGCTGGGAAGCACAGCCTGGCTACTTCCTCCCCCGCCTGAGGCTGGGAGGTGGCATGGCGAGCTGGGCTGTCTTGGCTCAGGAGTCTCATGAGGCTGCATCCTCATCCCTGCAAGCTGGAGTGGGACCATCTGGGAACTCTCTCGTGTGGCTGTGGGCCATCTGGGAGGCTGCTGTCAGACGTGGCAGCTGGCATCCCAGGGAGAGCAGAAGAGCCCAAGACCAAAGCCTCCATCTTCCTATGCTCCAGTCTCAGGAGCAGCTTTGGCCATGTTCACTCAGGGGAAGTGGGTCCTGGTCCAGCCCAGGCTCCACAGGAGAAGCTCTGCATGAACCCCAACAGATGGGTCACCAGGACAGCCAGGGCACTGCCCTCTGCTGCAGGCAGTCACTAAGTGGCAGGTGTTCAATTCATTCCAGTAATGATGGAGCCCTCTTCTTATTTCAGCAACTGCCACATCGATTTCCTTAAAACGTATTGTGGGAGTGCAAATCAGAGGTGGCGCTGAGAGCTGAAACCTCACAATGAGGCTCCTCCCCCAGGGGTCCGTCAAGTCCCTGACCTTGACTGAGGAGATCCCGCAGACCTGAGTTCTTGAGGCAGACCCTGCAGTTAACAAAGAGACCTTGGGGTGTAGAGTGCTAAGAGCAAATCTCTCCCAGGGAGTTGGAAGAAAGGGAGGTCTTTACGCCAAGTTCTCCCTCCAGGTCCCCTGAGGCTGCTGTGACAGGTTCCCACCTGCTGGGTGGGTAAAACAGCAGAGTCTGTTCCTCAGCCTGGAGCCAGAGGCCTTGAAGGTATCTTCCCAGGCCCTTCCCTGGGTGCCGGTGGCTCCAGAAAACACTGGTGGCTTTGGCTGGTCACAGACATGTCACTCCAACCTCTGTTCTCTTGTCATGTGCAGTAGACCTCTGGTGATTCTGCGTCCAGCCTATTTTCATGGGGACATGGGCCATTGGGTTTTAGACCCACCCTGGCCTGGCACGAAGGCATCTTAACTTGACCATGTCTGGGAGGAGACACAAGGCCATCTGCACAGACACCGGGGTGGACAGACCTTATCTTGGGCGGGGGACGCAATCAACTCTGCAATGCTCAGGAAATGACATTTGTGTCTGAGGTGTTTTGCAAATAGGTTTTTAAATGTCATCTCTGTTTACCAAGCTCGGGACAGGTCTGCCTGCTCTGAGAAGGGCTGACCTGTCTCCCCCAGCCCTGCCTGTGGCTGCCCGCTGGTCTGCAGCCTCCCCGGGCTCAGAGGCCCCCGCTCCCAGGCCTTCTCTGTCCCTCCACCTCGCTGCTCTTGGGGAGCTTCAGCCACCTCACACCCTCTGCTGCTCCCCCTGCCGGGGACTCCCCCGCTCCTCCCCCGTTCACCCCGGCCTCTGCTCCACCCTCCCTCCTCAGCCTGCCCACCCGACTGCCTAAATGGTGCAGCTTGCTCATCCCCAGCTCGTCTCTCTGATACGGAGTTTGTCACCTTCATAGAAAATGCCACTGATCCCGTCCCTTGTCTGCCTTACCAACCAGAAGTAAACTCCAGAAAGGCAGAGCCCTTGGTCTTTGCCACCGTCTCCTCATTTTTAGGACACCACCTGGTACCTGACAGGTGCTCATAAATATTCATTAATGGACGCACGTTTTCCCGCAATGCCATGAATGATCTGAGTCTAAGCTATACGTCCAACTCATCTCATCTTTGTGGCATGCAGAGGGCTCAGGATAATCTTTACATTCATAGCACCCTCGAGGAATATCATTGCATGGATAAGTGGAGACTCACAGTAGTTGATCAGTGTGGGAAAAGTAGGGCCTAGAAAACATTGTGTTCGATAATACAGATTCAGCGTTTTCTTAACTCAATTGTTTATCATTCACCTCCATGATTTCCCATATCTGCATACCACTAGCACCATCACTGATGTAATATATTCTTTAACTTAATTTTAAACACAAATCAATTTACTTATTAATAAAACGTTCATCATGACTGTAAGGGGAAGGTCATTTACTCCATGTAGGATGTAATCCTTGAAACTAAATACAAGACACAAGGCTGCCGTGAAACCCTGGCTGCGTAGCGAAGGCGCTGCTCACGAGGCTGGAGCTGCCTGTGTAGAAGGAGATTAGAAGGTGATTTGCACCACAGCTTTGCGAGGTGGGACCATTGGGGGGAACTGGGTAAGGGGCACAGGGGACATCTGGATTAATTTCTTACAAGTGCAAATGAATCTATAACTACTTCAAAATAAGAAGTGTAATTTTAAAAAGGAGATTAGCAAGGACCGCAGGGATGCTGGCGAGTGGCGCAGTCTCCTCAGTGGAAGGGCAGCATTGCAAAGCAGCTGAGAGGTGAGCTCCCTGCAGCATGGATGCCTGAGTTCTGTGCCTTTTCTGTGCAGTGGATCAGGTCAGCCTGTGTGCGACACAATCGCTGCGAAACCCTGGGACAGGACAGGAGGATGCAGCGCCACTGATGGTGTGGACAGAGGGGAAGCCTTCTGGACCCTGACACTGTGGCTTTGCATGACAGCCACTGGGGTAGAGCATCTGCCCGCCAGGACCTCCAGGGCGTGGGGCCCAGGAATCCTCTCATGGCATTGGTGGAGGTGGAAAGCCATGCACCCACTCGGAACACTGGTCGGCAATTTCGTAAGTTAAAGGTGCTCTATTTCTGGCCTCTGCAGTTCAGTCTTAGGATATTGACCTCAGCAACACAAAACGTCTAATAAGGACTTGTGCAGAATATCCAGCCCTTTATTCGTAATAGTCAAAACGTCCAACCACAGCTGCTTATAAACCCGCCATGACCCGTTCACCCAGCAGGGCCCTCTTCAAGTGGGAAGGGACCCTGAGCCCCAGGCACTGTGTGGGGTGGAAGCAGCTGGGCCCACAGGGGTACAGGCCGCTGGGTGCCACTCACCCAAGTTCTAGACAAGGATTCCCACTGGGACCACCAGGGACAAAAAGCAGCTCAGGGGATGGATCAGGTATTGGCCCCAAAGAGGCATGAGGGACATTCTGGAGCAAGGGACGCCTCTGTCTTGATTGCAGTGGTGGACGCACTGGTGCAAGTTCTGTCAAATCTGAAACTTTTCTTTTAAGACCCTTGCATTTGGCCTGGCACAGTGGTGTGCCCCAGTGGCTCCAGAGGCTGAGACAGGAGGGTCACAAGTTTGAGGCCAGCCTCAGCAATTTCGGGAGGCCCTCAGCAACTTAGTGAAGCCCTGTCTCAAAAAAAAAAAAAAAAAAAAAAGGATTGAGCATGTGGCTCAGTGTTAAGCACCACTGGGTTCAATCCTAGTACCCCTGCCACCCCCCCCAAAAAAAATCCTTGCATTTTATTTTATACAAAGATATCTTAAAAGAGTTGGTCTTATATAATTTGAAGCACGCCACGCCTCAGCCTCAAACTCTGCAATGGCTTCACTTCACAGTTAAAATCAAGTCCTCTGAGCCCCGGGGAGCCCACCTGACAGGACTTGGAGTTCTGTCTGCATCTTCTCCCCACCTTTCTCCTGTCCCTCCCCACCCCTGCCTCCCTGGCCTTCTTTCTCTGTAGACCTCCTCGGAAGACCCAGCTGCCCTCGCCACCCACACTGCCCTCCTGTCCTGCACCCTTCGGAGGAGTCCCTGGCCTCCACCACATGCCTCTCTACCCCCCTCACTCGGCAGGCACCGTGACTGAGCGTGGCCCTCTCAACTTCCTCCTGGTGACCTTGCCTGTCCCCAACGCCCTGCCCATAGTTGCTGAATGAGTCTGTGAGCTTGCTCAGACCCTCTGGGACATGCCACTAGCCCGAGCCTGGCTTTCCTGTCTCCATTTTGGGGTGGGAGAAAGAGGAGAGGAGGCCTGGAAGACAGAGAGCTTGGGACTCCCAAGTACCCTGGCCCCGGGCTGAGGAGGACAGAAACCACAGGACAATTTGAACTCCACGCCTGCATCCACTGTAGGAGGGACCTAGGAAATGGACAGGACCACAGAGAACCACCCCCATAAACCCGGGTGCCCAGACACGGTCACGGACAGGGTGAGGCCAGCAGGCTCCAGCAGACCTGGGATCCCAGTGCTTCCCGTGTGTTGTGGGAGGCAGCAGAAAATGTCCCTGGATTTCTGAGACTATCAGTCCCCAAGTGGCCTTGAAATTGGGGTCTCATGGCAAGAACCCTGAGAGATAAAAAGGGAGAGGAGCCCTGGAGCTCACAGGAGGGGAGGGCCCCAGGATCTCCCGTCCCCTCTGATGTGATGGCTCTCTAAAGACCCAAGCTGGACACAGGCCTGAAGGGGGACAGGGGCCCCTGGGCACAGGCCTGGAATGCAAAGTGAGCAAAACCTGTGCCAGGCTGGAGTCAGAGGAAGGTTCTGGAAGCTGCCTGGGTCAGCACTGGTGACTTGGGTCATTTTCTACTTCTATTTTCTGCAAAATGTAAAACTAATAAAACCAGTGTTCTTTCTTTAACCTTTTTATTGTTTCTTTTCAGTTATACATGACGGTAGAATGCATTTTGATCAGATTTCACAAGCACGATTCACAATGACACCGATACTCTTTTCTACGCAGCTCCTAAGGTGAGCCGTTCTCTGTGAACTTGCTCCTTCCAGGTGGAAAGGATTTCTGAGAGCGCTGGCAGGTGGGGGAGGAAAGTTCACAGCGTGTGGTGCTCAGAGCAGAAGCAGCTCCAGTGGGTCCCTGGACGCAGGTGACCTCAGGCCTGCAGGAGGACAGGGGGACGCAGAGGCTGTGGACACAGCCTGGCTCCTGGCCGGCAGGCTTGATTGCCTGGCCCTGGAAGAGCTGGACACCCCCTAAGGTTTGTGATCAAGGAATTTCTGCTTAACCAGCCAGAGTGGCTTCTGTTGCCTCAGCCAAGAGCTGTGTGTCCTGGGCTGCCTGCTCTGTGACGCCGGTGAAAGCAGGAGACCTTTAAAAGCTGGGGAACCTTTGCCGGGGCCACCTGAGCCTCAGGTATGGTACCTGAGAGGAGCTGGGTGCAGGCTGCTGCCCCCACGGCACACGGCCCTGTCCGCTTCTCCCATCCCCTTCTGTTTCCTGTCTGGTTTACTGGCCCCAAGCCGGGCCTTGCCTAAAATCACTCAGATGGGCAGAATCCTCGACGGGACAGTCGCAGGAGCTCCACTCACCTCATCCCTGCTCTGTTCTATTTATTTATTTATTTTGGACCCCAAAGCCTTAGTATATGCTGAATGATATAATTAGTTATTTTTAAAAGAATTTGCGGTGATCTCCTTATGTTTGAAGCACATAAAATCAAATAAGAAAATTCAAGTGAGGAGTCAAGGAAAGATTGAGTATAAATTTTGAAATGGAAACGTGCGTTTCCTCCCGCTGGGAGCAGCCAGCATCTGGCTGTGGGCTACGAGCGTGCCTTTGCCTGCAGGAAGAGCACCCTGTGCACAGAAACCCAGCGCCAGGCTTCCTGTGTGACAGCACCATCTTTAGTAGCCACCCAAAGCTAATGATGTGGAGCAAGACTAAATAGCAATGCAAATGGAGATGCGTGGGGCGCTTCAGGTGCCCAAGCTGATTAACCTGCCTATCGATCAGCTGGCTTGCAAATTAATGAGTTATCTCCATCAATTATGTGTGTGTCTCCATAAAAGTCCTCCCTGGGTTCCTTGTGACGGTGAGGCAGGTAAGGAGCCCAGCATGGAGCGCAACTGGTGCAACCTTTGAACTCACGCTGCTGTCCCTCCAGTCCCTCCCATCTCCTCCTGGCTGCGGGGACGGCTTCCCCGCCTGTCTCCACTCCAGAGTGCAGTGGCACCTCAGGAACAGCCACCTCCAGGGTTGTCCCTCGGCCTCCAGCTCTATTTCCGGTGATGGTGATGGTTATCCCCAAACCTGGCCACCACCTGGAATGCCCCTCACACTTTCCCCAGGGGCTCTTGGGAGAAAAGCTGTTCCCGACACCTTGAAGAGGCAGGGACCAGGAAGCTGGCGCCTCCTCACGGCCCCTCCCTCTCTTCCACCAGGCTGTGAGCAAACATGTTTGAGAGTGAAGCTCAGGCCTCACCCTTTTCGGCTGCCCCTGTGCCCAGATGAGGCTGGACACGCTGTGGAATGTGGAATGACGCTGTTGTGGCCAAGAGCCTTGGCAGCGGCCAGCTGTGGGGTGGCCCGGATGAGCAGGAGGGTGGCAGTGAGAGCCCCGACAGGCACCCGGCTGTGGCCTCAGAAGCTGCTTCTTGGAAAGCTGAAGAGGTCAGGGGCTCACTGGACTTCTCTCACTGTTCTGCTGCCCGGGCCAGCACCCACCTGCAGGTGCCTGCCTTCACTGGGCGCCTGCTGTCTCCTCGCTGCCAGGCCCAGCTCTGTCAGTCCAGTCCACCCCTTGACCGGGCTCTCTCCTCCGGCTCACATTATTCCCTGATACTGCAGCAAGTGCACTGCTTTCTCCCATCTAGGTATTTGTCTATTTTAATATATAATTTTGTGTATTTTCATTGAAAACTAGAAAGTAAAAGATGCTGAGTTTGTGCTACTATTCTCTCTCCACCCCTCCTCTCACTTTTCTTGCCATCAGTACTCTACATTCAGCTGCCCAGGGCCACCTACCTAGATACGCCAGTGCATGACCAGGAAGATCCCCTTCCTGGTGGGCCTCCACTCCAGTTCCCGCTGACAGGCTGGGCACACCTTTTATCTACCTGGTCTTCACATTTACTGGAACTTGCTGGTGGGGGGTAGGGATTGCAGGATCACCTCCCTGGTGGAAAGACTGTCCTCCAGGTTTGATTGACAGTGGGGCCCTGGACAGCAGGTCTGCTTCTCACTGTGCAGTGGAGCAGTGTGGACAGGGTGGCCTTCCAGCAGTGAGGTCCCCTGGCTCCAGGGCTTTAGCCGTGGAGTGGGCAGTGGGCGGAGGGTCCCTCTGTCTTCTGGAATCTGTGGGAATGTGTGCTCCAGGTCCCCTTTGGAAATGACCCAGCAAAGCAGTCACTGAAAAGGGATGTTTGGAGGAGATATTGCATATCAAAGCAGGCTCCTCCCGATGCCTGGGGCGCAGGTACTGTACTTATGAGGACAATTCATCTTCCAGCTTGCCCCAGTACAGCAGTGAGGGCCACAGAGGAGCACTGTTTGTTAGATTAGCACTCAGGCGGCATTGCCTATAAAACAGGGGCAGATTCCTGCCATTTTTTTCTTTGGAAAAAAAATCCTGTCTGGCTTCAAAGTGAGCTGGCTGTGTTTTCCTGCTAGGTATATGGGCGCTTCAGATAGGGAGAGCCAGAAAATTAAAAATTCAACCGTCCTGTGTGAGGCAAACCTTTTTGAAGATGAAATAAAGCAGCAGAGAAATCTGGGTCCTGAGATTGACAAGCATCCCAAGGAATTTTATGGCTGTCCAGGAAGACAGCAGCCCAGAGCATCCCCTACCGTGGGACTGAGTGTGTGGAGAAGTTGGTTTTCTGATTCTGGAAATGTCTAATAGCATAGATTCCTCACACCCTTCTACAAGATCAAGAAATGGTGGATATAAGGCAAACGTATAGCTGGTCCTTACAAGAAATAAAACAAAATCACCAGGTACAGTTGACGGAGAGAACTGAGAAACAAGTGGCAAACTCTGTTCTGTAGCCTTGGAGTTCTTGGTTCTCACTGAAATTAAGACTTCCCATAGAGGAACCAAAGCCACCTTGATGCCCACCCTCACCCTGGTCAATAAGTGCATAGAGGACTCAGCCACTGGAATTTTATAAGTTTTCCAAAATGGCTCTAAATGTAGCTGGATTGATTTGGGGCTTTAATTCCCCTATTAAACTCAGAAGAAATCGGGGATGCTGGTCACCTCATTATTTGTCATTACCCTGGGTGCCCTGGCCCACGCAGCAAGACAAGAAAAAGAAACAACAAAACAGCAATAAGAACAAAGCTAAAAGCTTGGCAGGGACGGAAGGGATCATTAGTCAATTACTTTGAACACCCCAGACCATAGAGCAAGACGAAAAACCAAACACACAAAACCGAGAAGATTGGAAAGAAGATTCATTCACCCTAGCCCATGCAGTAGGACAAGAAAAAGAAAAAAAAAAAAACGAATTAAAGGTTAGGAAGAAAGGACTCAATAGTCACTAATTGCAGATGATATAACTGCATGGGAAACCAAAAGGATAAACAGAAAACCATGAAAAATAAGGAAAGTGCTAAATGACTTAGGCAGACACAAAAGCATGGAGAACTCAGTCAGGATCCTAAACAGTAAAATACAATAAGGCCATTCTGTGTTTTAAAATGGTATTCGTAATACCCAGAAGTCTAAAGGTGAGTAAGGATCAATCTAATAAAAGACGAACAAACCCTTCATATAAAAAATCACACTTTTTTTAGTAAAGAAAGAAAAATAAACAAATGATGAAGTGTACCATGCTCATGGACAAAAACTCAACATTTTAATTTATCCAACAAACATATATTTAGCAATTTTTAGGGGTCAGGTGGTCTTGAGAGAAAAAAAATTCCTACATAATGGGATTATATCATAATGCATAGTCTATATCAAATGTTAGCAAATCACGTGGAGAGAAAAACCAGGACAAGTAAGGGAAGTTGGGAACACCGGCGTGGAGGGAATTGCTGTTCTACGAAATAATCCTGAGCATGTGCCATGCGGCAGAGACCCGAGGGAGGTCAGGACCTGTACTAGAAGGCTATCGGGCAAAGTTGTTCTAGGCAGAGGGTAAAGAGCCACCAGTGCCCCACAAAGGGAATGTTTGGATGCTGAAGGATAGCGGGCAGCCATCCCAGCGTGGCTGGTGTGTGGGGTGTGCCTGGGAATGCTGGGATTGCGGGCAGGAGAGTGGGCAGGGCGGCTCAGGAAGGGCCCTGACTGTAGGCTTTGGTCACTGGTGAAATTGGAATCCATTGGACACTTTTTAAACAAGGCAGCAACATTAACTTGGGTCCTGAATGAGTCAACTTCTCTGTATCAGTAAACTGAAAGGGAGCAACGTGGAGACCCGGTTACAAACTGGAGGGTTTGCTGCCATCAAAGTGACCAGCATCCAAGTTGGTGACTATGCAGGTGGGGACAGCGAGTTCAACTTGGAGAGTGGAGACAGCAGACCGCTGATCAGTTGTACACAGAAGAGGAAGGAATGGGGAAGGATGACTTCAGGTTTGGGCCAGAACCACTTGAAGGAGAGTTTTTCTGGTCCCTGAAGGCAGAAGGCTTCGGAAGGGGCATGTTGCCAAGAGGGCAGCTGTGAGAAGTTTAGTTTGGAACACACAAAGTGACAATGATCGCATTGGAAATAGTGGAACTGGAGGAGGCGGTCAGTCTAGGCTGAACATAAAATTGGGAATTTGTCACTATATGGAAGAAATGTTTAAAAGAGACTCTGTGAAGTGCAGGTGTTAGAAATCCTGGGGTGTGCAAGGAACGGAACACGTGCGTGGAAGCAGCTCAGCCAGGCACAGTCGACTTCTGCAGAAGGGCAAGCAGCCCACCTGGGCGGGCAGAGGCCTGTGTTCATCCCTGATGTAGCGCTGCCCCTCCCCCTTACAGGGTTACGGTCTACACCACAGGCTGATTTTAAAACTGTGGAGGACAAAGGGAAGGGCTACAGTTAAAGTGCCTACAACTGGATCTAATTAAGGCTCTATTCTGAAAATGGACCACTGGACTTTCTATTTCTCACATAGGAAAGCTCTTTTCAAAGAGTGGTCCCAGGACCTGCAGCATTTGTTAGAAATGCAAGTTTTTTTGGTCCAACCCCAAACTTGAAAATCCGGGGTGGGGCCCTGCCTGCCAATGGACAAGCCCTCCAGGAGACTCTGAAGCAAGCTGCAGTCTCCGGTCACTGCTCAGAGACTCCATCTGGACAGGGGAGGATGTGGTTTCCAGAACTGAGCCCCAGGGACTGCCTGGGCTCAGGGGCAGGTGCTGGAGATAGAAGGAACAGCCCAGGAGACTGACTGGACAGCGAGTGAGGAGGAGGGCCATGCTCCAGACCAATGTCCAGATTTGATGCCGTCCCACCCCAAATCTCAGAGGTTAACAGAGCTTAACAGCTGACTCTGAAATCCACATCGGGCTGTGAAGGGCCGGAGGAGGGTAAGGCAGCTGTGAGGGAGAAGCCGGCAGGATCAACCTCAGCGGCCATTGCGGGAGCTGCGGATTCACGGACGGAGATGCAGCCTCTCAGATGGATGGAGGGTGGACTGTTTAATAACGGTGCAGAGCCAACTGGTAGACATATGGAAAAAGATAAATTTAGGTGCCTGCATAACACCATATACAGAAATACCCTCCAGATGGATTAAAGGCCTGACTGCGAAAAGCAAGTGTTCGAAGGAACGTGTCGGATGGTGTCTTCCTCTCCCTGGGACGGTGAAGAGGTGCTTAAGAAAAAAGTTGAGTACAATTTGAACTCAATGAAATCCAAGACACATAGATGATGAAAGCCAACTTCACAAATTTGGGGAAAGTGATTTGCGACATGCATCAGGGGCAACGTTTCCTATCCAGAACATGCAGAGAAAGAAGATGATTTTTAAAAATGATAGGGGTAAGAAAAACCTGGAAAAATATTTTAACAAGAAATTCCTAGGGTCAGAAAACAAAGTGAACAACAAACATGACAGGAAGGATCAGCCTGGAGAGTCCGCAGAGAAACAAGGTCGGCCCCCGGCAGGGCATTTCCTGCCAGCCCAGCTCCAGCAGAGGGGAGAAGCCCAGGCTGGCCGGTCCCCTCTTCCCACAGGACACATGGCCACCAAGTGGTCACTTAGCTATACATGTGCTCTTCTGCAGTTCTGGAGCCCAGGGGCGAAGTCACGGTCCTGGACGCAGTCAGGGCCTGCAGAGCTCTTTCCTCCTGGGGCTCCAGGCGGTTCCTGGGGCTGGGGAGAGCCCAGTCCTGTCTCCCCGGCAGCCGGAGCTGCGTTCCCTATCCTGGGCACTGGTCCCTCCTCCTCCACTGCCAGGGCCGCACAGCAGCTCCGGTTCTGTCATCCCGTGCCTTCTGTCTCTGAGGCCCTGGCCCTCTCTCCCGGACCCTGATCAGACTCAGTGGGATGATCCGGGATAATCTCCCCACTAGAGAGCCTTAACTGCCTCTCATCTGCAAAGCTCCTCCTGCCATGTGAGGTGACATTCATAACTTGCAGCATCAGGAGGTAGATTCGCTGGGAGGTGTCCTTCAGCCAAACGCACAGACCTTGGAGACAAGCCAGCTCCAGGAACACCCGCACGCCCCAGGTCAGGGCGGCCACGTCCACACGGACTTCTCAACATACGTGTCACTGGGAGTGTGCGCATGATCCACCTCCAGGTGTCTTGGGGCTGCTGTGACCAGGCACAAGAATGTTTGTGGAGCCAGTTACCGTGGGAAGTAGGAAAGAAAAAAGGAAGAAACAAACTGGGTTTCAGAAAAGGAGTGAGTAGATAAATTGGGAGCTTATTTGTAGTAGGATACTGTGATGGAGAGAGTAAGAGCTCTATGTGTATCGACAAAGTGTATCAGATGTCTGTGTAAAAAGTACCTCTACAATGAAAACTACAGAGCACCAAAGAAAGAGATCAGAGAAAACCTCAGAAGACGGAAAGATCTCCCTTGCTCCTGGGTAGGCAGAATTAACATGGTCACAGTGGCCATACTACCCAGAGTGTTATACAGATTCAATGCAATTCCTATTAAAATCCCAAAGACATTCTTCGTAGAAATAGAAAAAGCAATCATAAAATTCATTTGGAAAAATAAGAGACCCAGAATAACTAAAGCCATCCTTAGTTTGAAGAGTGAAGCAGGAGGCATCACAACACCAGACTTTACTCTATACTACAGAGCTATAGTAACAAAATGGCAGGGTATTGGCCCCCAAACAGACATGTAGACCAATGGTACAGAATAGAGGACACAGAGACAAACCCACAATAATACAGTTATCTCATACTAGCAAGGTTGTCAAAAACATTCACTGGAGAAAAGATAACCCATTCAGCAAATGGTGCTGGCAAAACTGGAAATTCATATGTAGTAAAATGAATTTAAACCTCTCTCTCTCACCCTGCGAAAAAATCAACTCAAAGTGGACCAAAGACTTAGGTACTATAACAGAGACCCTGCACCTAATAGAAGAAAAAGTAGGCCCAGATCTTTACCATGTTGGCCTAGGATCTGACTTCCTTAACAAGACACCTAAAGTGCAAGAAGTAAAATCAAGAATCAATAAATGGGATAGATTCAAATTAAAAAGCTTCTTCTCAGCAAAGGAAAAAATCAATAATGTGAGGAGAGAGCCTATAGATTGGGAGAAAAATCTTTACTACATGCACCTCTGATAAAACATTAGTCTCTAGGATATATAAAGAACTCAAAAAACTTGACACCAAAAAAAAAAATCAAATCAATAAATGGGCTAAGAAACTGAACAGACACTTCACAGAAGAAGAAATACAATCGATCAACAAACATGAAAAAATTTGTAACATCTCTAGCAATTAAAGAAATGCAAGTCAAAATTACACTAAGATTTCATCTCTTGTCAGAATGGCCAAGAATACAGCCAACAACAAATGTTGGCGAGGATGTGGGGAGAAAGGTACACTCATACATTGCTGGTGGGACTGTAATTTGGTGAAACCACTATGGAAAGCAGTATGGATATTCCTCAAAAAGCTGGGAATAGAACCACCATTTGGCCCAGCTATCCCACTCCTTGGTTTGTACCCAAAGGACTTAAAATCAGCATAGTACAGTAATGCAGCCACTTCAATGTTTATAGCAGCTCAATTTACAATAGCTAAACTGTGGAACCAACCTAAGTGTCCTTCAATAGATGAATGGATAAAGAAAATGTGGCATATATATCCAATGGAGTATTACTGAGTTTAAAGAAGAATGAAATTATGGCATTTGCCATTAAATGGATGTATTTGGAGAATATCATGGTAAGGGAAATAAGCCAGTTCCCCCAAAACCAAAGGTTGAACGTTTTCTCTAATATGCAGATGCTAATTCACAATAAGGCGGCGGGGGGCACTAGGGAAGAATAGCGTTACCTTAGGTTAGGTAGAGGGAAGTGATGGGAGGGGAGAGGAGCAGATGTGGGGATAGGGAAGATAGTAGAATGAAGCAGACATTATTGCTGTATGTACATATGTGACTGAATGAACCAATGTGATTCTGCAATACGTTCAGAAAAATGAGAAATTATGCTCCATCTATGTATGATCTATCAATGTGCAAAAATGCATTCTATTGTCATGTATAACTCATTAAAACAAAAGTTTTCAAAAAGTATCTTGCAAAAGCAGGGTTATGACTGTACTTAGGTAACTGCAAAAGCACACGGAACTGTGGGCACCGTGACCAGTGCACACTGTCTTGTCAGCCTAATAATCCAAGAAATAATAATAAAAGGGTCTCAGGAGAGTTGTGACTTTGGGGACAAGGTTGGGGGAAAGGAGCAGACATTGTTTTCAAATGGTAAAATAAAGGCACAGACCTCTTTTAATTCTGGTGGGATGCATAGGTTCTTATGGCACTGCTTCCTGCACTCCCCACTGTCACCTGCACTGGGCAGCATGATGCAGGCCCCGCACGAAGCCTTTCTCCTCCCACTCATCAGCCAGAGGCTCCCCAGTGTTGACAAACAGGCACCTTTCAGACACACCTGGGGCACCTCGACACACCTGGGGCACCTCGACACACCTGGGACACCCCAACACACCTGGGGCACCTCGACACACCTGGGGCACCTCACCTTGCATCTCTAGCATCCACTCCCTTTTCTCTGGCTCATCTCCCAGTTTTCCTTCCTACCTGAGCCCCTCCCCTGCCTCTCCTAGGGAGCTCTGGGTCCCACATGCCATGTTTTGCCCACAGGAAGGCGAATGCTGCTCAGAATGACTCAAGATGGGAGAGGACCCGTGTGGCACAGCGCCACCTGTCGAGGACGCTCCGAGGAGTTCCGGTGTCTGAACACCTGGAGTCTTCCCTGTCCCATTGGATTTCTGATTTTACCAACTCCCATAATTTTCCTTCACACCCGTAGTGGAGCCGCAGTCTGATTCTTTACTTGCACACAGAGGACTCTCCACCTACACCCTTCCCTCCGCTCCTCCCCATATAGCAAGATCCCCTCCTCCTTCCTGCAATGCTGCCTGCTTTGGGTATAGCCATAGCCCCTCCTACGAGGGTGCCCGAGAATCCTGCCTCTGGTGGCAAGGGGATGGAGCTTCTGCTTGTCCCCTCTCTTGGGTTCTGGACGGCCACCCTCCCATGCAGACCAGCCCCCTTGGGCTGTACAGCCTCCTGTGGGAGCAACCGCAGCGTCCTTGCCTGGTTCCTGCTCTGTACCTTGGGCGCCTACTTGTACCTCTTGCTCCTGCCTCTGGGTCTCGAACCGGGATGTGGGATGCCTGTGAAATCTGGGTCCTCACAGAGATGAGATGTAGAAGGGCCGAGTGTCCGTGTCCAGACCCACTCTTGTCCTACGTGGATTAGTAGCTGAAGAATGAATGTGTCTTCCTTGGGCTTCCTGATCCAGCCTCTGGGAGATGCCCATAGAAAAACTCTGGGGAAAATCCTCCTGCAGCAAGTCCTCATCACGGGATAGACACTGCCCTTGTCCCTGTCCCTCCCTGTCCCTCAGGCCACTCTCTGCCATCACATTTCCACCACATAGACCTTTGACTCAACCTCCTTTTTCTTGTGCTCATTTTTACTGTGCAAGTTTTCAAACAGACCTGAAAACACATGATAAACCCTGGCTCCCGATGCTGTCTCACCATGAGCCTCGGCCAGGCTTGTGCCACCGGTGGCCACTCCCCTCACCTCCTCCCTCCACATCCCACACTCCTCCCCTGCATGTCACCCTGAAATCCTTCGAAGGACCAGGCCTCTTTTTTAATATGACCTAATAACATCACATCTAAACTATTGATAACTTCCCAATATTGTCAAATAGCGATTGAATGCTCGGATTTCCTAATGCTTTATAAATGTGCATTGATATTTAATTTGCTTGAATCAAGACTTTAAAATCTCCATTCTGGATTTGGTTGTGCTTTTTCTGTGGTCTTCTTTCTGCATCCCCTCTCTCCTTCAGCTCCTGGCATGGATTGATGGAAGGTCAGGTCATTGGCCTTGAAGAATCTGCTGGGAGACGGAGAGAGCCATCCCCCAGTGCCATGCACTAGGCCCTCTGAGGGCCGCAGAGCCAGGTTCACAGAAGAGCTAATAAAGCAGAAGTCACAGGCCCTTTCTGGGCCTTGTGAGGCTGGAGCTGCTGGGAGCCATGGAATGTTCTAGCTGGGGAGGGGAAGCCAGGCTGTAGTGGGGACTCACATCCCCAGTAACAAGGCCGATATCAGAAGGAAGGGCCTGGACTCCGAGGGCTGAAATATGTATTGTGACCCACATTCTGGTGTTGAGTGACGTTCATTTTGTTGCCTACCTTCCATTTTAAAGAAGACTCTGCAAGTTCTCTAGTCACCTTGAGGCCCCAGAAGCCTGGCTTTGCCTGACCAAGGGGAAGGGGCAGGTGGGGAGGGGAGTGCGTGTGGGAGGTGCCTGCGTGCCAACTGTCACCATGTGCCTGAGTGTGTGCACCTGGGCAGCGGTTCCTGAAGGCTCTGGGAAGTGGCGGGGTCCTGGAAGGAGAGGTGGCGTCCAGGGAACAGGACTCGGGCTTCTTGCTGCAGGGCCAGATGCACTTGGCTGTCACCTGGGGTCTCAGGCCTCATGTCTTTGGTCCCCAGCAGGTTCCACTTGGGGTAGCAGAGGCTTCTGAGGCTCAGCCTGTGATCTCAGGAGGGGCTGGGGCTGAGACGGCCACCCTACTCCAGCCGGAGCCCTAGTCCTCTCACGGACACCTCAGAGAGCCCAACAGCCCCAGCCCTGCGCCTGGAGGCCCAGATGGCCTCTAGATCCTCCACCACCACAGGGAGGGAGAGAAGAGAGGAGGCCCCAGGGCCCGCGGCCACCTCCCTGTGATGGCTGAAGGTCTGCAGTTCATCCACTCGGCCTCCTTGTGGGTCCTGGGGAGGCTGGTGCGAAACACCAACGGGAATGCCGGTCCCAGGCGGGATTTGCTCTGAATGCGAGGAAGCACTCCTGTGGCCTCAGCAACAGCCTTCCTGCTAATTGCAGTTTAGAGTCTGTTGTTTAGGACAAATTGGCTTCCAGTGCATTGTCATGTTTTGGCAGGGAAGTTGAAGTAGCGGGGGATGTTTCTGCTGCATGGTGATATTCATTAATCAGAGCTCATATCTAATGGGCTCTTCTGAGGGGTCTGTTTCAGAAGTGTGGCTATAAATAAACACCGTCTTAAGGGGAAACAAAGCCCCCTCTTCCTGTGCACTGGAGGCTTCTGGGGAGGGGGCATGGAAAGCCTGTGGGGCTGGGCTTCCTCCATCTGCCCCTAGAGTGCATGGAGGACTGGCTCAGAGCTCACAGAGACCCTGAGCTAACGGGGGGCCTGGGATAATGGGGGGCCTTGAGCTAATGGGGGGCCCTGAGCTAATGGGGGGCTTGAGCTAATGGGGGGACCCTGAGCTAAAAGGGGGCAGTGAGCTAAAGGGGGCTCTGAGCTAATGGGGGGCTCTGAGCTATTGAGGGGCTCTGAGCTAACAGGGGGCCTTGAACTAATGGGGGGCACTGAGCTAATGGGGGGCTCTGAGCTAACAGAGGCACTGAGCTAATGGGGGGCACTGAGCTAATGGGGAGTGCTGAGATAACAGGGGGCCCTGAGCTAATGGGGGGCTCTGAGCTAATGGGGGGCTCTGAGCTAATAGGAAGCCTGAGCTAAAAGGGGGCCCTGAACTAATGGGGGGCACTGAGCTAATGGGGGGCTCTGAGCTAACAGGGGGCCCTGAGCTAACGGGGGGGCCTGAGCTAACAGGGGGCTGAGCTAACAGGGGCTCTGAGCTAACAGGGGGCTGAGCTAACAGGGGGCTGAGCTAACAGGGGGCTGAGCTAACGGGGGGCTCTGAGCTAACAGGGGGCCCTGAGCTAACAGGGGGCTGAGCTAACAGGGGGCTGAGCTAACAGGGGGCCCTGAGCTAACGGGGGGCCTGAGCTAACAGGGGGCTGAGCTAACAGGGGCTCTGAGCTAACAGGGGGCTGAGCTAACAGGGGGCTGAGCTAACAGGGGGCTGAGCTAACAGGGGGCTGAGCTAACGGGGGGCTCTGAGCTAACAGGGGGCTGAGCTAACAGGGGGCTGAGCTAACAGGGGGCTGAGCTAACAGGGGCTCTGAGCTAACGGGGGGCCCTGAGCTAACGGGGGGCCCTGAGCTAACGGGGGGCCCTGAGCTAACGGGGGGCTCTGAGCTAACGGGGGGCTCTGAGCTAACGGGGGGCTCTGAGCTAACGGGGGTCCTAAGCTAACAGGGGGCCTGAGCTAATAGGGGCTCTGTGCTAATGGGGGCCCTGAGCTAACAGGGGGCCTGAGCTAATAGGGGGCTCTGTGCTAATGGGGGTCCTAAGCTAACAGGGGGCCTGAGCTAAGGGGGGCTCTGTGCTAACAAGGTGGATGCAGAGATCGATACAACAGGAAGATTCGGATCCTGTTCTGGGCTTTGCCTGAGAGTCGGATCAATTCCACAAATATTAACCTGCGTCTCTTCTGTGTGGACACAGGAGAAAAGCCCCATAGGCCTTAGGGAGCAGCCTGGTCCCCACCAGCTCCCAGTGTGACAGAGGGAACAGAGGACGCTAGAGTGAAGGGCACAGCCAGGCCGGTGGCCCAGGCCCCTGGCTCCAGCACTCGGGGGCTCTCCTGGCAGGGGCCACGTGGGCACAGGTGCCCTGGGAACAGGGATGCAGATGGGCAGGGCGTGAGGGTGGTGACAGGGACATCTCCCCGCACCCTGTCCTGCATCTTATTCTGCCCTCGGGCTCTGGGCTCCAGGCACAGCATCCAGATCCTGGGAAGTGACCCCTGCGGGCAGTCGGCCTAGTGGGAAGTGACCCCTGCGGGCAGTCGGCAGTGGGAAGGGCTCTACTTCACACCTCTTGGCGGCCCTTTCTTAGGTCGGCTTCAGGGACACCCCGTTGGAAGGTCCCTGGACCCACTACCTGAGCTTGGCAGTTTGCCTGGCCACCCGAGGGCCTGCCACGTGTCCTTCTCCTCTGCAGTCCTCGCACTCTGGCGGCTGCCTGGCCCCCCCGTGGGTCCCCGCGGGGTCCTGGCCCCATCGTGGCCGACAGGTCTCTGCTGAGGGTCTCCTGGGTGCAGCAGGGAGGTGGCGTCCCGTTTCCCGCCCTGCACGGCGCCCCACGAGCAGGAGGCCCCAGGGTTGCCAGGCTGGGGGGGCACCGCAGGCCTGGAGTGGCACGCGGGGCTGGGTCCAGGGGGCGAGGGGCCGTGGGGTGGCAACAGCCACACAGAAGACTGCGGCCACACAGACACTCCGCTTGTCCCTCGAGGAAGCCGCGAAGACCTGAAAAGGGAAAGTTTGCTTGTTGACCACGCCCTCTGCTTGTCGCGATGAAGGGCTCTAATCACGCTGAACCTGCTCCGCTGACCACAGGCTTTAACTGTGAAACTACTTAAAAACACAAGCAAAAAAGGAAGCTCATACACAGAAGGGACCTGGAACCCAAGAGCTGATTCCAGAAACAAAATGTGGGCAGAGCGGGGAGGAGGGATGCTCCTGGCCCTGCTTTGCTGGCTACAGGGCTAAGTTCCGGAAAGAAGGAAGTGAGCAGAAGTCGGCTGAGGGCGTCAGAAGAGCTCACCACTTTGTAAAGGAAGCAGCCTTCTATTGGGACACTGATATGATGTTGGGGCTGTGGCAGCCACCATGTGACAACATTCAGCACATGTGACAAAAATCAGTCCACCAGAAGGGCAAGAGCAAGAGGCTGAATAAAGCCACGAGTCTGATGGCACAGGAGAGTCCAGACTGGCAACCAACCACCTCCTGAAGACATACTGTGTGAGAAACATACTGTTTAGCCACTAGAGTACGCTTGGGGATTCCCACTGCTCACAGGTGGACATTTTTCCCACTGAGATTGACACGTGGGCGAGGCCCTGCGTGCACCGTTTTCGTTTTGCTTTGTTTTATAACAGGTCGCTGAGGCAGGCCTTGAACTTGCAGTCCTCCTGCTTCAGCCTGGAGTCACCGGGATCCCAGGCATGGACCACCGGGCCTGGCCTGGTTGTCTGTTTTAATCTGAATCACACCAGGGGTTGATTCTGTGCTGGGCTCTGAGCAGAGAAGGATCGCTGCGGGAAACAGGAAGGAGCGAAGTTTGGGCATCCTCCAAGCCCCCTCCGGTGGGCGTGAAGGCGTCCCTCTGTGCGCCCTGGGACTGCCACGGAGGCTGCAGTCATCGCTGTAATCCATGGCTCGTCCTGGGCTCCTGCTGTGGTTCCCTTTAATAATCCTCCTTGGAAAGGGTCACAGCTGTTATTAGGCTGCCACAAAACACGATGACCTCGCTGTGGCTTCCTGACCAGCTCCCGTGGGCCGTGCCGTTCTGCGTGGTGGGGCGTCCGCACCCAGAGGCAGCCGTCAGTGACCTTTATGCTGAGAAACCCAGTTCATGGCCTGGAGTTCCAGAACCCCAGGGGCTGACCGAGGGGCTGACCGAGGGCTGGCCATGCTCCCGACCCACCGTCTGGGACTGAGGAGCGAGGGCTCTGGGACAGCCTGAGCTGGCCAGGCGCCTCCGGCCCTCGCTCAGAGTGCTCAAGGACCATGTGCACGCAGCCCAGCCTCAGCAGCCCTGTGTGCACACAGTGGTTTTGACAGAGCCCTGCCACAGGGTGTGGTGCCGGCACCCTGCCTGCAGGGGGGACCTCAGCTCCCCCCTGCAGGAGGGGAGGTGGACAGCTTCTGGAGGAGGGGAGGTCGCAGGCGAGACCTCAGTCAGGGTTTCTGCTTCACCACCCTGTGGCCCCAGGTGGGGGCTGTCCCTGAGGTGTAGCCAGGTCAACAGGGGGGAAGGGCAGATGAGGACGGCTGTGGCGGAGAGCCAGGGCCCTAAGAGGGGCTGACACTGAGGCTACGGTGGAGGGTTCATGGGTGGCCCAGGGCCTGGGGGGCACAGGAGCCAGGCTCTTATCCTCACATCAATGGATCCCTGGGGCTGCAGGCAGCACCCTCACCATGTCCAGCAGGGCTCCCTGACTCTGCGGGCTGTCCATGTGCAGGTGGCCCAGGGGAGCCAGGCATCTGGACTCAACCCAAGGGTATCTAAGGCTGGGCAAAGCCCCCTGGCTTAAAGTCTCAAAGCCTCCCAGGGTATCTATTGAAACACAGTCTCCCCCTGTGCTGAGGCAGTGGGAAAAAACGGGCTGATTTCCCCTCCATCAGGCAGCAATAAGATATAGGTAGCATCTCTCTGTGGCAGGGTGACTAGAAGCTGCAGGGATAGCAGTGAGACTCAGGTGTGGACCGGACAAGGCGCTCTCTCCATGTCTGTTTTCAGACTCCCTATCTTCTCTGGTGAAGGTAGCTCCTGCTCACTGTTGCCATGACGACCCATAGAACATGACGTCATCCAGTTTCCTGTGGGGCCTTGTCCCTGATGCTCCCACCCTGTGTCATCCCCTTCACACACCCTGTGGCTCAGTCTACGTGGCTGATAGGATCCTGACGTGGCGTCACGCCCTCTGATGTCGGGGCGAAAGGCACTTGGTGTCCAGCTTGGTCTTGCTTCCTCATCCTCAACACCCCTCTGTGCCAAGCCACATCCGGAGCAGCCATCAGGATGAGATGAGCGCGGACCTGGAGCCCGGTCTCCTGTCCTTTGTCCAGCCGCAGGAGACTTCCAGAGCCTCTTGGCCCACAGAACCACCTGGGAATGAATGCGTGCTGCGGTGCGGGCCTGGCCTGGGGAGGAGGTGTTACGCAGCAGGTGACTCACCCAGCACCTCTGGGCCTCCCATGAAGGAGGAGACGAGTGTCTGCCCTTTGGGTGACCATCTGTTTACCCAAGAGGCGCTGGGAGGCGTCTGGAGGTGAGAGCCAGACTATCTCCTCCTGCTTCACTCTGTGCCACCCCAGTGCACCGTCACCGTGCCAGGGGGTGTTCCAAGTGTACCTGGGGTTGGTCCCATGTGAGGAGGCAGTGGACAGAAGGTGAAGGGGGATTCACTAGTCATGGCCCATAAGCCCTTGCCAAGGAGAGCCCAGGAGCTGTCTCCCGTTTCCAGTCTAAGGCGAGGTTGTCCGTCCATCTCGAGTTGGTCTTGTATCTGGGTTTAGATGAGCTCCTGTTTCGTTCCCGCAGGTGGACATCTGATTTCCCCAAATCCGAGGGTTCTGGACTGCCTTTCCCCGTGGCTTCTCAGTGCGCCTCAGGTAGTGACTCAGCGTGACCAGGAGGTCCTCTGTCCTGGATGATGGTGACGTGCTGGCTTTTGAGCCAGCTCCTCACTGTTGGGCGGCTGCAGTCTGTAGGACAACTTGAGATGAGCAGGAGCGACCTTCTGGCGTGGATTCATTCTCAGGGCTGCTTTGGCTAGGAAGACTCTTTTCTGGTTCCAGAAATTTTAGAGGCATCTTATTTCTTTTTCAATGAAAATGTCATTAGAATCTTGACAGGAATTGCATTGAGTCTGTAGGTCACTCTGGGCAGTGTGGACATTTCAACAATGTTAATTCTTCCCGGACATGAACACAGGCTGCCTTCCCATGTACGTGTGTCTGCAATGTCTTCTGCCTGTATTTTATGATCTGGGTGTGGGGATCCTTTAGCCCCCTTGGTCCAGTTCCTTCATAAACATGGTCATTCTCAGTCTTGGTAAAGGAAAGGCAGCTGACTTGCACGCTGAGTGTTGGTTCTCAGTCTTACCCAGTTTGTTCACTGGTTCTGACCTCTTTGTGCAGTTCTCAGCATTCCCTATGGACCCGATCACGCCGTTGACACAGAGGGCCATTTCACTTCTCTGACTGCATGTCTGGTGCTCATTTTTCTTGTTCTTTCTAGTTACTCCCAGCACCAGCAAAAGCAAAAATCAACAAGTGGAACTAAGTCAAGCGAAAAAGCCCTTCACAGCGAAGGAGATCGTCAGCCACACCAAAGGCAGCCGCAGGTGGAGGACGCGGCCGGCGAGGGGTTAAGATTCAAAACACACAAGGAAACACATAGCTTAATAGCAGAAGTAAGCAAATAACTTCATTAGAAAGTGCAAAGCCCTGGGAAAGCATTTCTCCAGAGAGACACACGAAGGTACAGCCTGTATGGAAAGGTGCTCCACGTCGGGTCAGCAGACAAACGTGGACCCAAGATTAAGGAGAACCAGCGCACCCCATCAGGACGACTGTGGGCAGACAGAGCAGGAGACCCCCACACCGGGAGGGGTGAGGAAGGAAGCCGCGGACACTGCTGTGTGGATGGGCATCGGTGCTGCCCTTGTGGACAATCACATGAAGCTCCTCAAAAGATTAAAACAGAGCCGTACAGGAGCCAGCGACCCCCTTCCAATGTATGTCCAAAGGGGACGGAGTCCGCATCTCATGGAGGGAGGTGACTGTGCTCTCACACCTGCAGGGGGGTGGACAGCAGCCAGGACACAGGAACAATTTACACATCCATCAAGAGGTAAGGAAAGTTGAAATTGTGGGACACACACACATGTACACACCACACACACACACACACACACACACTCACACAGAGAGCATAGTGGTGTATTATTCAGCCCTTGGAAAGGGAAATCCTGCCATTTGACATGGCAAGAATGGACGGAGTACATTATGTAAATGAGCTAAGCCAGGCACGGAAAATCAGTACTGCATGATGTGACTTATACGTAGAATCGATCAAAGTCACAGGCATGAAATCAAAACAAAATGGCAGTTGCCAGTGGTGGGGTGGGAGGGAAAGGGAGATGCAGGTCAAAGGGGGCAAAATTGTAGTCACAGGGCACGAGTGGCACCAGAGGTCTGATGTGCGGCCAGGGAGGACAGCTGACAGTGATGGCACATCGGACACCAGGCAGGCATCGTCCAAGAGGCTCTCACCTGCCACACCCCACACAAGGGAAACTCGGTGAGCTGACGGCTTGCTGATTCTCTTGTCCGTGTGATAATCTCACAATATCTACAGTGAAATACACTGCATATGGGTCCATGTGTATCTCCCATCGTGTCGTGTGGCTTAACTGTGTGCAATAAAAAAGTTAAAAACAAAATAGAGATGGCACTAGAGCAGATTATGCTTAGTGAAGCTAGCCAATCCCTAAAACACAAATACCAAATGTCTTCTTTGATATAATGAGAGCAACTATGAACAGAGCAGGGAGGAAGAGCAGGAAGAAAAGATTAACATTAAACAGAGTCATGAGATGGGAGGGAAAGGGAGAGAAAAGGGAAATTGCATGGAAATGAAGGGAGACCCTCATTGCTATACAAAATTACATATAAGAGGTTGTGAGGGGAATGGGAAAATAAACAAGGAGAGAAATGAATTACAGTAGATGGGGTAGAGAGAGAAGATGGGAGGGGAGGGGAGGGGGGATAGTAGGGGATAGGAAAGGTAGCAGAATACAACAGTTACTAATAGGGCATTATGTAAAAATGTGGATGTGTAACCGACGTGATTCTGCAATCTGCATTTGGGGTAAAAATTGGGAGTTCATAACCCACTTCAATCTAATGTATGAAATATGATATGTCAAGAGCTTTGTAATGTTGTGAACAACCAATAAAAAAAACACAAAACATTAGAGACTAAGATGAACAAAAAAAAAAAAAAAATAGAACTTTCTACATGAGAAGAACTCACCCTCCCGGGCCACCACCCCATTCCTACGCTACTCCAGCCTTTGTGACCAGGAACCTGAAGTGAGAGCCATTCACCTTGTCCCCAGCCCAGCTTGGTATTTTTATCCCCAAGAGTTAAATGAGAGTCCATGAGATTCCTCTTTCTTAAGTGAAAATTCGTCCCCTTGATCATATGAAAGATGAAAATAAAGACAATTATGGAAACAGTGTCACCAAGACGTGGATCTGGGACCACAGCTTATCAAGTATCCCACGGTCCGTTTCCCTCCGATGTTCTTAGGAAGTGAATGATTCAGAGGCAGAAGAACTAATATCTGAAAACTTTGAAAGTGTCTCAGATTTGTCCTTTCCTAAATGTGGTGGTGTTCTTTGGTTCTTATTTCCATATTTATGTGCCTGGTTTCAATATATCGTATTAGCTTATCCGTAAAAAATCATGATTCCCCTCCCTTCCTCCATAGCCTTCCGAGACGTGCTCCTTCACTTCCAAGTCCCGCCATGTCTTCAGGATGTGTCCGCCTAGATGTGGCCAGCTCTGCCCAGCGTCTCGTCTGTTCAGTGTTACTGCGTCCGTGCGAGCCTCTGTCTAGCCTGCACCTGTGAGCTCGGAACACTGAGATACTTCATTTAATTTTTTTTTTTAGTTATAGTGGACACAATATCTTTATTTCTTTTTTAGGTGGTGCTGAGGGTTGAACCCCGTGCCTCACACGTGCTAGGCGAGCACTCCACCGTGAGCCCAGCCCCTCTAACACACTTGTAATGGTCTCTCTCCCCAGGCTGTGCTGTACAGGGCGTGTGGGTCTGTGTGTCCACCCTCTGAAAGGGAGGACGTTCTCTCCTTCCAGAGCAGCACTGAGATGCCCCAGCAGGTACCTCTGTTCCACCAAGTTCATGGCCAAGATCTCTGTGGGCTGCACTGATGCTTCTCACCCACCGCCCAGCAGGCAGAGCAGGGCCAGGCAAGGCCGGAGGTCCTCCTCCCTGAGGCTCGGGCACCAGCCACTTCTAGAAGCCCTTGGAGAATCACCAAGGACAACAGCCATTGCTGCTTCAGAACAAAGCAGTCACAATCCCGCTGGGTGGACATGAGGCCATTGCTCTCTCAGGTTGTTGGACTCTCTGGTCTCCCCCAGGCTGTCCGTTCCTCCCTCTCCTGAGGGTAGGAGCAGCAGTAGGGTGAGAGGTGGCCAGGGAGGGGAAGGGTGGGCAGAGCTCTCCAGGCACAACCGGGTCCTTAATCACACTGGAAATCGTTGGCCCTGCGTGTCAACACACTCCTGAGTGGCGGTGTGCAGGGAGCCTATGGGCTTGATGAATTATGTAGCAGGCATTTTCCTTCACAAGAATTAGTGTTTATTGTGTGTGTATTGTTTAGAATTTGGGGAGAAATAGCTGGTAAAATGGTCTTTCCCTGTGAGAATGACTTTATTTGTTCTTGCCAAGAAGTTATACAACGTTGCCAAGCTGAAGTTGAGCAGAGGACTCTGACTTACCAAGTCTAAAGTACCAACGCTCCAGGGTGCTCGCTGCAAGGACTCAGAGACTCTGAACTGAAGCCAAGCAAGCCACAGCCACCCAGGCCTTTGTGACCAGCCAACTCCCCGGGAGGACCCAGGAGAAAGCAGCCCGGGGACTGGTGAGGCCCGGCCACGAGGTGGTCAGGAGGCTGCCCATCCCATGTGGTGGGAGGAGGCTGCTGGTCCCTCAGGAGACTGGGCTGTGAGGAAGGCCCCGGCCAGTGCAGCCCCTGTCGGCAGCCTCCCCACGAGCGGGGAGCCTCTCCAGGAAGAAAAGGTGTGTGTTTAAACCCAGAGCCTTAAACTCTGGGCAGCAGCAAGAGGCTGGGATCTTACTGCACAGTCAGCAGTCCTGCTGTTTTGGGGGCCCAGTGACATCCAGGTGTGACCATGCAGAGGAAGCTGTGGGACACTGTCCCCACGTGCCTTCCTGGAGGCTTCCTCGTGGGACACTGGCTGACCCTGGCCTCTGGCTGACGTGGTACTATTCCTCTCCTGCCTGACTCAAAGTTCCAGAATAAGTCCAGCAGAAAGCACATGAGCCGTGGCAGGTCCCCAGTCTTACAATGAGCTTTCTTTCATTTAATTCATCCATCCATCCGTCCATCCATCTGTCCGTCCATCCATCCTTTATCATTCACCCTGAGGTCACGCCACGTGTTCAGTTAGACTAGCTGCCACACACCCTCTACAGGGGACAAGACAGAAATGTGTGCTGGACCGTGAGGGGCAGACTCAGCCTGACGTGCCCCCCCAGGCCTCCTGGACTGTGGGAAGGTGAGAGGCCGGGGGTGAGAGAAGGCAGAGCCAGCCCTGGGGTGGCTACGGGCCACCTGTGAAGGGGACGAGGAGGGCCCAGGAAACACACTTCAGCTGGCTCTCCCAGTGCCAGCGGGCAGCCTCCCCTCGCTCTGCGGATCTTCATCTCACTGAGGGACACGTCCTCCCGGGGTTCAGTCGTGTCCAGCACAGTCTGGGGTGTGGACATGAGCAGGAGAGAGTTGGCAAGGAGCGGGACAGGTGTGCCATCGTGCTCAGGCTCTGCCCTCCACCCACAAAGGGAAGTAGCTGGGCACAGTGAGCCGGGGGCACGGCCAGGGAACTGCGGGTTCCCGAGTCAATGTCCAAATGTACAGGGCCAGGCGCTGTCCCGGGAACGTGAGCGGCATCTCCACCTCCTCCTGGCCCCATCAACCTCCTTTCTGATAAGGCTCGAGTCTACGCAGCACCATCAGCACCAGCAGCTTGTGTCAAGCCCGACAGCCCAGGGATCGCTCAGGTTTTCATTTTCAGCGTCACCCGGTTGCTGAGGTGCACAGCTGCACCAGTCCAGGCTGGCGAGCCACTGAATGATGTCCCTGGCCAGAGCTGCTCAGGAGATGTCAACACACCTCAGAACTTCAGCCTGGCAGAGGCACTGTCCCACCCGAGGGTGCTTCAATTCAGTCTGAGGCCTGGATTCATTCAAATGCTCCTCTCACGTTTGGCAAGAATGGCAGACGGTACTAAAAGCGTGCGCTTGACAGTCAGAGCCTGCCCTGCCCTGCTGCTCCACAAGTGTGAACCACGTGTGCACCCAGGAGCGAGGGTAAGACCCTCCCCTCGGCTGCTGGGCGGCATGAGCTCCCGGGGGCTCTGAGGACCCTGGGGACACACTGGCCTCTCTGATCCACCGTGGCTTTAGGGGTGAAACGGAGGGTTTGGAGGGTGCTGAGGACTATCCCAGCCATGCCATCATGGTCCAGGCTCAGGTGACTGCTGGCCGGTCCCAGGGGAAGACAAACTAGAGGCCGCAGTGTGGCAGGTGACAGGGACGGCCACTTTGAGAAAGAGAAAGCTCCCCGTGTCTGGAGAAGCTCCCTGTGGGCTCCGTGTGACTTCTGTGCCCTCGGCACCGGGAACCTGGGCTCAGAGCTTCCTCGGGGGCTTAATCATGACACAGCTCTGCCCTTGGCTTTCATCTCAGGTTGGCTTTCTCCTTGTGGCAAAGGGACGCTGCTTGACCATCCGAGGCCACGATTCAGCCTCCTTTTGATGTAATTTGTTTTAGAATTTGAAGTTGATTTGATTCCAGAAAAAAATATTAAATAAGTGGCTGAATCTGAGGAACTACTGTTTTCATTTTCTTTGTCCTGTTTTGTTTTGTTTTGTTATTTTTTAAAAATCTGAACAGAATGCAAAGCATCCAGGAAGACACAACCTTTTCCATCAGTGAAACACTGTCTTTGGAAAACCGTCCATTTCCCTGGCCCTAGAGCCTGGAGTACAAAGAGCCAGGGGCCGAAGGGGACTGACCTGACCAAGGGAAAGGGGACACCAGGACGAGGCGTGAGCACTGGGATCCTGTGTGAGGACCAGGTCGCCCCAGAGCAGAGCTCAGGATGGCAGTGACCACAGGGCAGAGGGAGCCCCCAGCACAAAGGTGAGGATTAAAGTCAGCAGGGGGCGGGCAGGGGGCGGGCAGGGGGCGGGCAGGAGCGGGCAGCTCCCAGGAAGGAGGGCTGGGGAGACCCTGTGAGGAGCCTGGGCAGCAGCAGGGAGCAGACCTCCCGTCCTCTCTGAGAACTCGCAGCCCTGCTCTCCCCACCAGGCGGGGGCTTTGTGCTGCAGATGGACGTGCTGAGCCTCCCCCTTCCCTCTGTCAAACATTATTTTAAAATATTTGCTCCACTTACACGAGGCAGCCATCTGCTCACGCGACACCCCACCCACCCGTCCCGGGGAGGCGCTGGAGCCCCTGGGGAGCAGACGTGGGACAGCCTGGTGGCCCTCGCTGGCGTCCCCGGAGTCTGACTGCTGTCCTCAGCGGCCCCGGGGTGGGGGGCTGCAGCGGGGGCTGTGGTCTTTCTCTCTTCAGTGGTTTGGGAACGGATCAGAGAACGTGCCTGGGAGTGGGAGTGGAAAAGGTGGCGGTTTACTTGCCACCACTGTGATTTTCTCTTTGGAAAATCTCCTCTGTCACAGAAACCAACCGGGCGAAACGTCCTGACAGGGGCAGCCGGGGAGGAGCTACGTGACCAGAGCTGCGTTGAGGGGCCACTGACCCTGCTCTGGCCACGTTGCTTCCTGAGCTCTGCAGAACTGCTGGCTCTGGGCGGTCCCCGTCCTGCCCACAACCCTCGTCTCCACGCGGGATCCCCCGCCACACCGTTCCAAACGCAGGATGGCCTCTGACCTCATGTGAGGATGGGCCCTCCTTCCCCCTGGAAGTGGCTGACTGGCCGTGGTGGACGGCTGACCCTCACTGGTCTAACTGGCTGGAGTCACTCATGGCAGAGGGCCTGACTCTCAGGCCTGAAGCCGCCCGCTGGGCCAGCCGTCCTCACCGCGTGGAAGGAGAAAATGAAGGAGGCAGCAGGAGGCAGAGGAGGTGAGCCCCAAGACGAGACGGAAGCCCAGGCAGAGCTGTGGACCTGGCCAGTGTGCCCTGGGCACCCAGACCCCGGCTGAGGCAAGTCCAGGGCACCAAGGGACCGAGCAGATGGGGCAGGCGATGAGCGAGGCTGCTGGAGGCTCTAGACTCTCCTTGGCATCTGAGGTTGGCCACGTCCTGTCCACACGTCCATCCTGCCCTGGGCTTCTGTGGGATTCCTTGTCCCTTTCCAATACACCCTCCTCTGTTCCTCCAGCTGCCTAGTGGCCCCCCCCTGTCCCAGACTCTCCGGGTGGAGTCTCTTCGGATGCCCGTCCCTCTCTCCTTTCTACTGTCCCTGGAGACTCCTGGGCACGCTCCACCCGCCCCCTCCCTCTCGTCTGTGCCCCTGGAGTCTGGTTCTGTGCTGCTTCAAGCTCTCAGAATTCTCCGCACTCAGTCATTTCCCTCCACCTCTGTCCACTGCGTCAGCCATGGGAGGACGCCACAGAAAGGACTGTAAAGTGGGTGTCCCATGAGCTTCTAATGTGGAAGACGGTGTGGGCGTGCACCAGGGATGGAAGGGCCAGAGGCCCCATTCCTGGCTGTGGGCTGTGGACACAAACACGGACTGACACTTTTCTGAGCCACACTGAATAAAATACTTGTTAAATCTTTAAAGTATTCTTTTGTCTCAAAAGACAGTAAAAATAAAACCAACAACAACCCTGAGAGCAACCAGCAGCCCCGAGGTGCACAGCTCAGGGGAGAGGGACAGGGCGTCCACCTGTGCCGCCCATAGCTGCTCCCAGAGGCTGGGCTGACCCGGGGGACGCTCCTGAGTTCGGCCTTCATGCTGCAGTCATGGGGGAGGGGGCAGGGCCTGCTCTGTGTGGGGCAGGGGAAAATGTCTGACTTGACGGTGTGCTGGCCCCTATGGCAGTCCCACTCACCTGGTCAGCCCTAGGCTGGGGACATCCTGTGAGGTGGCCCCGGGGGAGACGGCTGTGCTTCAGGAGCAAGTCCTCTTTGGATGAGCCAACTAATCCAGAGCCCTCCTCATTACCCAAGAAAGCTTCCAAAAACAGAAACTTGCAGTCAAAAATCACAAGTAACAATTTGGAAAAGAGACTATGAGCTGGAGTCAGTAGAAATAACCCTCAATTCATCTGGGCCCCAGGAATTCAGATCTGATCAGACACAGAAGGAACACAAACAGGCTGAATGTGCCCAACGAAATGCAGGCTGGACATTATGAGCATGAAGTATCCATGCAGAACAGGAATTCAGAGAAACAGAGAGTGTGGGCAGTGATTAAAAATTAGAAATGTATTGGATGGAGTCAGTGGGTAAAAGGGAAGGGGAACGAGGGAAGCGGAGAAACTCTGAGAAGGTTTGAGTGCGGAACAGAAGGACAGGGTGGTGAGCACAGGAGGACAGACGAGGGCAAGCATGCCACTGCGGTGCAGGGGACCTCAGGGCGGGAGCAGGATTCTCCAGATGCTAAGAAGAACGTACGCACACACACGGCAGAAGGAAGGCAAAGAAGAGATGGTCTCACAGCCACAAAAGGGAGAGAAATTGAAATTCAGACAGAGGTGCAGGATCCTAGATGGAAGATCTAGGAGATCAGGAGAAGGGTGGCGACAGGCACAGTGCGGTCAGGAATCTGAGCGGCTTGTGCAGGGGGCTGCTGACTCTCCACGGCTCCACGTGGAAAGTCCCACTGCGCTGGGGAAGGGGGCACCAGAGGAGCTGCACAGGATCGTGAGCGCCACCCTTCCCAGCCAGCCGTCAGCAGTGTGGTCCTTCTCAACCGCCAGGATGGGGAACCGCCCTGCTGCATGTGGCCCAGCCTTGGGGTCGGGCAGGTGAAGTGCAGGACGTGTATTTCCACTGGTGGCACTTCCACACTCGTCAGGGCGGGACTCAGAAAGTGGAGGAGGGAGAATCATCACCAAATGAGCTGTGAGGAGAAGGAATCCTCTGTGTGTTGTCCCAGGTGCTTGAACCCAAGAGAAAGAGACAGACCCAGGACGAGAGGAGGAGGAGCTGACGGCCAGACCAGCTTCTGAGGGAGGTGAAGACCTCGTGACTTAAACCGACCTCTGGAGTGCTGGTGACTTCGACACAGTGGACCAGCCACCGAGGCAGGGACTGACCAGACTTGGTTATTTTGACATTTTATAAACCTTAGGGTAGCAAGCAAAATAATAGAGGTAAGTGAATAACTTCTGAACTGATGAAGAGAAAAGATGACGCAGCTTGGTTACTTCGCCCCAAAATCCAAGAAAAGAGAGGAAATGTAGACTGTGTGGCACATAAATGCACTCACTGGAGGGTGAAATAAACCTGAGTGTGTGATATAAATGTTCTAAAGGATTTGCTTGAAAGAGAACCAAGATGGCTGGACTGGATTAAAAGCACTGGCTTTTACATTTCTGATGCATATTAAATGCAGAGGATGTGGAGAGCTTGCATCAGAGAGATGAAAGGAAATGATCACGAAAATGATAGCTAAGTGGAGCTGAGGTAGCCAAGCGGGTGTCAGACAAAACAGGACTGAGAAGAAATCAGGGAGGGGACCCGTACCTCCGTGGGCATGGGGGGGGGTCATGTGACCCTGCCGGACAGCCTCACGCACATAAGCACAAGCAGGGACTGATCTAAGAGCAGGCTGGCTACCAGCGTCCTCTCCACTTCCCAAAGGGGATGGACAGCCACAGGGAAGGGGTGGCTGGTGTCTGGGATGTCACAGGCCTGTCTGCAGGATCCCCACTTTGCTGGCATTTCATGTTGTTCACGATGGTTTCTCAAAAGTCTTAAGTGAGAGCTGAATTCCAGGGAATTGTTTATTCTGTAAGTAGTGAAGTGACCAACTATTTTCTCCTTTAATCTGTCTGTGCAATGGGATGTTTTCTGATTTTCTACTTTAAACTAATGTTGATTCCCTGAGAGAAATCATTTGTGCTTTATTACATTTTTAAAATGGCGACGGGATTCATTTTGCAAAAAAATATTTTCCATCAACTCCATTGAGCTATATAATTTGCATATGATAAAATACGCAGATTTGAACTGGACTTTTGAATGAGTTTTGACAGATTTTGACCCTTGCCTAACCACCACTCCAAAAGTTCCTTTCTATTTGTAATTTTTAAAAATACCTTTATTTTCATAAATTAAATTAGCCTGTATTTATTTGCATTACTGTCCCTACAGGTTTAGATATCAAGTTCATGTGAAATTTTTAAAATAAATCTTGGAGTTTTCTATTTTTTTTCTACAGTCTGTCATTATTTCTGTGCAGTGAAATTGTTTCATGAATATGTGATTCGATATATGAAATTGTAAAATAATGTTTTTACTTCTTAAAGGTAAAAGGATATTCAGACTTTATATTTTTTCTTCTATTAGGTTTATGCTATGTGATTCTAGGCAGGACTCCTTTTCACAAGACTGAGACTCTTTAGGACAGAAAGAGCCACTCACAGTTCTGCCTGACATCCTGCAACACAAAGGGCGGGAAATCACAAAACAGAAGAACGAGAGAAACCGGCACACAGAAAGCGATGGCAAGCTAGGAGACCCAAATGCTCCTTTGGAAAATCACTTTACATATAAAAGTCGATTCAGCACACCAACATGCAGGTGGAGATCAGGAGAATGGTTAACATGTGTGACCCGGCCACATGCTATTAAAAGGAGGCAGGTTTGAAGCTCAGAGACACAAGTGGTTTGAATGTAGAGTGGAAAAAGATAGTGCTTGGTTTTAGATGTAACTAAAAGAAACTGGAATGGCTATGTTAATATCTTAATTAGTATCTTAACATCTTAAAGTTTATTAATGAATCTTAATTAATACCGTAGGGGTGAAATCAACTTTAAGAAAAGTATAAATACTGGAGAGAAAGAGAGTGTTCATAATGATAATAGTGTCAATCCCTAGGGAAGACCTAACAATGCTAAAGAGACAGGCACCGAGCAACACAGCCCAGAACACACAGAGCAAAACCTGAGAGCGGTGGAAGACACTTCAGCAATGATCGCTGGAGACTCCTTGTCCACGTTCAGTAAAGGGTCCTACAGCAAGACTGAGGATCCAGTGAGAGAGGGAGGCCCCAAAGAGAAGAGGTGAAGCACTTCCTGACAGATTAGTGAGGGAGCCGTCCTCTGGTTCCGGGGGCATCCCCAGGAGAGGACACGAGGGAGCGGTGTTCCTCCTGGGGACAGACGGACAGGCGATGGTCTGGGTGTGGTTGGAGAGGGTCCTCCCGGGGTCAGGCCTCCATGCTCGCTCCCCACGCTCATTCCTCCATGTCGGAGGGTGGAGACTGCAGCGACTGGAGCTCAGAGGAGGCCTTGGTGGTTCTAGCACTGGATGAAATGATCCGGGGCCCCCCGGGATATTGATGGATGTATAAGAAGGAGGAGGGACCAGAATCGCCCCCCTACACACACACACACACACACACACACACACACACACTCACACACACACACACACACTCCACATGCACACACACTATTAGAACTAACAGACCAGCTCAGCAGTGTGACACGACACAAAAACAGGACACAAAATGCAATTGCTTCTCTACAATAGCAACAAGGGATCTGAAAATGAAGGTAAGAAAGAAATCCATCTACAACGTCTCCAAAACAGCCCCACACCAAGGAGCACCCAGCAATGCAGGCAAGCTCTAGGCTCCCAACCACAAAGCAATGTTAGATGGAGTCAAAAAAGAGGAAACAAGGTGACCTGTCAAGCCATGGTGGAAAGATATGGCCGCACCGTCCGGCTACCTAGGGATTCTCCTCTTCCCACAGGTGTCCTGGCTACTGCATTGCTGATTTTTTTTTTTAAATAGAAATTAAAAGTAGGCATCAGCCAGTGTGAGGAACTGATCCACGATCATTAGAACAACTTGAAATAGAAGAACCAAGTTGGAGGAGGATGCCCATTTCTCAATTCCAAAACTTAATACAAAGTTACAGCAATTAACATATTATAATGATAGACATATAGATCAGTGAAATGGAGTTGAGATTCTAAAAATAAACCTTCACAGTTATGGTTAATAGATTTTTGACAAGAGAACCCAAAACACCCAATGGAGGAAAATGGTCTTATCCACAAATGGTGCTGGGCAACCGAGCATCCATGCAGAGGAGAAAGCATTGGTGCGCTGCCTCTGGGTGCATGAAAGTCAGCTCAACACAAGGCAGAGCTAGAGGAAGGAGCCACACTTGGAAGTCTCCTGGAAGGAAACAGGCACTTGTCCTCGTGACACTGAGTTAGGCAATGATTTCTTCAATCTGACACCAAAGCAAAAATCATGACACTGTAAGACTAGACGCATGGAACAGGATCAAAATTAAAACACTTTTGCTTCAAGGACACCATCAATCACGAGAAGTGCAGGGACTGGGAGAATATATTCTCACATCTCACACTCAACAGAGAACCTGGATCCAAAGTGCATAAAGAATTCTGTACACCTCAACAAGAGGGAGGAGAGCAACCCATCCGTGAAGCACCAGGGACTTGAACAGAGACTTCGTCAAAAAAGACACACAACAGACCTGTGCACAAGAAGTCGTATCCGTCATTTGTCACTAGCAGAAACAGTCAGAACTGTAGTGAGACCTTTCACACCGTTTGGGGTGGGTATAACCCAAAAAAGCAGATTTCAAGTGTGGGTGAGGTTGTGGAAAAATCCAGACCTGTGTGTGTTGCAATGGAAGATAATCCACGCTGCTACTTTGCAAAACCAGCACCCTCAAAACACTAACACAGCAGTTCTCCCCCAGGTGCTTACCCAGGGGAACAAGACAGTTCCACACCTAGACTTGGACATGAGTGTTCACAGCCAGAAGAAAAAGCAACCCACATGTGTAACGCTGATGACCACACAGCCTTCTCCAGTGGCAAAGGGAGCCAGGCACAGACAGGCTAGGAGAGGGGACTCCTGAACACAGTGCTCTGAGCAGGAGCAGCCAGATGCAAAAGCTACCTGCAATTTCACTCAGGGGCCAGGCCAGAGCAGGGAGGTCCATGGACAGGGACAGATCACTGATGACCGAAGGCAGGCAGAATGAGGGGTTTCCTTTAGTAGTTGTAAAGATGCTGTGGAGTGAGGTCGCGCTGATGTGGCTATGCCAAGAGATGCCAAATGACACACTTTAAATTGGTTGATTCCACAGTATGTAAAATCTATCTTTAAAAATCTTAGATAAAGTCAGTATATAGTAACAGGCAAAGTCAGAGCCAATAAGGGGAATGCGCCCATGTGGTCAGTTGATTTTCAATAAAAACACCAGTGACTCAACAGAGAAGGAATGGCACAGCATTTCAATGAGCAGTGCCTGAACGCTGGATGTCGACATTCAAGAGGGGAGCTTGACCCTCCTTAGCAGCCCAGGGAGGATCGTCCTGATCTGGAGCATAGACATGGACGAGGACCCTGAGCTACGTCCTGAGTCCAGTACGAGGGGTGTCCTGTTGGAATTTGGTAGACCGACTTCTTCAGACTCAAAAAGCACAAACCACGAACAGAAAACAGTAGTAGGCTAGACTTCATCAAAATTAAGAACTGTTCCTCACAACGCTGCTCAACATAGAAGGACAAGTCACAACTGGCAGGGTGTTTGCAGCACCCGTCTGATGAAAGGTAAATTCCAGACTATACGGGTAAGTGTCCCAGCTGAGAACCTCCCGTGAAGAACGAGACACTGGCATGGACAGCGCACCGGGTACAGGACGGGATGCTGAGCTCCCCGCGCCGTCAGAGAAAGCAAATTAATGCCACAGCAAGACCCCACCACCCACTGACTACAGTGGGAAAAAGTACTGGAGATGCCATGGAGCTTTGAGTGTGCTGGAGGAGGTCAAACGGCAGAGACGGCTGGAGAGTGGGCTGGCAGCTTCTGTAAGAAGGCAGAGCGTATGGAATCCAGCATCCCTGCACTAGGAATTTATCCAAGAATGATCAACGCTCCTGTCCACACAAAGTTGGCTGGTGGTCACTTTATAACAGCTTTGTTTAGAATCTTCTCGTACTAGGAACACCCTGAACACGACTGCCTATACATGGATAAACGAGGTGTCCTGTGTCCATACCCCAAGTCAGAGAATCTGGTCTCAAAATGCGGCCGGCTGTCCAGCTCCACCTGCATGAGCCCCAGAAGAATCAGTCCAGAGCTGGCTGAGGCTCCAGGGCTGCAGCTGACTGCCAGGTTCCTGCTGAAGCTCCAGGGGTGACAGAAATGTACATTCTCAATGTCTTTCTCTGGTTATGATGATATGTTGGCATATGTTGGCCCAAATCCACCAAGCTGCACACCTAAAAGGGGTGATTTCCTCTGGGTGCATATCGGAAACCAATAAATTCAACTTTAAATTAGATTTTGACTGTCTACTCCATATTCAAAAAATCAATTCCAGCTGGATTTTAGATATAAATATGAAAATATAAACAAGCCCCGAAAAGAGAGTAGAAGGGAGCATTGCACAGCCTTCGGGGTTTTAGACAGCACATGACTCATAGACACACACACACACACACACACACACACACACAAACATACTCATACAAACATGCAGAGCATAAACACACAGACACACACAGAGCACACATGGACTATACACGCACACTAACACTCCTAACTGTAAGGAAATAAAGATAAACATGACTTCATTACAACTGCAGACTTGACTATGGAGACCCCATGAGGAGCATAATGGGAGAGCCACAGAGAGCCATGGCATGAGCTGGTCACGTGTAAGAGCAGGCAGAGAGCCACTACCCAGAAAAAAAGTCAGAAAGACCTATTGAAATCAGCAAAATAGTGGAAGTGGTCCTGCCCAGAGTCTGTGCACTTAGGCAACACATGTGTGGGGTGGTCAGCAATGCTACTGGGAAGGGTGTGGTCCAGCCACACTGACCCTTCAGCTCACAGTGGCTGAAGTGAGACGTGGAGAGGCTGAGCCCTCACATGCTGGGGGGGGGGGGCTGAAGCCTCACAGCTGCTTTGGAAAAGTAGTCCCACTGACTAGGTTTGGCCTAGATACCCTCCACACCCCTGCCCTCCTGGGTCTATACCCCAAACACAGGCACACAGATTGTCCCCAAAACGCATGTTCAAGGTGTCCACCTCAGCTTTATCAGGCTGGTGTGGCCTGGAGACTCTGGTCGACAGCAGAGACAGGTAACACTATGATCACACCACAGACCTCAGCCAGCAGCAGGGCTCACGGGACTAACTTGGGGTCAACGCCAGGCGTGGGACTTCAGCATCCACGGGTCTATTTCCAGCCCTGACGTATAACACTGGGAATCTGGGCGGTGGTTGTCTTTGGAGGATGCAGATGTGCAAGCGTGGCAGCCCAGCTGCTGGGGGTGTTCTTTCTGTTGACCAAATTGCAGGACACCCAGGTGTTTACACCTGGGAAAAGACGGTTGCTGTGTACCGGGGGAGAGGGGGCTGTTTTCTTTGTACATATTACCTAACCCTTCAAAAACTCCCCCTTGGGACTTCAGAGTCCCTCCAAACAGGAACATTCTTGACCTGCTCACATGCAACACAAGTAAGCAAGGCCTGTCCCTGCACCGCTCCCAGCCTCAGTCCCCAAGGCTGTCCCTCCTGTGGCTGCCAGGGACCAAGGAGCTCTTCTCCTGAAAGTGCTCCTGTGTGGATTCTTCTGTCTGCCCAAGACAGTGGGGTGGGCCCTTCAGCCATGCTGCCTGCTTTCTGCTCAGTTTTCACCCCGTTGGCCTGTCACACCACCAGTGCTGTGTAGGAGCCTTGGGAAACAGAGGCCAGGAGGGTGGAGGGCCACTGTCTCTGGCCAGGGCCCCTAGCTGACTCACGGGGAGACCTGGCCCCATCCAGCCCTGGGATGAAGGCCCTATGGGGCGGTGTGCAGTCTGGAGCCCACCTGCTCACCCTCGCCTCAACCCGAGCTCTGGCCAGGCTGCTGTCCTCCACCTGCTGTGCCCAGGGCCCTCCCCATCTGGGCAGCTACCTGCGAGCTTCCCAGGGGTAACCCTCCTCTTTTTGAAAACCTGGATTTCCCAGGTGACCCCAAAGGGAGGAGATCCTAGCCCTAGGGGACGTCTCAGGGAATGGTGGAGAGGAAGGAGAGATGGAGAGAGCGGGAGGGAGGGTGCTGGGCCTTGGGAAGAGGGCCAAGGAAGGTGGCTACAGGGGAGGCCTACGGCGTGGGCACTAGACCGGCAAGGCAGCAGCTCTGGGGCTGAGGAGCAAACCCGCTCCATCTCACACAATCCCACAGGGTGACAGGTGCCTCAGGGACAACCCAGACTGTGTGCCCAAGAGGAAAGGACCCTGCATGGGTTGGCCTGGCGCTGGGGAGCAGAACCCACAGGGTGCTCGTGGATCACCCTCCAGGCTGGTGGTCAGTGGCTTGGGGTGGGCTAAATGGGTTAGGAGAAAAGAAAGCAAAAGAAGGTGTCTTCTGCAGCAGGAGCCACGGGGCCCAGGCCAATTTGGCAGAGTGTCCATCTCACCGTCTGGCCGTGAGTGGGGGCTGCAGGCAGTGATGTGGTTGCTGGCATGCCAGGCAGGTGCCCCGTGGTGAGGTGCTGCGTTAGCTGAGGATGTGGGCCCTCGTCCTATCCTGGCCACGCGCACGGTGTCAGCCGTTTCCAGGATGGGGGCGCTCTCTCCTTGCTTCCCTGCCCATCTTATTTTCTCTGTCCTCTGAGGATGGTAGTTATTATTATTTTTATAAATACATTCTCAGTGAAGAGAAAATTAAATATGCATGCATTTTTAAATTAAGTATGCATAACAGGATTCCAAAAAAAATGCTTTAATGGAATCCATCTTTCATGAATATTTCAGTGCTGGGGTGGCCCCGTGCAGACAGCCTAGGCTGCTGGGCACTGGGTGCTGAGGAGGCAGGTCTGAGATGGGCGCTGGGACTGCACATCCACATACACACGTACACTCCTGGGTGTGCCTGTCCCTGAGCAGCAGAGAGGCGGGCATCTGGCGCTCAGGGCCTTACACACCCGGCACTCTGCCAGAAACCTCAGGATTACAAACAACATCGGTCCACTTGAAGGTTTTGGAAAAGTGGACCTCGTCTTCTCAGAGGGCCCGAGTCCCCTTCCTTCTAAAACCACCTGAGCCAGCAACTCCCAGCTCTGGGGCACACGGGGACCACTGGGAGATCTCTAAAGCACACCAGGGCCCGGCTCAGCCCTGGGTTCTGGCTGCACGGTTCTTGGGCAGGGCCTGGACCTCTGCATCTTCCACAGCATCTGCTAAGCAGTGGGAACTCAGGATCAGCACGTGCACCTGTGAAAGTCTCACTAAGAGAAGAGCTCCATTCAGACTGTTTTTCCTAATGCTACCTCAGAAAAACAGCACTTCTGTCAACAAACTACTACTTTTTATTTTTTTAATTTATTTTTAAAAAAATACGTGGCAGCAGAATGCATTACAATTCGCATTACACGTAGAGAGCACAGTTCTTCATACCTCTGGTTGTGTATAAAGTATGTTCACACCAGTTCGTGTCTTCATACGTGTACTCTGGGTAATGATGTCCATCACATTCCACCATCAACAAACGACTTTCTGTGTGGATGGGGAGGTCCCAGCTCCAGTCTGCACAAGGCCACGCTGTTCACAGGGAGGCACAGAGCTCTGCTCCCGCTGTCCTCCAGGGCAATGTCCTGCTAATCCTCACCATGCACACGAAACCCAAGGGACCTAAGGGACTTGGCACAACCAGAATCTGACCAGCAGGGCTCGGGTGGACCTGCTGGGACCTGCGTTTCTCAGCATCTGGGAGGGGACACACCGAGGTGGGACAGCCCCAGGAGCAGCCGTGTGCGGGATGGTCCACCTGGCCTCTCTCCTGCCCTTTCCTCTCTCAGGGCCTTTCTCTTGCCCGTCCGTGTCCTGCACATGCCTCAGCCCTTACTGGAAGACAGAGGGGTGTGGGTCTAGCTTTGCTTCTTGGAGGAGAAGACGTGAGAAGGTGAGGGGGGTTTCGGGGGACCCGCAGGTTCTCCCTGCTCCTGCCAGACGAGCCAGCAGCTCCCTGGCGGGAATTCAGGGACCCCACAGGCAGAGGTCGAAAGGTTTCCACAGTCAGTAATTGAAGGGTTTCAATGGTGGATATTCCAAAGACTTCGATTGTGAGACAAGGAGCCCAGTACATTTCCCCAGGATGCCTTTAAGCTGCATGAACTTTTCTTCTCACCAGATTAAGTGACTATTAATTACGTTTAGTGACCACTGTGCGACAAGACACCTGCTCTCTGGTATCTTCTTTTCCATGAATATGTGTTTCATTTACACACTTTAAAAATGTGCATGTGAACAAACAAGAGTGACTTTTGAAGTTCTTGGAAAAAATTAAAATATTTTTCACTCTAGCCAATGGCAGAAACTTCCCACTCAATACTTGTTCTCCCTTAACTGGAGCAAATGGAGTCAGAGCTGGGTCCAGGCACATAAATATCGTTTTGCTCGATAATGAAGCTGCTTGAAGATAGAGGTAGTGAATCACATTCGATCCTCATTATTCATGGATTCTACATTTGTAAATCTACCTACTCACTAAAATTCACCTGTAACCCCCCAAATCAATACTCAGGCATGGCAGCCTCGTTCACCAGCACACAGAGGGGTGAAGATGGTAGCCGTTGCTGCGTGTGTTACCACCTGAGCACCACTGAGGTGAGGCTCCCACACAGGTGACCAGAGGACGGCCACAGAAGGGGGCCCTGCAGAACTACCAGAGGCCAGCTCTGGGGACAGGACAGGCACCAGCCCCACCTCTGGCACCTGTTGGTGCGATGGCCTTTGGCATGAGCAACTTTTGGACCACATTTCCTTTTTCTGTAAAGAAAATAGAATCCACCAAGATAAGTTGTTTTATGATTTAAGACAAACACTATTCCGCCCCTGTGTGAACTGTCATCGATCCATGACCCCTAGTAGCAGCTGGTTGGCATTCACCGATTGTGCTCCTGGGACTTGAGAGCATGAATAGTGAGAGTCCACTGTGTATTCCTTCCTTTTCAGCATCTCCCAAAGTATGGTCCGCCTGGCCCTGCTGGACTCTAATAAACAAACAGCAGCCCCACAGGACGTGCTGGCCAACCTGGGGACTATACCTGCCTCCGGAGGAGTCAGAGCAGTCCAGCAGGTGAAGGGCTCTGAGAGACCTGTGGGGGACAGCCACTGTTTGTTCATTAGAGTCCAGTAGGGCCAAAGTGGACCATACTGTGGAAAATGCTAAAGGAAGGGTTAAGGTCCTTGGGCCTGGAGGGATGGGGCTATTTGGTCAGCGTTCACCTGCATCCTGCAAGGGACTGGCTGCCTTTGTACTCCCAGCTTCCAAGGCTGATTCATGCACTTTGGTGATTAATATCAGAGGCGGCCAGAAATGGCCTCGGGGAGGTGAATCGCAGGGTACCCAGGAGCAGCAAAGGCCCACATCACAGAGGTGGCTTCAGACAACCCTCCTGAGCAGCAGAATAAGCCAGCTGGCCCGTCCTGCACTGGAGCAGGCCGCGTGACATCAGCACAGCTCAGTCCTCACTGAAAAGGGGCCCATGGCCAACACTGTACCGGCTGCCAGCGAAGGGCTTTGCCCATACCAGAAGCCAGACCGCAGGCCCAGGAGTGAGGATGGTGGCTGGTTACCTTGAGGAGCCCTGTGCCTCCCATGTTGGAGTCTGAACGTTAGAGAAGCAGGCTGAGGCAAGCGTATAGAGCAGGGTTATTTAAAAGGGGTGACAGACTTCTTCCAGGAGGGAGGTGGGGGCCACAGGTGGCATCCTGGTGTCCCAAGACGTGAGGGTGTCCTCCTTTTTATAGGTCCTAGGCCTCCTTTGTTCTCCTGCTCTCTGCCCCTTATCTTTCTCCTTCCTGTACATGACCTGGCCCAGGAGATGCGGGTGGGATGGCCAGATGGGCTGGAGGGGCCAAGGTGGGGTAACACGGGCAGAAAGGGGTGTCATTAACAACTCCCTGTAGGGAGGGACAATCCCTGGGACAGGTGACCTTAGCCACAGGTTGGAGCGGGACAGGTAATCTTGATAAGGGTGGAGGGAGGGCTCCATCCTCTGGACCCCACCTGGCCCATCTGCCTGGGTTTCACCATGGTCCTGAGGAAGCCAGTTGGTCTCTAGTGGCAACAGTTGGAATGAGCTCCCGCTCGCCCAGTCACTGAGTGTAGAGCAGAGAGGGGGGCGGTGAGGAAAGAACCTTGGGGGGACCCAGCCAATCTCCACCTTCTGGAATGTCACCCACTGAGCTGAGCACTGGGTCCCACGTGACCCTTCCTCCAGGCAAAGCCTCAGAGGCAGTGGAGGAGCACTCTGCCACACCCCTGCCCTGGCCTGTGGGACTTGGGATGTGCTCTGGGGAGAGCTCCATTTCCACCAGACAGGAAACCTCCCGAGCAGGAGGCCGGGCATTGCAAGTCTTCATGCCCCAGGAAGGAGCAGGACCATATTCCTGCAGTCAACACCAGGAAATAGATTCTTGTCAGTTCACATTTATTCACCTGAGAAATGACAGGGAATGTTTGCTTGTTTGCGATGGCTTCTTGCTAAGGTGCAGAGGCTGACCTTGAACCTGCCATCCCCCGGCTTCATGCAATGGAGCAGCTGGGACTTCAGGCCTATTTAGAATGAGAACAGGACACCCTGAGAACAGCACAGGACCACATGTGATACATATTTATTCCAGGGTCTTAGAAACCTAGGAACTCAACCCTCAAATCACATCTGCTTGAGAATATGTATTCTTTCTTTTTCTGGTTAATATGCCTTTTCAAACCCTGCTTCCAATTTAGGACAGGAAGATAAGGCTGAGGCACGTTTCAGAGCTGTGCAGGGACCAATCCAACACAGCAGGAAGCTCATAATCGTGCAGGTCTGGCTGAGTGGGGTCAACACAGACCCAGGCTCCCAGGTGCGCCCCGCGACTGAGCTCTCGAGTCAGGCTGGACACTCCTCCACCTGCCCTCCAAGCAGACTCTGAAAGTCGGGTCAGGTCACCACTAGTTCATTAGTACAAGGAGAATTTCTGAAGACTGGGGGTTCAGGGATGAAATAAACTCCCAGGGGTCTATGTGCAGTGCAGACACTGATTTCTCAAGAACTCCAATCAGAGGAAAGCAATTCTGTGTCCCTGAATGTCCAGACATCTCATGTGCAGCCACTCAGTGACATCAGCCTTGGGGACATCAAGGTGAGCTGCAGTTCTCCACAGCTGCCTGCGGCCCGCCTCCTCCACCTCCTCATTTCCATCCGGAGGGAACCTTAGAAGAGGAGCCCTCCTGTGTGCTTCCTCCAGCCCCAGATTCAGCAGGCTTGGTGGCTGCGTCCTTAGACTCCTGCCCAGCTGGGGGAGTGGCCTGTGTTCACAGTCCCAGCACCTTCACTCGGTGTGTCATTGTGGGACAGAGTGCCACACAGACTGGGAAAACTGTAGAGGTGAGAGGGCTCGTCCCACGGCCTCTCAGGATGCCCCTTGCTTGGTAGGGAACAACGGGGAATGTGGTCATAGGCATCCACAGAAGCTCCTAGGGCTGTGGCCAGACCCCAGGCTGTGGAGAGGGACAGCTGGGCTGCTGCTAGTGCACAGGTGGCCTTGTCTCTTTCCTCCTTCCGTGGGCACTGAGTTGATGGGGATCTTTCTGTGCAGGGGAAGTCATGCCCTGATTGAATATGATGATCTTGCATGAGGAGGGGACCTAGCGGAGTCTGGACTCTCCCTCCATGCACATGTAGTGTGCTCTCTAGGATGTCCTGGTTGGTCACCTTGAACTCCCTTGAACATTTGGCAACCATAATGCCATCATGCACTCAACTGGTGCTCAAATAGCACAGAGATTGATTTCTCAGGAGCTCGTGGTGGTGACGATGAGGCTGGAGGTGCCTTCTGATGACACCTTCCCTCCAGGCTTGCCGTAATCTAGGACTTCCATGGAAAATGCACTCTTTCACCTGTGGCCCGTTCTGACATTTGACCTGCTCACCTGTGCGTCCCCCTCTAGAGAGACAAGCAGATCTCCTCCTGGTCTCCTGTCTGCGAGGCTGATGGATCTATGTCACAGCTGAAGCGGTGGACGGCCCAGCGGCTACTGGGCTCTGTGCCCCAGCTGGTTGGGCTGACGAGGTCCACAAAGAATCCCATGTAATGACAAGAGCCACTCCTTGAATGGAGAGATCCTCTAGTGCAGTGTCACACACAGTGCTTCCCCCTGGAGTCCCTTGGGTAGGAGGAGAAGCCCTGGCACTCGGGGGGTAGCTCCAGAAATGCCTCTTCTTGGAACGAAAGAGAACTGTTCCACGTGCCTGAATGTCTACTCCAGTTAGACGCAGCAGGACTCATTTAGCATGTGCTGGGGACAAGCTTGTTGCCAGAGAACCTGGGAGACAAATGCAAAAAAGCAAGAGTGACGGCACCTGGTGTAAGTACCGCAGGTCACCGCACCACCACTGTGTGACTGCCTCCTTCCCTGCCGCGTAGGAATGAGGAGATTAAGGGCACAGTGCACGCAGTCCGATGCCTAATGTGTAGTATAGGTCAATAAACTGTATTTAATAGGGAATGAAGTTTCTGTCCATCTGATAGCCTGTCATGCAAACATTGCTGAACTTAATTGCACAAAATTGCAGGTGTATGTTTGGAATAATCTGATTTAAAATGTAAGTTATGTGATGGTTACAGGTAAAACTGTGGGCCTCTGAAAGAAGACCTAAAGGAGCCGGCAATAATCCCACAGAGCAGGGATCTGCAAACTACAGCCTAGACCAGAAAGTGCATCGTGTCTGTTTGTGTCAATAAAGTTTTATTGGCACAGAGCCATGGCGTTCTTATCATGTTTTTCGACTGCTTTTGTGTTCACTGCTGCATGGAATCTTCTCACCACACTGCACTCAAAACCCAAAGTCTTCACTTTGCTGGCTTCTGCTAGGGCACAGCTGAGACTACTGTGCATGAGGTTGGGTCACTGCCACCTGGAAAATGAGCCCTGCCCGCCACACCGCTGGATAGAGATGTGCACTTGGGTTTACAGAAGTGGGAGCCCCATCGTGCTCATCGCAGGTGGTGACATGCCATGGATCTGATCCTGTGACGGGCCGATGCACTCAGGACACTTCTGGATGAGCAGCCGAGGGTTTATTCACTTAACGATGGTCAGCGCATCTGTTCATCAGTCTCGTGGCCCCTGATGTGTGAGCCCCTGGGAAGCACTGAGTCCTTGAGACACAGCATGCAAGTAACTAAGACTGCCCTTCCACAGAACTAGGAACTCACATTTCCTAAGGGTGAAAGCCACAAATGTGCACCTCGGGTGCCAGAAGCACAGATGAGCATGTGCTGGCTTAGGGGAAATAAACCAGGGACCGTGTCTCAGATCACGGAGGCTCCATTTAAGGACCGTCCACACAGAAGTGACGCTTGAGGAGCGTGAGCAGATGTGCAGGCCGGGAGCATGGAGCAGGGTCTCTGAGTCACCATGGCAGCTGCACCAGACAGAATGGACAGACTCAGGTGCCTGCGCAGGCCCCGTGAGCACACAGGTCCCCTGGTGCGAGGAGAGGTAGTGTCTGTGAGAAAGTCCCACCCGCAGACCCAGGCACACAGGGCCTTTCTAAGACAAAGGGTGTAAGAAGGGGTTTGTCCCCATCCCAGACTAGCACACACACAGGAGCCACAGCTGGCCACCCAGGAGAGGGGCGGGAACATGGAGAGACCCTTCTGGAGACACAGGTGCCCAGGGAAGTCCCAAAGCCTAGGGTAGCCGAGAATCACTAAGAACATCTCCAGCACCCCATCCCACCTAAAGCACACGGGAACTCGGAGTGATGAGGCTGGTAGCCATGGCAACAACAAGACCCAGAGCCACTGGTTGCTGGCTGGGCCCAGTCCCCACCCACTGCCAGGGGGGTTGCCCACACAGAGACACCAGAGCCACTGAAGCCCGTCTGCCCTGTCCCACCCTGGACAGACAAGTCACCAACATGTACAAACCAAGAGCAACACAGGCAGAAACACTGCCGAACAGCAGAGGTGACCCACAGACACGACTCGGGATGGCTCAGGTGTTGGAATAACAGAGAGTTAACCCATCGTGATGAATGTGTCCAAGCCTCTCCTGGAAGGGAACAGCACACAGGGACACACGGGGTACTTCTGGAGGGAGACTGGGAGTAAAAATCAGGGTGACGGAGCTAAAGAACTCCCTGGGCAGACTCAACACGCATCCGGGGGAAATCAGTGCATTCAGAAGGTCAATTGCCTGAGAGAAATTCAGAGATGAGAACCAATCAGCAGAGCAGCCCAGAGACGTGGGAAGACGGAAGACCACAGAGGAGTAACTGAGTCCCAGAAGGGACGTCAGGACGTGCACGAGACACACAGGAGAGGCCGTGACCGGCACCTTCCAAATGTCACTAGGGGCACAGGCCACAGACCCAAGAAGTCCAGAGAACCAGCCACGAGAGACTCACGTTTCAGAAACCTGAGAATCACCTAGACATGTCCTCCTCCCGCCACCGGAGACCAAAGGTAAGTAGAAAACCTCGAAGGGACTCAAAGGACAGAGACACTGGGGTAGAGGAAGGAAAGGTAGACGCCGAAACAGAAGATTCTCATCAGAAACTGCGCCAGACGGCGAGAAAGAAGCCCTAAAAATCTGGAAAAAACTTTGTCAGGACAGACTTGACACTGAGTGTATGAGTCACAAAGGAAAATGCTTCTGTTTCTCAAACAACACCAGAACCAGAGAACGCACCACCAGCTACCTACCTTCCTGGAATAAGCGGGCCAGGCCGCTCCTGGGACAAGACGAGGGAGGGCAGAAACCTGCTCCGCGGGGTTCTCAGTCCTGCCAGTCGGAGGCGACAACTGTAGCAGGGCTAAGAGCTTGTGAAAGTGACATGTGTGACATCGGTAACAGAGGACGGAGGGGCGCTGGGGCCAAGCAGGGCGGAGGCCCTGCAGGAAGTGAAGCAGTTTGGTGTGAGCAGAAGGTGCACTGCCCTCAGGGAACACTGTCTCCTGACACCCAGGGCCACCCAGGAGCCTCTGCAGAAGTCACAGGAGAGGGCCGTGGTGTCGCCCTGTGTCCTCGTCCTCATCGCCTTGCTCTTCGGGGCCTGCCCTCCTTGCAGGGAGCCCTGCTGGGCTCTGCGTTGCCCTTTTTGATTTCTCCCCACTTGCAGACCACCATGCCTTCCTCTGGAGCCTCCCCGCCTCCTGACAGGCCCGGCTCCTCCTTCTAATTCAGACCTGTACTCACCTTCGACCAGGAGGGAGGTCTCCCCACGCCGCACCCTCTGAAAGGTCATCTCCTGCCCCAGTACTCGGTTTTCCCAACTCCCTGAAGTGACCATGTCTGCTGTCCACCACTGGGATGCAGGGTCCAAAGACAGGTGCGTCTGGCCCCCCTCTGACCCCAGAGCTGAGAGGAGAGCAGGCGGAGGCACGCCCTGCTAGAGTGCTCCCAGCGTCTTGACAGGTGAGTGGCACACAAGGTGACGAGAGGAGGTTCCAGGCAGGACTGCAACAGAAATACGTGTGGTGAAGTTTGTGGAAAGGGAGGGAACTAAGGGTGAATTTTGCGTTTGACCTTGGAAGATAAACAGAAGTTGCTGCAGTCCAGCTGGGCACAATAACCGGGAGGTGACAAGCAACTTGAAGGTGGAAGCGGAAACTGCTTTATGGCGGGGAAACTCAGTGGGAACTGAGCGGGAACCCAAGGTAGCAGGAGCCGCCTTATTGCAAAACAGCAGAGGTATATATACCTGACTGGTTACACACAGCTTGACTCAGTTAGCATCCTTCAGTTATGGCCATCAGCCAATAAGGAATCCCCACCATCTTAATGGCTCCGTGGCGTTGCCTCACAAACCACTCCTCCTGGCCAACTGCCCGGCGCCATCTTGACTTGATTTGCGGTCCCCAACAAGAAGTTTGCTGTAACTGAAATGAAAACAGGAATATATTTCAGGCTAATAAATAAAGTCAGGGAGACAGGGAATGAAACGGCATGCAAGGGGATTCAGGCCCCTGGTCGCAGTACCTGCATCCCACCCGGGAGGAGTCGGGGCTCCTCTCTTGTTGATTTCCGCGTCGTCCTAGGGGTGCTGGGAGTCAGAAAGGCCTTTGACCTTGGATATAGCCTGGCGGGTCTCCTGTTCAGAGGTCGTGAGAGTCGCAGCAGAAGGACATGATGAGCACGGTGGGGGCTGAGCCAGCGTGAGGGAGGGCGTGTGCCGGGGGAGCGGGGGAGCGGAGGCAGAGGCACAGGAACGCCACAGCTTGACTCAGGAGAGGTGGCGGAGCAGGGAAGTGCCGGAGCAGGGAAGTGCCGGGGGTTCCCGAAGGGCAGGCGGGGAAGACTGGCGGCACAGAACTTCCAGGCAGGAAGGAGAACTGTGCTTGCGGGCCCAGGAGCCCCAGCCTCCCCTGGGAAGGCCGGGGCAGTTGGAGGGCAGCTGGGCAGCTCAGGAGACTCCACATGGGCTTCCCCAGCCCCAGGCTTGAGGACCAGGAGGGAGTGGCCCAGGAGAGTCCAGAGGAGAAGAGAACAGCGTTGCCCTTTTTGATTTCTCCTGAGTTGGAAGTGACTGGTTCTCTTCTCCCCCCACCCCCTATCCCCCCTTTAATCTGTCGTTCCTTGCTTCCTAAATAAGCACGGCATAAGAATGTACGCAGAAGGTCCCGGGAGCCAGACCTCCCCCCCCCACTCCCCCCAAGCAGAGCGGCTTCTCTCCACCCACGGTTCCTCCCTGCAGGCTGCCAGGGCACCCCTTCCTCTGACACGCTGCTCCGTGGTGTGTGATGCACTGGCTTTTCTCCAGTGGGTGCTCAGTCAATGTTAGATGGTAATGATCATATGCACATCCAAACAGCACCACTCTACATCCACCAGCTATTGAGTTCCATAATGTCAAAGTTTTAGAATAAAAAACAAAGAGAACTTCCTCTCTTTTATATTAGAGTGTATTATAGCATTGGATCAGAATCACAGGTTTCAAACTAGATAATAAAAGCAATTTCCTATGATGAAGGCAAGGAAGAAAATAGCATTTATTGAACACTTCTCATTGAGCTCACATAGATAAACACCCTGAAATGGATATGGAGACATAGAGCACACACCACAGCGTCCGGTGATCATCCCTAAATGGGAGATTGTAAGTGCTTATCCCACTCATTTGACAAACTGCTCATTGGTAAACCTTCTTTAAAACTTTTTAACAAATAAAGCTTTGTTGTTTAAAATACTTTGTTTTCTTGTTTTTTTGGTTTTGTTTTTTTTTTTTTTTTGGTACTGGGGATTGAACCCGGGGTGTGCTCTACCACTGAGCTACGTCTCCAGCCCTTTTTGTTTTTTGTTTTGCGACTAAGTTGCTGAGGCTGGCCTTGAGCTTGCCGTCCTCCTGCTTCAGCCTCCCACAGCTGGACACATGTGTAACACCGTGTTTAAAATCAGTCCGTCAGTCCATCCATCAACCAATCAATTGACCATCTTTCTATCAACCTGTCATCTATCCATCTATCATCCTGTCTGCCATTTTCCATCTACCTGTCTACCCTCCCTCACCAGAGGCTCTCTAATTGGATTCTTCGCCAGCCTCTTCCACATCAGAATTTGTCCCTGGACCGTGAGGGAGCTACCCCACCACTCCTCCTCTTCTGCCGCTTTGGGTGTGGCTTTGGGTCTCCCTTCTCCTTCTGGAACTTTCCGTTGGTGGAGTGCTTTGCCTTGGAGAACATCTGACACAAACCCTGAGCTGTTTTTCTTTCCCTCATTTCTGTAACTTCTCTGTTATGAGTGTGACATAACAAGAGCACAGATGCCCAACATGTGTCCCAGGGACGGGTCACTAGATGACTCGCAGGCTCCATGGCCAGATGAGGGAACTGGGCATTCTGCACCCCGCCGCGCCTGCCACCCCTCCCCTCCTTCTCCGCAGCCCAGGGGAGTTTGCCCTTCCACCTGTTACCATAACCCTGTCTTCCTGTTCCTACAAGTTCCGTCAAACAAACCTAGGACTATCAGGCTCGCTGTGTGAGTGCGAGGTAAGGCCCGCCCACTCTTCTGTGTACCTGAGATTCACCAGGTGTTCTTCTTGGGCTGAAGCTGGTCCGTCCTTACTTCCTGTGTGAGAGACGGGTGCTGAGAAGCAGTGGAGTGGGTGGCCACAGTGCTGGTGTGGTGCCAGAGGCCAAGATTTCACCCAGGGCGACTGCTCCCTTCGGTTCAGCGTGCTGGACTCTCTGGCCCCACATCCGGGCCTGTGCCTGGATTTGCTCCCCTCAGCCATTCCTCTGGGCCTGGGAGCTGACTCACGTGGGTGGCGTGGCGTTTCCTTGACCGCCAGTGACGTTCAGGTAGTCTCATCACCACCAGTTTAGTCAGATTTTTTGCTGCTAAGACTAAAGGACCCGACCAAAACAACTATGGGGAGGAACACTTGATTTGAGGGCCCAGGGTTTCGGAGGCCTTAGTCCATAGAAGGCTGGCTCCATTTCTCAGGGCTCGAGGTGCGGCTGAACATCATGGCAGAGTGTGGGGCAAAGGGAAGCAGCTCACCTGGTGATCAGGACGCAGAGAGAGACTCTACGCTCCAGATACAAATAGATGCCCAAAGCCAGGCCCCCATAACCACCTCCTCCCAACCCACCACTTCAGTTACCACTCAGTTAATTCCTCCCAGGGTTGAAATTACTGACTAGGTTAAGACCCAACTCTGACAACCCCATCATTTCTCCTCTGAATCTTCTTCTTACATTTCCTTACACATGAGCTTTTGGGGGACACCTCATGACACCCCCTGACCGTCTTCCGGCAGAGGGCCAGCCCACCTTCTGCCTGGCCTTCTACTGCTGATGTGAGGGGCCCTTGTGCATCCTAGACAGGCACTTTTCACAGGTTAGGTGCCTCATAACTATCTTTACCCCCTGGCGGCCTTTCTCATTTAGTAGTGTCTTTGAGAGAAAGGAGTGCTTGGTTTCAACTACACAAATGTAGAAATATATTTTTTTCATTCTGATTTGTGCTTTGGAGTACTCTGGGCTTTAAGACAGTGTTTTCCCGACTCCTGAGGTCATGAAGTCACCCTGTGCACCCTTTGAACCTTTCCTCGTCCGTCCTTCACACTGGTTTAGGTCTGTAGCTCAGCTGGACGAGTGTTGGTGTTATGTGGACACCTGGTGTCCTTTCTGTCCCTCTGGACACATAACTGACGGACCATAGTCCATGTGAGAAGTCTTCTCCACAGCTCTCCCAGGCTCCCAGGACCTGGAGTCTCCTGTGGACCTGCACGGGGCCTTCTCTGGGCTCCTGATCCCCCAGTGACCTCTTATCCTCCAGAAGTTCCACCTTCCTATATTAACTCTGCTCTCCTCCTTCTGTTTCCCGACACCCTTGAGCAGTGGCCGCCCGTTACGACAGTCGGACTGGCGCCCTAGAACTCCAACTGCATTATCACGCCGTTTTGGAGTCTGATTCTACTGACCGTCTTTTCTCCCGGTTGGGGGCCACCGTGTAGGTATGTGGTCATGTCTAGTTAGTTTGCACTGTAGAGTCAGGTGTCCATGGACAGCACATGAGTCCTAGGGGATGTTAGCAGGCACCATTGGCTGTTTTCATGAATGAAGGACGGTGTGCGTCACTGTCAAGTTAATGGTAGAAACCTGGGGATTTCACAGTGGACCATGAATGGAAATGAGCCGCAGGTGCAGGAGAGGCATGAGCCAGATGGGCCCCCCGCTGCCCAGGCTCCCTGCCGGAAGCCGTTGGCGCCCAGCACAGGAGGGGGACCAGAGTGACCTGGGGACATGCTGAGCTGAGACAGATTCATGCAGAATTTGAGGGGCAGAAAAGAGCTCCAGAAATCAGCCCAGGGGTTCCCTCGAGTCTTTGTCTGAGGCCAAAACGGGCATATGTGGAGTGAAATGCACCTGTGAGGAGGGCTGGTCCTTGGTGAGACGCGCTGCTCTGAGAGACGCCAGCAGGGAGTGGCGTCGCCCTCCTGGTCGGCCGGCCCCTCCTCAGCATTTCCAGCTCCTGATTTTTCTCCGACCTCCCTTTGGGCAGCTCTGCCATCTGAACGGGGACTTGGGTATTTCCTCCAGAGCTGGCGTGATGGGCGGAATTGTTCAGGTCACATCCGTCTGAACACGTGCTTCTTTCCTCTCCCTCACCAGGGCTCTATTGTGCTGGGCAGATTTTAGGCTTGCCAGCCATTTCGCTTCAGCCCCATCGTGTGTATTTAACCTGTTTTTGGCGTGCGTCTCTTCTGCTGAGAGTTGTCAATTCCAGTCAACATTGCTCTTTTGAAGGAATCTGGCTCCTTTCCTCTGGCATTTTTTGAGAATGTTTAAAATCCCTTTGCCTTTGGTTTTCAGAAGATTTACTACCGTGTACTTTGGTGCATATTTTTGTTTGTTTACTATGTTTGGTTTGTGAAGATTCTAGATTTGTGACTTTTGTCTTTTATGAGCTTTGGAAAGCGCTCTGCAGCACAATGCCATTCCTGTCTATTTCCTCCCCCGCCCTCTCTTCTCTCTGCATCCAGCACACTTGTGTGCCTCGAGCCCCAAGGCCCCCTGTGCCCTCTTTTGCATTTTCTGTAATTCTTGCTCCGTGATTCACTCTTGATATTGACCTCTGATCTTTCATGGACTCCACTAATTATTCTGCATCTAGTTTACGTTAGATGCATTGCTGGATTTCTACATGCTTGTTGACATAGTTTTACATTTTGCAATAGCAAATTGATTCCTTTTCCAAATATTTTCCGAGTTCCTTTGTAGACATTCCCCACAGCTTCTGCTTCCTTGGAATTAATGGTAGTTGCAGGTTTCATTGTTTTTTTTGTTTTCTTTAGAATTTCTGGATGTTGAGTCTCTGTGTTTTCTCCTTGTCATTTTGCCACCTCATGTGCCTGGTTCTTCTGCACAAGGAGCCAGACACTCTGTTTTCACAGTTGTAGAAACGGCTCGGAGCCCGGCGAGTGCTCTCTCTGTTCGCAGCAGCAATCTGGGTTCACCTCCACCCAGAGTCCACGGCCGAGACAGCTGGAAGCTGAGCTGCAGGCCCGTGACAGCTCACTCTGATGCCACAGAGGACCATCCTGCAGAGTCACTTGCCTTCCCTGCTTCCCAGGCATCCTTCACTACCTCATTGACTTCCTACTGTATTCTTGCAGAATTTTAAATGTGTACATGATTGTTCTTGCTGTGTGCTTCTCAGGGCTGGTCTGATTAGCCTAGCCCACCATTTTAGAGATACTTTATTTATTAAGCAAGTGTTTGTTGATACTTCCTATGTCCCAGAGCCTGGGTACATGTTAAGGGAACTTGTAGCAAATGCCCAGAAGAAATCCCTGGGGAGGGGACCAAAAGGGCACGGGAGCCAGAAGGTCAATGCCCCTTCTTGCCTCCCCTGCATCTGGCCTGCACAAGGGCCAGGATCACCATGTTCTGTGCCATGCTGATGAGCTGAGCCCATGGTCTAATTGTGGCAAGAGGACAGGAGGGGAGATGGGGAAAGAACTCATTCAAGAGCCATTTAAACTTTAAACACTGTTCGTGGTCACAGAAGCCTCGTAGTGTTCCAAAGCTACACCACCGCCTCGGAGCGCCATCCCGTGTGTTTGTACTGGGGCTTCAAAGGCCCAGCAGCTCTAATTCTTTGATCTGTGACCAACTACTCAGTGGTGGCTTTTTGTTAACTCAAATCTAAATGCAATGAGGAAAGGAACAGGCTGGCTGTTTAATCAAACACTTCCACTATCAACTCACAACAAGTGAGTTCAAGCTACTACGGCATGAGCCTGAGCATTGGAGCAGGACCAAGTGAGTTAACACTCAGCCCAGGAGCTCGACTGGGAAACAAGTCGGGTCACCAAAGCTGGAGGGCAGGCCTCCCAAGGCTGTGCTGGTGGGGGGTGCCAGTGGGTTTGCTGGGAGACTGTGTCTTGCCAGAGCCTGGGCAGTGCTGCCAGGGCCATGCAGGGCTGCTGCCTGGGCGGGGGTGGCTCCCGGGTAAAGGCAGCACACCGCTAACTAGAGAGGAGGGCTTTTCATCCGCCCTAGACGCGGTAACTGGACATATCCATGGAGGCGGAGTGGAGTGAACACAGGTGCCCACAGTACTGCTAGGGAGAGCTTCCTGCTCCTCCAAGCTGCCAGCGTGCCTTTTGACAGGGTCAGCGCTCCCTAGAGGAAGGTGGCCGGGATGGGCAGGAGCAAGCCCCAGGGAGAGCAGGCTACCTGCTCAGATGGCCCCTCCTAGTCCTTCCTGAAGTGCATCGTCCCTCTCAAATGGAGCTTACCCACCGAAGGGGGGGGGGGCAGAAGCCCTAGAAACAGGATCAGCTTCCGACTGGAGGGCAGCGGGACCGGTTCTTAAGGCCCTCACCATGGGAAATCCATCTGCCTGAGTCCTCTGGGGCTGCCGTGGTAAAGAACCTCTCTCTGAGACCTTTAACCAACAGAAACCTCTCCTGAGTTTGAGAGGCCAGTGGAGTCCCCAGACTAGCTGCCACCCAGCTTGATCCTGGGAAGGGCAGTGCCAGGCCCCTCTCCTCAGCTGGTAGACACCATCTTCTCCTTGAGTCCAATAGAGAAATGAACACGGAAATGCCGGGAAATCACAGAAGATGGACCTCTCGCATCTAACCACGAGAAGTGGTGCTCCATGCCAAGGGAGAAATACCCTTTCTCCTCGGGTCACATTAACAAAGATCTGACAATGGGTACTGCACAGGCATGTGAGGAAGATTCCTTTTACATATCCAGGGGGAGTTTACATGGAAATGACTTTTACACTGGACAATTTGGTTAGATGTATCAAAATTACAACTATATAAAACCCTTTGACTCCGACTTTTCACTCCCAGAGAGGTGCGCTAGCTCAGCCCTGCACTTGCACCGTGTGGAATGTACAAGGTTATTTGTTGCAACATCGTGCACTTTAGCAAAATATTGGACACAAAGTAGAGGTGAATCAACAGAGCTGCTGCCATGGAAACTTCAGCTCTTAGAAGAAATGAGGCCTCGCCAGGTATGATAAGGAACAAGCTCCGATACACACTATTCGGGAAGAGCGCAGGGTCAGCTGGTGCTGATGCGTGCTATCATTGGATGAGTTAATGTTTTCAAATGCTATCATTTGTGATAAAGTGTAGACCCAATGTATATTTTTTAATGTTTCCCAGCACATATGCTGAAATCTGCTAATCTGGAAAGAATATAAGAAAAATACCTCAGAGCCCATGAGACAGAACCAATAAAAGACAATCCACGCCCTGTCTTGCATTTCAAGCCACACTGTGCTCTGGTAAGGAACACTGAAGCCCACGGGACAAAGTGTTCTATTTGTTCACAGGGTAGGTACAGGGCTCATCTATTATAATCTGAACTTTTATGCTTATTTAAAATGTTTCATAATTAAAGTTTAAAAATAAAAATTCACGTCTTTTTTCCTACTAAGTTTTCTAAGTAAATGAAGCTCACACGTTCTCTGGTACATCTACTTCACTCAGCACCTTCTTAACCACAAGGAAAAGAAACGCTATTCAAATCAGCTGTAGTAAAGCACGGGACTCTCAGGGGGCTCAGACTCCCGGGAAGTCCAGAGAGCTGCCTTCAAGTGTGTTTGGATCTAGGGGCCAGGAGAGGCGGGTCCCTCTCCGCTGGGTCTGTGTACATCTTGCAGCTGCGTCATTCCTGGACTGTACCCGGCCTCTGCCCTTGTTGTGGTGAGGATGGGCCTGGAGGCTCAGGCAGGCATCCCCAGGGTTGACGTAGAGTAACAGAGTATAACTCTTTCCCAGTAGCCTGCAAAAAATACCTGGGTTCCCTTGACCAGCAACCACCCTGTCCAGTCACTGCAAGTTGGAAAGGCCAGTACCAGCAATGCCAGTGTAGGGTTGGACTTGTGGCTGCCTCCTCCCTCACCCAGAGATGGTGACGGGGGTGTCAGTAAGGACGCTGAGATCCCGTCTCCTGAGAGGGTGACGTAGTGGGTCAGACAGTGGCAGGGGTCCACTGGGCACTCCCAGCTCTCAGGGAGAAGGGTGCAGAAGCACTAGGCTGAGAATGTGCCCACCAGAGGGCGGCCCAGACTCCGGCAGGTCCTTCCCACGCCCCGGGGGATGGATGTCCAGGGCGGGTGGGCAGGCATGGTGTTTAATCTATCGCCTATTTCCTGTTGTCCCCACCTGACCACCTCTGCTGCCTTTCTTTCTTTTAATTAAGGTAACGATTTTGCAGAGACGATGTCAGATACCTTATAGATTGCCCCACATTCTGGCATGAGGATGGCCACCACTGGGACAAGCAAGCCCGTAACCCTGGATTCCCTAAGCCAACAGTAACGACCAACGCTTTGATTTACTTTAGGTTCCATGTTTTCTTGAACAAGACCACACCACAGGTGATGTTGTTTACCCCCTTCTGGCTTTCACCAGGAAGCATCAACTAGTGGACGGCTCCACAGATGGCCACTGGCTGACCTCACAGTACATACTTACCATCCCCTTCGCAGACAGCAGGGAAGCCCAGCGGCCCTCTCTGCTGCTTGAAGCCCTTGTTGGTGATCCCCACTTGGAGAGGGTGAAGGGAGAGGGTGAAGGGGTGACTCCCTAAACCTCGCACTCTGTCCTCATTTAACTCTTGCTACTTTCTCCAAACAGGAGTTGTCCTTGTTAACTGAGGATAGACGTGTTCTGGGCACATGACCCACTTTCAGGGTAAGGAACGGTTGTGGGGTCACTTTAGCGGTGGGTAGTGACAGGGCTCTGCCTTTCTCCTGGTCACAGTGGGGATTCTACACTAGACCATGCCCAAATGGAGCAGGGCTCAGGGGTCACTTAGCAATCAGTATGCACACAGGGTCAGGCAACATCCTCTGCCCCCCTGGAGGGGAGGGACCTCAGAGTGTCCCCATCAGAACTGCCCCTTGAGTGAAAGGGTCACTCCTAGCACCCTGGCCTCCAGGGGAGCTGATGCCCTCACAGCACCCTGCAGCCACATTCAGACCCCTTCCCCAGGAAGACCTGGCCAGACCTCGCCTCCCACGGCACCGTGGGCTTCCTAATTGGTGTTTGCTCTGCTTTGTGTACATTTTAATATTATTGAGGGCTCATGTGTTTTATCTTTTATATTTCACAATAAGAAGCATTTTTGTTGCTTGTTTTTTGGAGGATGCTGGAATTATCCCACATTTAGCGAATGGAATTGCCTTTGACATACCTTTGCATGCTTTTGAGCCCTGTCTTTCTTAGTGGAAATGGATTTAGGAACCAAGTCCCGGCTTGTGTGCTGTTGACCCTGCTGGGTCATGCCTTCCAAAGCCTCTTGGTGGATAGTGTGTGCCAGTATACGTGTGTACACCTGTGTGTGCATGTGTGCATGTGTTGTGTGCATGTGTGTGTGTGTACATACTTTAAAACATGACTTGTTATTCCTATCTCCAATTCAAATCTATCAAGGCATAATTTATTTTCTTACCTTTTTTTGATGTAATATGTATACATATTTGTATATATTTGCACTAACTCCAAACTAGCTATTTATTCTAAAAGATACATTAGATGGTGTCAAAATTATGATACTCAATTTACTGCTAACAATAAAGCCTCGGAGTGAATTTTAAGATTTCTCTGTAGCTCTTTTATCCTTTGAACATAACCACCAAGGATTTCGTCAGGTTGCCATTTTCAAAGATTTCTTGGAATAATTCTTCCCTGTGTTATTATGTTACCACTTTGATATAAAATTAGGTCCATTTGTTCCAGCTTGTTTTCAGTTTGGGGGTTTGATATTTCTTCCCTTTGAAATTTGTATTTTTGAACACGTGAAGTGTCTGTAGGTTTCACACATCCACAATTCTAACTCTGACATCATTCCCTCTGGGATTCTTTTTTTTTTCCCCCTTAGGTTTGGGGCTTTTAAAATTAGCACATTTACACATTCCTTATGTACAGAGGAATTTCTTATGGGCACGTGGTCTTTATTGTGTGTGTAGGAGTATAAAGGCATTTCCACAAATGTGACTTTTAAAACATCACATTTTGGAGATGTCCCCTGAACACCATGACGTGGGAACGCTGTAGACACTCAGTGCGACGAGGGTTCAAGTTGACAAGGGCCAGCTAGTGGTACTCAGGCCCCGGTGAGCAGAGGCACCCACACTGCTTGCCTAGGAGCCACAGAGATCTGGTTTCACATGTATCTCGTGCTGCACATGCTGCACACCTTGGGGGTCTCTGATTTAAAGGTCTCTGATTTATTCTGAGCCAAGAATGTGATTGTCCAGCTTTTTGATGGCACATCTTCACTGTGATTCAGAGGTTTTAAAATCCTGGAATGGCATCCTCAGGAAAGGGCTGGGAAGGCCACCTGCCTAGACATGGTCCTTTGGAACAGAAACAGGACTCAGAACCCCACTGGGCACACCCAGGCATCCAGCAACGTGTGCAGCATGAAGGAACCAGTGCTTTCCTAGACATGGAGTAGTAGATACTCTACTCCAGTGCTGCCTCTTAGGTCTAAAATATATAATAGAGAATTCATGACTAAAAGCTTTTGTGAACATCTAAGACCTCTTGACAATGACTGTCACACCTCTTGACAGTGACTATGACAGTAAATACCAAATCACACTTTAACCTATGATGTGCACAAAATGTGCTCTGGTAAAATCTAGAAAAGAATCCATAGGTGGAGAAACATATTTTAGATTATTGCTTGCCAAAGAACATCTCAGGAAAGATAGCACGCATGTGCCACTGTGCCAAGGTAACCCGAATAAAGTATGGGCTTGGTTACAAAGGAGACACCAATATTGGCTCATGAGCTAGACTATTTACCATGCTAAAGCTGGATGTGAATAACAGGTGAAATTGAGGCAGGAAGTAGACCATCCGTAGGCAGACTGGATAAGGGCTCAGGTAGGGGAAAGAGGAAGGAGACCATGCCATTCTGGCAGGAGACATCGGGTCATGAGGACATCCTGCCATTGCCCCGAGAGCTCTACCATATTTACCCCCACCCCTAGCATCAGCGGACCTCAAAATCCTCTCTAAAGCACTTCCTCACGCACCCACAAACTCTCACCCCCACTCTTGTGTTAAAACTGCTTTGAAACTGGTCTCCCCATATTTGTTGAAGAAGACAAATTAGATTTGTTGGCCTTTTTTTGAAGCCTATACCCCACCAATCTATATGGACAGATTGAGCCCTTAAAAAACCCTAGATAACAGACACCCATTGGCATCTCACACTTGGGACCCTCCCTGTTTGGGAGTTCCCCTTCCTTCCTCCCTCCCTCCCTCCCTCCCTTGTTCTTTCCTCCCTCCCTCCCTCCCCCCCTTCCTTCCTCCCTTCCTTCCTTCCATTATTTCCTTCTCTTAATCTAATAAATCCATTAATTCATTCTCAGCCTTGTGTTCATGGTTTCATCCTTTGAATCTGTGAGGCAATTAACCTACCTGACAACCATGCTCTGTGTTAGCAAATTGAGTGTGGGCCACATAAGATTGTGCTGTCTTTGTAATTTTTCTGTAAATACAAAACTTGTAAAAAGTAGAGTTAACCAAAATAAAACAAATAAAAACTCACAATGAAAAGCCTGGGTCTCAATAATGAGATATTATCCACCAATCTATTCTTCACAAAATCTTGGAAAAAAGATAGAAGAGGGGAGAACATTTCCTAACTCATACTTCAAGGCTAGCATTAAAGATATTGATAACAAAACTAAATGATCTCATCACAAGGGAAAAAACTACATAACATTATCTCTTATGAGATAACGGTGATGTTAACAGATGCTCACAATGGACTCTGAACTCAGACAAGCTTGGAAACCTCTTCCACAGATGTGAAAAGTCCTCAACAAAATATTAGCAAAACAAATTCTGCTATATATAAAAAAGAATCATACACCAAGCCTGTGGGATTTATTCCCAAGAATGCAAGGTTAGTTCAACCTCTAAAAGTCGATTACGGCATCACACCATACCAGTACAATCAAGGAAGGAACAAAACCACATAATTATCTTAATTAACATTTAAAAAAACACTCAGGAAAGAGCACTTCCTCATCCTGATATAACATTTGATAAAACATAGGAATAGAAAGGGCACCTATGAAAACATCCTCCATTACTTCAAACTTGGTGATAAAAGACTGAATTCTTTCTTGTAAGATTAGGAACAAAACATACCCACCATTTTTGCCGGTTTAATTCAGCTAGAATTGTAGTGGAGTTCTACCAAGGCAATCAGCAAGAAATAAAGCTCAAAACATCCAGACTAAGAAAGAAAGAAAACTCTCTCTCTTTGAGGATGACATGATCCTTAATGTAGAAAATTCTAATGAACCCAATAACATATTATTAGAAATAATAACTAAATTTGTCAAGTTCCAGCGTAAAAGATAAACACACAAATCAGTTCTACTTCTGTACATTACAATGAATGAACAAAAAAAATGAATTTAACAAAACAGTTCAACTTGTGATAGAAATAAAAATAGATCATTAACACAGTGCTGTGGTTGGACATGGCTTGAGCATGTCCCCTAAGGGTTCTTATATGAGAAGCCTGGCGCCCAGGGTTGGGGGCACTTTTGAGAGTTGAGGCCTGGTGAAAGCTCCTTAGGTCACAGAGGAATCTTCCTGTTGTTTCTCGATTTGCTCTCTCCAGAGACCTGCTATAATACAGCAGCCTGATCCCAACCCACTGCGGCTCTTTTTGTCTTGTGACCTGTCCCTCTTGCCTGTGGTACTACCACAATGCCATCTAACATTAGGCCTTCACCAGGGGGGAATTTATAGGGACTTTCAGCATCTAAAACTGTGACTTAAACTAACCTCTTTCTTGACCAAATTACCCAGTTTCAGGTATTTTATTATAGTAATGTACTATGTACCATAAAACATGGTGGAAGAATTTTTAAAAGTCCAAACTATGTTAGAAGACAGCCTTTCAGAAAAAATACCTGTTCATAAATCAGTAGACTCAGTATAAAAAGTATTTAATTGATATTAATCATTATTGATTCTACTCAAATTGATCTGCAACTCCAAGGCAATCTTATCAAAACCCCAGATGGCTGATTTTCAGAAATTACCAAGCTGATAGCAAGGTTTATATGGACATTTAAGTCACCCTGGATAGCTAAGGCCGTTTTGAAAGATAGGAAAAATTTTGCAGGCCTCACATGGCCTGATGACAAAACCCACTGCAAAGCCAACTACCAGAACAGTGAGACAGTGCTGCGTGGACAGACAGACAGGCCAACCAGACAGGACCGAGACTGTGGGAACCTGCCTGCATGGTCAGGTGGCTTTCCAAGAGGAAGCAAGGCGCCTTTCAACAGACAGCGCTAGGACCAGGAGAGTCCTCATGGAGGAGTTATTTGACCCCCTATTGTCCCACAAAAATTAACCAAGGGCATCAAGGACCTGCCTGCAGGATTGAAGACTGTAAACCTGAGAAGAACGCAGAGGTGTAAACCCTCCCGTCCTCGGTTAGTCAAAGACCTCTTAGACATAAAAGCTAAAGGCTAGTGCCTGGGAAGGAAGGGCGTGTGCACGTATCGTACACAGGGCTGCTCAGCTCGAGCACGGAAACAGAGTGTACCCAGCAACCACGGAAGCTGTGAGAGCAAAACAAAAGTGGCCAAAGCACCAACAGACTTTCCTTAAAGTAGACATCGGCACGTCCAAGAATCACGACACCAAGCCCAACCACAGGGGCAGGCCACCCTCACGGCCATGCTGCAGTCAGAGGTGGACGAGGACGAGGGCCGTGCAGAGGGGTGACGGGTGCCCACCGTGCTGGGGGAGAGCACGGGAGGGCGGCCACCTCGGAGACCGTCTGGCAGGGCCTCTAAGTTCCAGCATAGAGTCTCCAGATTTCTCTGGAGGCAGACAGAGAATTTTAAAATAGGTAGAAAGGAGACAGAAGGAATGGCTGGGAGACACAGTTTCATTCAGGTTCTGCGACTTTCCGAGGCCCATCCCTCCCCAGGCTGGTTCTTCTCCCAGGCCCTCAGCACTCCCAGATTCCTGGGAAACCTGTGAATTTCAGGCTCAGCATGAAGTCTGAGGATCCTGGGAATGCCAGGCCCCATGAGCCCTCTTGTGATCACCTGGCTGATGCCACACACTTTCCCACACCCACCTCTCACCCGGTTTCCTGTAAAAGAAGACCCTGGGACCCCAAAAGTGTCCCTCTGACACACAGTAGCCTCATTCTCCCTAAAATGTTCATCTGCTTTTCTAAATGAATCTCTCTGTGTCTCCAACTGGCAGGTGCTGAATTTTATGTCATATATCAAGGACTCTACTCATCCCAAGTCAAGGACCCCTCTCCAGGAACTCCTCACACCTGTTCTGGTGACAATAGGACTTGGCAATTCCACTCCCAGGTGTATACTCAAGAGAAATGAAATACGTGTTCCCAGGAAACCTGAGCATTAAAGTCCATGGTAGTGATCCTCTCATGGGCCAAAAAGTAGACACAGCATGAACATCATCAATGAGCAAGTGATTAGATCAATTGCGGCATCCTTACACAGAGAATATAATTTGGCAATAAAAAGGAATAAAGTAGTGACATACACTATGCAACGACTGAGCCTTGGAAGCATCCTTGCAGGAAGCAGCCGGTCACCAGGGACGGCACATTGCCCAACTCCATTTACGTGAAGATTTGCAGCCAAATCAGAGACTGACACCGTTGAGGGCTAGGAAGCAGATCAGTGCTTGCCTCGGGCTGTGGAGGAAAGACGGGGTGAGGGATGGAAGAACCGTCTTCCTTCTCTGGTGGTGTAATGTACTAAATTGGCTACATGACGGCTGCATGTCTATAGATCTTGGCAAGCTGTCGAGTTGTGTGTTCTTTGTGGGTGAATTTTATGTTATGAGGATCACATCTCGATAATTTTGTTAAAAATAATAGGGAAACAGGTGTGGGATGTATGGAAACCATTTTCACATTTCTTGCAGTGATTTAAAAAATCTAGAATAAATTAACAGTATTTCTGAGAAAGCACACCCGCTGTGATTTTCTGTGCATGATTCTCTTTTGAAGTCCTACTAAATGTCACTGATTCCAAGGAAGCTCAATGTCCTCACTAGAGGAAGCTACCACCTGCCTCCTTTTTTTTGTTTTTGTTTTTGCTCAAAAGAAGCTTCTTCCTCAGCAGTAACCACTCTGTACTCCAATGGCAGTATGTCAAGAGTGTCACACCCATTGGATCTCTGAGATGGAATGGATGCCCGCAGGCAGTCTCCAAAAGTCCGTATTTAAGTGAATACATCTCTCTATTAATTATGCATCTGTGCAAGGTTAAAGGACAGCAAACTGTGCAAAAATACATCATTTGAAAAAGGTCTTATCTGCACCTGACTTCCCAATTAAGCATGTGCGTGGAGCACGTGCCTTTGGTAGCTGCAGACTGTTCCCCTTGCTTCTAGCACACTGCACCCCTGACACTGTCCTTCAACGTAATTCTATTGTACTAAATTAGGAAAATCAAAATTAAGTGCTGTTGTGTTTCTTTTTTCACTTTGAAATTTTAATTTAACTGACTCCTGCAAACAGAGCAAATGATGCATAAATGTGTGTCTGCGTCCAGCGTTCCAATTCTTCAATAAGACGTGGGGGTGGGCAGTTCCAGATGAATCCCACCAGAAGCTCAGAATTAGGTGTTCTGTCTACTGTGACGGTGGATTTTCTTCCACTTCTCATCAAACTGCTAGTCCTTATCTAATGGCCGGATAATTAAGGCAGCCTGGAGAACCGTGCGCGCACTGTCGGGGCACCAGCCTGATGTCCAGATGCTCCGTCAGCAGCTTTGGATCCCAGATTGTCGCGCTCACTCTCCCTGGCAAACTCTAATCAATGAGCCGGCCATGGAGGATCGAAGGTAGCCGTGATGAAAAGCTGCCTTATGAAGTAATTGGCTTCATGGATCTGCCCAAATGAGTCATGAAACTGTTCATCAATATCTTCGGTTGTGCAGTCGTGAGCAGTTACATGGTTAGCTCAAGGGACACTCGGATTGGAAAAGCTTACTGCAGGATTCCTTCGGCAACCCATTCATCATCTTCACCTTAGGCAGGGGAAGAAACAAGAGCTGCTGTCGCCGTCCAGCCGGGGCTAACAAGACCCTAACTTCTCTGCTGACACAGACGTGGAATCTGAATACACTCCCTCACCCTCCTGCCCAGGAGCTGGGGGCTGGTCACTGTTTTCTTGTCTTATAATAAGTCTTCCCCTGCCCCTGTGTATTGTTGGCCAAGGAAATCTCCATGTGCCGGGCAGCCTGGTCAAGGGTCTTTGGTTCTGCTTACAGCAATTGTTTTCACCCTGACGTCAGATTCCTGAGCCGTGAACCCTACTTGAGTCCGTTCTGGGTGAAGGGGAGCTAACCACAGGGGCAAACAGGTGGGCCCCACGGGAGAGTCTGCTGGCCTGCAAGGGTGGTCGCCCCAGCAGCAAGAGCTGGTCCTTCACCAACTGGCCGCTGCTGGCGTGAGACGGGGGTGGGCAGTGTGGCTGTTTGAGAGGATTCTGTGGGGACAGGGCACGCTCAGGGTGCTTACATGAGTTTTGCTCCAGGACAGGATCTCTTTGGCATGTCTCTGATATTCTAAAACATAGGTAAGTGACACCATCTAGAACTAGGACTGGAGATGTCAGTGAGAGTGGGCAGTGGGGGGGACATTTGTGGCTTCGCGTGCTCATTCTGCTCACTCGCTCATGTCTTCACCTTTCCTTATTGTCACGTGGCAAAGAGAGTGGAGGACTTCCTGGTGCCGGTGGGGGAGCCGCATGGGAGCCTTATGGAAAGTTCCTTCTTGGTTTGGCCTTGAGGGCGTGGGCAGAACCAGTGCCTGGAGACAGAGGAGGGGGCTGCAGGAAAGAGGGACAGGCTCAGCAGAGGACTTCTGCTTGGAACTCCGGCGGCACCTCCATGCAGCACTCCAGGATTTCCTGCTAGGCTGCTATGGATGGAGCTCAGGAACTTGCATTTCCAGAGGGTGTGAGGCTTTGTGCAGGGAGCACAGGTGAAGACCACCAATCCCAGCGTCCCTTGAGGGTGTGAAATACCTGGATCTGGCATGAGACATTCATGGTTCTCTGTGCCTGTGGCTCCCTGGAACGCCCTGCCCTCTCCCCTGGTTGCTAGCTGAGGCCTCAGCTTGCTGTTACCTTCTGGGGAGGACTTGCCGACTCCTGACCACAGGGAACCTCTCGGGATGCATCTCAACAACCTCATGCTACACGACTAATTGCAGCTGTCAGTGGAGATTTGTTACTGAACCTAAATAAGCCCTCACACCCCACGTTCTCTTAATTGGCATAAAAATGACCGATTTTGAAGGCCACAGGCTGGGCCATGCATTACTAGTGTCCCCCTGGCTTTGCTGTAGATGAGGCCTCTGAGCTGTGGGTCAGGATGACGGAGGTGGTCTCGGTCACTCCTCAGGGACCTGAAGGCTGATTTGCTGAGAACACCAACGCCTGGGCCTGCAGATGTCCCCTGGGTGACAGGAGCAGGAACAAGTCTTGGCCTCTGTCCTCCTATCGGGTCTGTCCCCTTTGCTGCCTTAACCTTGGGGTCAGTTCTGCTCTGCTCTGCCTGGAGACATGTTGAACTTTTGAGAAATGTTTTGTCCAAACTGAAACAAAAGATTAACTTGACCCAGACTCGCCTGCTTTCTCTCTCTCCCACTTCAAGGCTACAGACACCTACAGCCACCATGACTGGAAACTCCAGATCCAGAAAGGAGAGGGAGGTGGCACCTGAGCTCCCGGGAGATCGCCAGGCACCACCAGGTGGGGCACGAGTACCCTCCCTGGACCAGCCTGTCCCTGGGCCTCGTGATCCCTGCACTGCGTCTGCAACCCTCAGCCCCAGAGCAGGGGAGCTGCTCAGTGAGCACAGCCCTCTCCTGCCCATCGCTCGGCACTGAAGATGCTGTCCCCCACACTCGCCTCTCAGACCCTGGATTCCCCATGGGATGAGCCTCCGCATCTGGGCTCAGTAACACTTGTACTTGTGTGTTGTTTGATTAAATGGTCTATCTCCCACCAGGCTGTAGGTAGCATGATAATGGGGACGGTGGCTTTTGCACAAACTTATAAAAAAATAAAATCTCCTTCCCTAAGTCAGGACAACTGACAGATTTTCCAGGTGAAGTTCTGGTCCGATTCCTGGGATGTTCCTAGGCCCAAGGGCATGAAGATATGTTTCTTGCTGGCATCTTTGAAATAAAACATAGAAATCTAACATCAGACTGCAGAAAAGAGTGGATTTAATTCACGGAGCAGGTGTTCCAGGTGCTGGGTGGAGGGTAAAGTGAGCAAGGGGCTTCCGCCTTCCAGGGACTGAAGCTGCAGCTACTTCCCGCCCCCCCCCCCCCGCCTTCTTCTTTATCATGGGAGCTTGGACTCTACCTCCTCTTTTGGGTTTGGGGCACCCTCTCAGCCTCCCTAGGGCGGTCTCCATCCCATCATCAAACACCAACAGTGGCTGCACCGTCCGGCCCCACCAGGGCACCTCTGCTGCTGGCCTGGCTGGCTCTGGCCTGAAACGCCCGTCCCCTCTCACAACCTCCTGGCTGCTCTCAAGGGACTCTCACCCAGGCTGTGCCTTAGGAACTCTGAAGGATTGCTCACATTCTGCTGACCTCTCCTTGCAGGTCACCATGAACACGGCTCAGCACCCTCACTGTGTCCACTCTCAAGTGTGGCAGAGATGCCTGTGTGGGGTCTCTGTGCCACAGAAGCCCCCAGTTCTGGGAGCCCCCGAATGGGAAAGAGGCCGCGGGCTCCGCAGCTTGGGCGGCCCCAGGGGTGTGCAGTCTCTGGGGAACAAGGGGAAGCTGGGCCCATGCCCTCCGTCTCTGCTCCTGGTTTTCTGATTGGCATTGGGTTCCATTCTACGCACCTTAACCAGTGTCCTTGTGACCGTCATCGACACAGGCTGGAGGTTTTGTTTGTTTCCTTTTGTTTTGGCTCATGATCTGTCAATCAGAGTCACTGCTTCCTATCACCCAGGGGTAGCAATGCCAAACAAGATGTGACCTACATTAGTTTCTGAGGCTGTCAGGACCAAATACCATAACTCCGGTGCCTTCTAAGAACAGGAATTCATTCTCTCGTTGTTCTGTAGGGCAGCAATCTGACATCAGGCTCGGAGCAGGCTGTGTCCCCCCATGAGCTCTAGGGCAGGAGCCTTCTGTGGGCTCCAGGTGCCCCTTTGGCTCAGCTGCTTGGCTCCAGCCTCTGCCTGAGTCTTCCCATGACCTTCCTGCTTCGTGAGCTCCGGTCCTCTCCTCTTCTGTCCTTTGTAAGGTCAGTTCATCACTAGATGCAGGCCACGCCCCTCCACAGTGCAGTAGGACCTCTCACAGTGCAGAGACCCTGTCCCAGGGAAGCCCACAGGCACAAGTCCCCAAGGTTCCAAGTGGACTTGTCTTTGGGGTGTTACTCAGTCATCCTCAGGGCTCAGGACAACTCCGCCATCCCTGTCTCCCCAAAGGCAGGCTGGCATACGTAGGTGATGCCTAGTTCCAGTGAGATCCATTTCCCTAGAGATATTTTGTTGTAATCACACTTTGGTCTCTTTCCCAGTTGTCTTGTGGTCATGGATGTAATTATAAAGACATGTTTAAAAAAATCTTGCAGAACTTTAAAAAAAAAAAAAGTGAGTAATGTTGAAATGCTCTCCAGCTATTTCAGAAGGCTTGGCAGTTACCCCCCAGGGCCAGTGAGAAAGGCACATCCACTGAGAGGGACCACTCAGTGCACGTTCTGAAACTGGGCTTCGAGTACAGTGCGTGCACTGTTTGCAACATACTGCCACAGTCAGGTCCCACCACGTGCTCGGGGCCAGGCGCGGCTCGGGACCGTCACACTCTGCAAGGTGACCCAGGGTGGGTGGGAGTGTTACTAAGATCATCTCTTAGATCCTTGACTAAATTTTACCTGTGCTTTCCAGGGATATTTTAAGAGGATTCATCAGTGATTTATTTTTTATCCTGTGTACAGTGTTACAAAATCCTACCCAAAAGTCTGAGTCAGCAACGTTCTTACGGCCCATATGGTCCTGAGCTTTGGGAAGGACATCTGGCTCACTCTGAGCAGCTGGTCAGTTCTGGTGTGCAATGGACACTTGCTGAAAGACATGAGAAAATTCCTAACAGAATGGGCGCCAGACACAGCTTGTTCCCGCTTAAGGAGGCCCTGCCCTGGGAGAGGGACGGTACCTCTACCACTCGAGGGGTGCGTGTCAGCTGGACCACAGACATGCTCCTCAGGCCCACGAGCAAAGTCAGTGACAAATGAAGAGGGTAGAAATCCGTGGGAGGACGCCTTACAGTATTCCTGCTAAGCACCATCACCTCAAAAAGGCAGGTATCCTCAGAAGAGAAGCCCTGCCGAGCTGGACTTCATGGCCCGGAGCCTGGAAGCAAAGGGTGGACTTGGTCACAGCATGGGCCTGAGACCCCCTCTCCCACGCCACAGCCCAGGTGCTGGATCCTGCCTGAAACCCCAGCAAGCTGAGTGCCCGCACGCCCACTCCGTGTCAGGCTGCTCACGTGCCATTTGCTAATTGAACATAGCAAACATAGGAAATCTGTAGATAAGGAGCCCATCAATAGATACACATATGTAAAACTCGGCATCCAAGTATAATTTAAAAAAAAATCTTCTAGCAAATTAACAATAAAAGGGATTTTTTTTAAATACTAGGAGTTGAGTCCAGAGCCTCCTGTGTGCTGGCAAGTCTCTACTGAGGAGCCACATCCCCAGCCCCTGGGGACTTACGTGACATGACAAAAGCCCAAGCAAATGATCACTTACTGTTTCAAAATGATGCCTTTTATATATCCATTGTTATATAAAAGCAGTCTCCTGGGGACCAAGGGGACAGGGACCAGAAGAGAAGAGGGAAGCAGAAGCCCCTGGGCGGGGGTCCAGGACACCAGGGTGTCTGCCTGCGCCCCTGAAGCCGCTGCCGCTGCCTCCTCACCTTCCCCCATACCCCGGGGAGGCCCGATGGAGCACAGGCTCACTCCTGAGAGTGGAACTCAGCGCCCCACGAGGCCGTGACCCGGCCCTGAATGGGGAAAAACATTCTTGAATTAGACTTAAAAGACACAACCACAAAGCAAACGAATGTGAACTTACCCCATTTCAATGGAAAACATCCGAAAAATACAAGGTTTCATTGACAAAGCCAAGGACACGCTGGGGTTCCAGCTGACAGCGCAAGTGACTGAGCAAAGAGGGTGCCCAGAGCACAGGGCACAGGTCACGCCCAGGCACGCCCCGAGCAGGGCGAGCCACTGATAGGAGCATGAAGGACATGAGATACGAACAGACCATCCACAGAAGAGGGAGGGCAGTGGGGACCAAGCAGAGGGAAACGTGTGACTCACTGGTGGTGAAGAACCTGCAGCCAGGAACACAGAGCGGACCTCGGCGCCCAGCGCTGGCGTGGATGGCGTGGAGAATGGAACTTCGTTTTGTGGCTGGGAGGACTCAGATGGAGCGGGCGAGCTGGGAGAAGATGGTACAGTGACACGCCGTGTTCCAGGAGCACAGCTCCCAGACGAGTGTGAGAGGCAGAGCTGGGTGCCAAGGAAGAAGACCTGAGCCTCCCGGCACTGTCCAGAGGATGGTGGAGGGGAACAGCTCCTGGGCCCCCGAGGGGGGATGTCCAGAGGGTGGGGCCCACAGGACAGCAGAGGACGTGGTGGTCAATGACCTGCAGCTGCCTCCACTAGTTAGCTCAGACCCTTCACACTGAGGGGGAGGAGAGAAGGCGGCTGGTCATGGGACCACAGCACACCACTTATGTAATATTAAGAATCATGTCATATTAAGAACCCTGAAAAACAGAATATTTATGTATTTACTAGGAACCATTACATTTATGGAGAACACATTTTAAAACCATGAAAGGACATGGTAGGCAGTTCACCACAGCGAGGACCCTGGGGAGAGAGGAGGAGGAGAAAGACAGGGAGGATGACCACGGAGCCCTGGTGCAGCAGGGTGGGTGCCAGGGGTGAGGCCAGATGGCTCCTCTCCCCTGTCCTCCGCTGTCCTACCTGGCCCCTTCCTGCTCACAGCTGCTCGACTCAGGGGCCAACCACAGCCACTCCCAGACTCCCTCCCCATACTTTCTATTAAGAAAAAAAAATGTCTCACAACCTTCTTGGAAGCCAAGGGAGGCTGGAGGGTGCAGAACTGGCCAAGCTGAAGTAACTGGACATGGCTAGGAAAGACAGGAGCTGAGGGGGCGGCAGGAAAATGTCTCTCCAGCCTCCCCTGCTGGAGAACTGGCTGTGGAAAGCAAACTCCACGGAGATTGCCCACCCCACCCCATTAATGAGAAGCCAGGAGCACCTCAGAGAGCTGGCCTCCTCCACCGCGGGCCTCTCCGTGCACCTTAAGTAGCAGCAATAAGCGGTCCTGGGAAAGCATCCTGATGATACACTCAGGTCAGGTAGAAAAGGGATTTGCTAGAGTTAGGCAGACACCCACAGAATGCAGGCCGCACGGAGCAGCTGGTGACTTCCAGACACCATGCCCGAAGCATTCGCAGCTGCCACTGCCCAGGATCCTTCCCTCAGCCCTGTCCAGGAGCCGGCTGGACGGTTCCATCACTAACCTACAGCAGCAGGAGAGTCGGGTCCTGAGGTCCAATCCTGCCTGCCGAGGGCTTTTTGTCCTGGGGTCAGCTCAAGAGAATTTGGATGGACCCCGAGGAACGTCCACCCAAGACTAGACCTTGTGTATTTTATTTTGAGTGTCTCGCAGGGCCTTACCCACTTCCTGTTCCCTCTCCCTTCTCCCAAAGCCTCTGGGGACTACTTTCATGAAAGACGGCAGGGAGGTAGGAGCAGGTCCATCAGCCTGGAGCTGAGGGCCGATTGTTATTAATTATGAATATAGAAAATGCAAAGATATTAGCAGTGCCAGGGTGAGGTGTCACACTGACATAACTCAGGTGCTCCTGAGGTCCACTTTCAACAGCAATGCTTCAGCTGCACATTCCTCGTTAACTAGTTTTTCCCCCTTATCTTTAACCTCGACATTATTAAAACCGCACAGGGAATCTATTTTAAAAATCTCACCATGACATTTCAGCAGAAAAACGACCTTCCCGTTTTGTAGGTGCTGCAATCATTTGGCAGGATACAGCAATTCATTTCCTCCCCTGTAAACCAACGTCCTAGAAGATGCTTGTTTAAAACTCTCTATTTGATTGTCATTTGTGAATGGGGCTTCTCTTCCAGCTGCACAAAATGAGGGGCCGTTAAGCTGCAGACAGCACCCACGTTCCGGTCTCTGGCCGCTTTCATCTTGATCCTGTTTCACGTTCCATCTCCGGGGTGAGCTGAGGTCTGCCCAGGGCTCAGAACCAGGTCTTAGGAGCACGGTGATTCTGAGCTAATGACCAGCCCTGGACAGGTGGCCGCGCCTCCACTGGCGTGCGACGGGCGGTCTTCCTAGTGATGGTTTACCTTCCTTCCTCAGGCTGCCTCTCAAACAGACAGAGCTGGCTGCGTCTTTTGAAGACCGTGACCGAGAGTGTCACAGCCTGTCTGGGGCCCCAGGGTAATGAGGACACTGAGGGTGGCCACTGGGTGCCCTGATGGTGGGTCCATGTGACGGTGGTGACCACAGGGATGCTGGAGCTTCCACAGGAGATAGCAGTGCCGGACTTGGGGCTCACGCTGTCCAGAACCCCACACCTGTGCTTTCTTCTCTTTGTATCCGCCTGTCCCAATAGCCACATGGAGTCCATCATGTCCCCTTCTTCCTTCCTTCACATGGGTAAAAGACGTGGGCTCAGAGCCTGGACACCCCTGGGAAGTGCTGCATCTTGGAGTGTGGAACCCCAAACCATCGCTACCTAGAATGTTCAACAAAGTTATTATCGTCTCATTCCAATTACGAAGAGCAGGTACCTGGCTGGGAGTCACCTTGCTGACACGTGGCGGCGTCCCAGTGCAGAACTGGCCATGTGAAGGAAACGAGGCAGACTCTGGATTGCTCCGGAGCAGCACGGCTCCCGCAGACATCCTGATCGTTGCCTTCACCCTCCGTCAACATTGAACCACCGCTCGGCAGGTGGCAGTGTGCCTGACCCACCTGAGACCCCGGAGAGGCACTGTGGGCACCTCTGCACTGGGCATCGTGGAGACCAGCAGGAACAACAGACAGACCAGCACAGAAAGCGGACAGCAGCAGGCCTGTGCCCTCAAAGGTCCACCCCACGCCTACAGCCTTGTGGCCCAGGCACCAACCCAGACCCAGCAGAAGCCTGGGAAGGGACACTGAGGCTGGAGGGGCCAGACAGTCCAGAGCTTCACCAGGACTCCCATCGGAGGGCAGCCAGGTGGAATGACAAGGGATGGACACGCATGGCCAGGAGGTGCACCTGGGGCCCTGCAGGGACAGCATGAAGCCAGGCCCCGGCTCTTTTGAAGCACTGGGTGGGGCTTGGCTGCAGAGGCCTGTGGTCTCTGGGCCAGCCCCCTCCCCCTTCCTCAGTCACCACAGTCCTGGGACAGCTGTAGGGGCAACGGTTTGGAGACCACCCTATTTAGTTTTCTTCCTTTTCCCTCCACAACTCACCAACTTTTGTAGAGGAGAAATATTTCCTGGAAGAAATGCCCCCTAGTTGCCAGAGGACAGAAGAAGACAAAATCAAGGCCCTGCCCTCCAGCTGGGGGGATGGGCGGTGGAGAAGCACGGGGGCAGAGCAGGATGAGGGTGGGGCACCGCTGCCCTGGGGGGAGTGCCCTCACCAGCAGGAATAACCAGAACAGACAGCCTTGGCCATCGCCTAGCACCTTGCCAATCCCCTCCAACCTGCTGGTTTTCATAGACCTCCCCTGGGCATGACCACCTTTCCCAAGGGGCCCGTCCAGGCCGTCCTGTGCCGCACACTCGCTCTGCGCTGGCCTTTGTTTGATCTCCGTGGTTGGGTCATGCCTAGCCGTGACATGCTGCAGCCTCTCTCTGGATCAGAAGGCAGTGCCCCGACCCTGGCTTCCTGGCACCTCCCTGCTCTGTCTGCAGTGTTGAGAGGTGGCAGAGGCCCAGTGGGAGCTAACAGGTGCTTGATGAGCCGGTGAATGAATCTGAAGGAAAGCAAGGCTGGGGACTCCCCAGCCATGTGTGACCTGCAGCCACAGGAGGGTGACAAGCATTGATGGCAACCCCAAGCCTCCAGAGTCTCCAGCTCATGACACATTCGTACCCTCCTGTGGTCCTCATGGCAGCCCTGGGTGCTGGACCAGGTCCTAATTCCAGGGGGATACCTGGAGCCCAGTGAGGCTAGGTGCCCTTAGTTCCCAAGACAGGAAGAGGGTTTGAGCCCAAGCCCAGTTTAGCTCCAAAATGTGACCAGGAAGCTTTTTCTTCTCCACCAGGGGGGAAAGGTGTCAAATAGGTCAACAGATTTGTGATTTCAAAAATGGTCGCCAAGGGCTGGAGTTGTTGAATCTTCTTCCCTTGCTATAAAATCCCCGAGCTTCCGGCTGCCCAGGTGCAGAGGAGGCACACACCAGGGGTGTCTGGAAGAGGCGCCCCTCCTCTCCCCCAGCTGGTCCAGGGAGAAGCAGGCTTGGGGCTGGGAAAGGCAGCCCCAACTCACACTAAGCTGGAAGTGCTGTGTTTTTTTTCCTGCAGGAAAGATTCAATTGGGAGTTCATTTCCTGTTTGTGATCTTTTTAAAAATGGACTGAATTCTGCTCCAAGAACTTCTTTGATGGATGCTTCTGCAACACAGATCCCCGGACACGCTGCACAGGACCCAAGTGGTCTCTGCTTCAGATGTCTGTATATTGAGCTTCCTGAAAGTAGAACAACAGCAAACTCCAAAGACCCTGAAGATACAGGAAATGTTATTAAGATCTTTCCCCTGTGATGCTAGCTGGTTGGGATGCCGCTTTCTCTTTTAAAAGAATAAAACTATTTCCTCAAAAAATGCAATTGCTGAGAAAGATCTTCTTCGGGTTCCGCCTGAAGGGAGACGGAGCTGCTGACGATCCTCTGAGGCTGGGCCTCCCGTGCACTATGAAGGGGATGACAGCCTCCTCCACGCCCCCTTTCCTCACGGCGTCACCCTTCCACTGCACCCACTGCTCCCCTCTTGATGTCACGTGTAGGAGGCTCTCTGGGACCCTCGGCCCATCTACAGCCCAAGAACTGGCTCGGGCCCCAGCAGTCCCTGAGTTCTCACGTCCAGTTAGGCTTGTATTTACGAAGGTCTCTTCCCAGTTTACAGGCTTGTTTTCCTCCCTGGAGAGTACGTGCTCTGTGGTGCCGAGGACTCAGCTGTATGTTCAAGACAAATACTCTGCTTAGCAGGACTGTTGCCTGAGAAACACAGGCCAATGCGTTGTTTTCCACTTGACTCTATTTTCCATAAATAAAACTTCAACATGTTTTCCTCCTAGGCTTAAATGTAAAAAAGCCATCTAACTTGCTTCAGACCCTTTCACGGAGTTCAAACAGTCCACTGGGTCAAGCACTTTTATCTCTTGGTTTTCCATATTTTAATCTGTCACCTGAGCATAGATTCCCCGCAGGGGCGTTCCTGGACTGAAGGGCAGAGGCCTATGTCACCGACACACTACATACTGCGCGTGGGAATGTCGAGTAGTGTAGCCACTCTGGAAAACGGTTGGGCAATTTCTCATAAACCTGAGCGTGCATCCACCATGTCACCCAGCCATTGCACTTTGGGACATTTGTCCCAGAAAATGAAAATAGGTTCACACAAAATCCTGCACGTGGATGTTCATGGTAGCTCCATTTATGATAACTCCTAAGGGAAAACACATCCAGCGAGTGGAGGTTTAAGCAGACTGTCACATCCCGTGCCATGGGGTGGGGTATGACTCAGCAGTAAACCCACCAGCCACTGACACATGCACAAACGGGGATGAAGCATGAGGGAATTCTGTTGTGTGAAGAAAGCCCAGCCTCAAAGACTGCACACTCTCTGCTAATTTTATAGATTCCTAAAATGGCAACCTGTAGCAATGGAGGACAGATTGGTGGCTGCCAGGAGGAGTGGGGAGGGAGTGGCTGTGACTATAAAAGACCATGGGGAAGACCCTGATGGGATGGAGCTGCTCATCCTCTGGGGAATCAATGCCAGTAGCCTAGTAGTGGGAGTGCTACAGCTCAGCAGGGCACCTCGAAGGGGTGGGTAAAGAGCATGCAGAGCACCTCTAATAACAGTGTGTGAATCCATCGCTATCTCAAAATAAATGCTTAATTAAAAATTCATTGACAAGGGGCTGGTGAGCGCATCCCAAGCCCTGGGTTTCCTCCCCGGCCCTGCAGAACAAACCAGCAATGAAAACATTGACAAACCCTTTCTGGAAGGAGGATGCAAGTTTTCTTTCAGACAAAAATGGAGGAGTTGAGTGGTAGGACTTAATCAACAGCTCCGTCGTTTTGTTTTCTGTGCAGTGTTGAGGATTGAGCTGGGCCTTGCCCACGCCAGGCAAGCGCTCTGCCGGTAAGCAACACCTCCAGCCCCCAAGACTTAATCTTCCTGGAGCTGCAGGTGCATTTACCTGTGGTCGAAACTTCTAAAACAAGCAATTAAAGTAATCACACGTTTTAACCAGAGGCATGACCTTGCTTCATAATGGTCCCTTCGCTCCTCTGCTCTGGGCCAAGTAACTGCTAACATTAATTCTAATTAGGTGTTAATGTTTGACCTGGAAAAAAAAAAAGTATCAGCTCTCACAAGGACTTTGTGCGATTTGTTGTGAAGTTTGAAGTCAACCCGCAGGAGAGCTTTGGTGGGAGTGCAGGAGGTGAAGAGACACAGTCCCGTGGAGGTGGAGGTGCTGTGAGGGCCGAGACCCAGCCTGTCTGCTGCGCCTGGCTGGCTCTGGTGGCACGGGAACCTCTGGGTCTGGCTGGGCCTGTGCTCCTGTTGGAGAGGGGGTCTGTGCCTCTCTGGCCTGCCTTCAGCCCACAGTGCGGCTCCCCTGCGGCTCCCCCTCTGCATTCCGGGCTTGTAGACCCGTGCTGGATGGCGAGGCTCAGGTGGGGAGTGGATGCTTTGGCTGTCTTTGATGCTTTCAAAGGCGAGGAAAGCTGTCATCTTCTCAAGTGGCACTCAGCTCTACATGGGGAATGTTTCTGATTTCTGGAGTGTCTATCAGAGGCAATTATGCCCTGATTGACCCGCTTGGCATTCAAATGTCTCCTAACACTCTCTCCCACATCGGCAAGTGCAGGTCTAGTTTCTGTTCTTCGGTTGAGTCCGCCTGCCGTAGAGTTCACTGGAGTTCTGAACTTGGGGGATGAAAAGCACCAGATGGCTGTTGTGTACTTTTTTCCTGCACAGCTGACATTTCTAAAATCAATATTTTAGGTTCATCGCTGAGAACATAGAGGCTTGTATTTATTCCAGCCCAGGTAGGACAAATAGCCAGTTGATCTGAGGAACAGTGACAGGTGCTAGGGAGGCAGAGGTGGAAACAGACAAGGAAGTGTCCCTCGAAGAGTTTGCTGTCAGCCTTTGTTGGGGGGGGGTCGAGGAGGGCACAGAACTGTCCATAGCACCGTGCCCAGTGGACAGGTGGAACATGGTGGGATCCTGTTCCCACAGCCTGACTCTAAGAGGTGCTGTCCTAACACATTGCAGCTTAAAATGACCCCTGCCTAACAGTCCTGTGTGTCCGACTCCTGCTCAGCCATGTCCACCCGTGTTAGCTGAGCTTGGCTCACATTCTTAGCCCATCTTCCCACTGAGGTGGGACTTTTTTTTGCAACTGTTATATCAGATAGTTCTTATTCTAAATTATGCATGAAAACGTGGAGCTTTAACAAGTGTTCCTGTTGAGACTCGGGACTGCCGTACAAGCTGACGTACTGCTAACATGGGCCTCCCGCTCCTCCCGGCCCTGCCCGCTGCCCGGGTTCTGAAGTCCTCAGATCCTTCCTCTGAGTTTTGAACTTTTTTGTCCACACATATGTACCCGTGTCACTGTTTTGTTTTAGACTTACTTAAAATAGAACGTATCATATTGCACACACACTTGCGAATCTTGTTTTTTCTTCCACAACATATTAAAATTTTATACCTTGAAGACACACCTGCATGAATGCATTTTGGTTCTCTAGAGCAGGGTTGGAAAACTCTCTCTCACGGGGCCAGAGAATAAATATTCTAGACGCTCTAGGCCAGCTGCGGTTGAAGTCTCCTGCTCTGGAGAATTGTGTGGTTTACCTTAAATTTCACCCATTCCCTAATTGATTTTTTTTTTTAATTGCTTTCCGTTCTGTGATGTTAAAGGTACAGTACCGGCGTGCTCGCACACTCTCTCCTGTGTGCACGCGTTCTGGTTTCCTGGGAATGGTCTGCAAATTACTCACTTAAGTACCTTTTTATTTATGTTCCTCTTGTGTGAATTGAAAGAGGAAGTGGCCCAGACTACAGTGTACTCCGTGTGAGCCCAGAAATCAGCCTTGCAGGTCCTAGTCTAGCCAGTGCCCTCAGGCCAAGGAGGAAGGACACACACCTTCTTTTGAATCCATTGAGATTTCAGATTTGACTTGCACCCAAAGCAATCCGTGGATTCCCTGAAAAACCGAATCCCTTCATCACTCTTTGAATGATGATCTATAAATGTAGGCACCTGGGCTTCTGGTGTCTGACAGGTTCTTCATCCACCCACTGTTGATTCGTGGCACATCTGGGTCTGGACGGTTGGATCTCCATCACGCAGCAATCGGAAGTTTTGGCCTCTTCCAACTTCTTTTGGGCTTGATGAAAACAAAACAAAACAAAGTCTTCAGGAAGCTTATGGGTATTTCTTTTTAAGTTTCCCTCTTTTCCTACGATGGTTTCTGAGGTTCCCTTGGTGCCGTGGCCTCGTGCTGTTTCAGACGTCAGATTAATTGGGATGTGTAGTGTTCCTGCCGCTCCAGTTCACCGTGCTCTTCCTGGGCAGCTCTCTGTGATTCTGGGACCCTGTGAGGCATTATCTTTCTAATTACTGCTCCTCTGCGTCCCTGGCTGTCACGCCTGACGTCTTGCTAGACGTATTTTGAGCCTTCTTATGTTGCCCTCCTGCTCTCAGAGCTTCTGGTTCTTCTTTTTCATCTTGATACATCCTGGCAGCGCGCCCTGGGAGGGGAAGGTGGAAATCACCGACGACCCGAGCCTGCGAGGCCGAGAGGGCTGGTGGAGTCACAGCATCCTTAGGTCCACGCGTCCTTTGAAAGGGAGATTAAATTTTTACTAATTCTAGATGTTGGAAATTGGATCATGTCAGACTTTGAAGTTTTACCGATAAAGGGATAGAAATAAAGGACACAACTTTCAAATTTGGTGACAGGTTGGGGGAAAAAAAAAGTAAGGAAGCCTAATAAGCAATTTACTATGCCCCGGGAAGGAGAAACATCACCTGCACACTAAGGTCGTGCAAACAAATCTGATTTTTAAAACCAAAAAATCCAAGTAGATTGCTCTGTTTGACTAAAAGTAAAAAAAGCTCACATTGAATTTCATAAAGTCCAACAATCTGCTATTTACAAAAGAATGAGCTGAAAGGAGAGGGCCAGCAAGATTGAAAGTAAAAAAAGCTTTAAAAAATAAACCCTGCAAACACTCCCCAAAGAAATGGAAGACAGCCCTGGGAGTCAGACAGGAAGGCCTTAGGGCGGAAGAGAGTTTAAGGAAAAGAGGTCATTGCATCACGGAAAAGGATGATTCTCCAGGAATCCGAAATATCGGGGACTGTGTGCACCAAATACCTAGCTTCACAATAACGGAATGAATGTTGACAGCGAACTAAGAGAGGCAATGGCACAGAGAAGCAGCCTGCACTTCCACAGCAGAAGTCCACCCAACTGAGACGCAGGGCTGGGAGCGGACCCCGGAGGATTTGCCCTCTTCAAGCACATGGCAAAAATGAAGGGAAACTGAGTGCACTCGATGTCACAGAGCAGGTTTTCACAGAGGCCAAAGATCAAGATGCACTGGCCCGAGGAGTTCAAACCATGTGCATTTGCACACCTAGCAAGATGCAGAATTCAATTAAAAGACATAATAAAATATTCAGCACGGTGCCGGATGGGGTGAAAGCTGCACAGCTCTCGTGTGATGAACGCCGCTTGTAGATGAACTCCTTGCACCGCTTGACCTTTCCTGGTTTCAGATGACCTCCTTGCCGTTTCAAAGAGATGAATCAATCAGCCAATCACTCCTTGAAAAAACAGGAATTTCCATAACTGTGCGGAGAGCAGGGCTGAGAAGCAGCGCAGGTGTTTCTATATGTAGACATCGTTAAGCAGTGGGGCAGGGTGCTCTTCCAATTGAGGAGTTTCCTCCTGGCTGAATTTCGTCACATGTCTTCACTGTCATCCTAGACTTGGTTGGGAGTCGGATCTCATGCCAGAATGACCCAGAGGACTGGGACGTAGCTCAGCGGGGAAATGGTCTGGGCAGAAAGACCTCTCTGGTTCCTGGGGAGGTCTTCCCGGGGGTCGTCCATGTCCTCTTTCTGTCAGGGAATCTTCATTTCTGGTCCACAGCAGATGTCACCTCTGGGCTGCCCTTCCCCCTTCGCACCTTGACTCCCAGCCTCTTCAGGGCCCTCTCCGGTCCCTGGGGCTGCCGTCTTCCCTGGTCAGGGCTGCAAGTGGCCCCTGTGTCCCTCTCGGGTTGCCCCACATGCAGTGTCCAGCACCTTGTCCAGTTTAGCCACATCCAGGCCCTTTTCCTTCTCAAGGCTGCTGCGCTCCCTCCATCTGAGTCTCTGCTCCTGGTGGGAATCTGGTCTGTGGGATGAGACACCTCAGTTCCACATTTTTATCAAGATGTTCCCTCCTTCATTTTATGATCCAGCATGAAAACTGGGTTCTAAAGCCAGACGTCGAAAGAAGTCTCAGGCGATCCATCCGCCCATCATTTTGGTATTTTTGGTTTGAATAATGTAAACATTATGTAGCTAAAACATAATCAGCAAAGGTCTTTGAATACCAAGGAGATTGTTTCTGGCAGCTGAAAAATACATTAGTTTTCCCTTCCTATAAACTGAATGCTCATTTAGAAGAAAAATGAAGTGTTTACTCTGAAACTACATATCATTAGGCAGATATTTTTGTACATTTGAATCTGAAATATATTTGTAAAAACTCTGTACCCAGACATAAACCCATATGGCATAATGGTTATTTGTTTTTGGTGTGCCAAGTTCGCAAAGTTTTTGTGTGTTCTTTTCCCTTGAAACTTGGAATGAAAACTTGGACATTTCAGGAACTTGGTTCTTCATTAAACAATAAAACAGATAATTAAACAGTGAAAGATAATAATGTGGCTTTAAGTTGTATTCTGAAAGGGGATCGGGCAGCAGCTCTTCCTGGGGCGACGCTGCCTTACAGGGCACACCTGGCATGTGCAGATACTCCCATTATCACAGGGCTGTGATAGAGACCAGGGATGTGGCTCAACACCCCACAGAACAGGCCCCACCGCAGAGAATTATGCTGTCTGATATCAGTCCATTATCAGAGGGTCGAGACGGGGGAATCCTGGGCTGGAAAACAGTAGAGCTGGTTAGGTTTCCCCATCAGAATGCATAATTCCAGAGACGCTGGGATTGGCCGTCTCCCAGGGAGGAGCTGCCTTTCCTCCAAGCAGGCCCCAAACATGAGCGTGTCTCGAGTTGGACATTTGGGGAACAGCTGGGCCTCAGAACAGACAGGATTAGGGTTAGCCAGCACTGCGGAATTGTCTTCCAAGTGTCAGAATTGTCTTCCAAGAAAGAGTTAATGACACCAAAGAGAATCACTTACAGGGCAATGCCAAGGCCCCTGTGGGCATGGTGTGCGGGGGATGCCATGCGTTTACGATGCTCCCTGGACTTTCTGCCCAGTGCAGGTCTTTGAACCTTCAAGCCCACTTTTTTAAATGCAGCACTATTTTTCTGGTCTCAGCAGGATTTGAAGTAAAAGGGCACAGTGTAAAAGACTGTGTCTCTCTTGCCCTTTTACTCCACCTGTATTTACCCATGTTTGTTTTCCTTTACTCTTACCCCCAATTCACCTATTGTCACTTCAAAGCAATTGAAGTCAGAGCAAAAAAAGGCTCAGCAGCCTGTGCATGGTGGCAATCACGCCACGAACGGCCCATCACCGGTATCAACCCAGGGAGCTCGCCGCGCAATCAGGGTGAGACCAGAGTCGCATCCCATTTCTGCTTGTAAACCAAACCAGAATCCGTGTTTCAAATGCTAAACAGAAGGAAAAGGCCTGTGGAGCGGTGAGAAGAGACCTTCACCATCCTACGAGGACAGTTCTTCCCCAAGGCCTCGCCTAGGTGTGGGAAGGGAGGTGTGGTACACCTTAGCATCAGGCCATGTGGTGGTCTGCTGTCCCCAGGCTCAGTGTCCCCTAGCATCAGGCCACATGATGGTCTGCTGCTGTCCCCAGGCTTAGTGATCTCCAACATCAGGCCATGTGGTGGTCTGCTGCTGTCCCCAGGCTCAGTGTCCCCTAGCATCAGGCCACATGATGGTCTGCTGCTGTCCCTAGGCTCAGTGATCTCCAACATCAGGCCACATGGTGGTCTGCTGTCCCAGGCTCAGTGATCTCCAGCATCAGGCAGCGATGGTGGTCTGCTGTCCCCAGGCTCAGTGATCTCCAGCATCAGGCCATGTGGTGGTCTGCTGTCCCAGGCTCAGTGTTCCCCAGCATCAGGCAGCGATGGTGGTCTGCTGTCCCAGGCTCAGTGCCCCTTACTGGGCCAGAGGGCATTTCCTGCCAGTCAGAGGGGGTAGCTGTGCTGAGCTGGCCTGGGCAGGCGCTGTGAGTCCTCCTTCAGGCTGGCCTCTCAGTGTCAGTGGTGTGAGGAGTAGGTCTCCCTGTTGTCCTTGTAGGGACTAGAAAACAAGGCTCACTCGGGGCAGGCTCAGGCCTCAAGGCCTCACGTGGCCAGCGTGTGATGCCACGGAGGACGCCTCGACTCCGCGGTGTCCTTCCTCCTGGGAGCCCAAGGATTCCCACGGTGACACACGCACCGTGTGGAAAGGATGTGCCGCATACTGGTCAGCCCAAGGGGCTTCTCCACACATTACCATGGCATCCACTGGGCTCTTAGGGACAGTGACACCACGGGCCTGGGTTTCGTCACCCTGACCTGCGAAGACAAAATCCTCCAAACACACAGTGCTGGGCTACTTTGCTGTTGGTTCATTTTATGGGCCATCTTAGTGCTGGACGATTTCTTCAAAGTCAGCTTTCCGAGTCTTCAAGAGGCCTTTCCTCAAATAACCAGCTACAATTGACGTCCGTCCTCTGTGCGCCACGCACCCGCAAAGGCCGTGGCTTCCTGGGCTCTGAACAATTCCTGGAAGCCCCCGTGTTCTCCTGGTCTCCCCGTGGACAGTCCAGCTGACCTGTCCAAGTCAGTGACTTCACACTCGGAGTCAGACCCAGGTGGCCTGGCCCTGGATCTCCAGGGGACGTGGCTGAGTGACAGGGCCGCTGGCTCGTGAAGAAACCTGTGAATGATGTCAAGCAGCAGCCCAAGCTGTGGGGAGGCAGCCAGGGGCCCAGAGGGGCCTCATCCTCCCCTCGAGTTGTCCTGCCCTGGCCCCCTGCATGCCCCTCCACAGCGTGGATCTCGTGAAAACCACAGGCACAAAGTGGTCCTGGTGCGGTGGCTCCCTCAGACCCTCATTAGACTTCCAACCCTGCAACATGGTTGTGTACATTCATACTTGGTGGCCTTCAGTTCCTTCTCGTTTGACGAAAATCAAAACATATGAACTGGAAAGTGGAACTCAGCAGACTTGGGATTGGAAACAGGCCACCTCCAGGCTCCTTTTATGTGCATGTGACTAATGCCACAGAGTCCCCAGCTGAGGTCACACCAGGTGCCTGTAGAAGTGGCACTGAGTTGTCCCTCACTGGCAGAGTTATGAGAAGCAAGAAGCTGCTGTCCACGTGCCTTAGATGTGACGTCCTCTGGGAAAGCTCACACTGTGGGAGGGGAAACGGTGTCCGCACCTTGGCCCTGGATCTAGAGTGGTCCTCTGCTGTGGGACGGCAGTGTCAGGAACCCAGAGTGAAACCCCACAGTGGTCTGCACAGAGAAGGGAGTGCCCAGTCCACCCAGGGGGCATCGTGGGCATGGAAAGAAACAATTAATGCTCATCTTGCACATTTGCTGTAACAATAGTTCCATTTACTACACAAAAATGAAGTTGAAGGTGCACTTACTGCACAGGGAGAGCTTCCTAATGATTTCTAGTTGGATGGTGGTGGCTGGAGACCCTCCGGTCAGTGCGTTCGAACATTCCTCTCCCAGTCCTTTCATGACCTTGGTAGGTGGCCAATCGAGGGTGGTTCATGTTCTGTGAAAGGAACTGCTGAGCCGCACATCGGCCTCACAGTGGGGTCTCAATGGGCACCATCGACATTCAGGACAGACAGTTCCTCACCGTGGGGCCAACCTGTCCTTTTCAGGATGTGGAATAGCATCTGGCCTCTACCCACCAGGTGCCAGTGGCACTTGTTCCCCTGCTATGAAAACAAAAGAAACCTGACTCTTCAAATGGCCAAGGTTCCCTGGGAAGAAGCCACTCCCTGGGCAGGAAGCACTGTGTCAGTTACTACGCACCAGTGAGCTCTGAGTGTCGTGACGTGTTTTTGTTTTACTTTTTAGTTGAACATTTTATCCAGATCAAGAGATGTTAACAAAATGCCTAGAAGTGACCACTTAGCAAGTTTCCTCGGATGCGATTTCTGTGGCGTCTGTGGGCACCTGGTTGAGATGGATGGATGGGTAATTAATTGAGGTTCTGAAATCCTCCGTGATCTGCAGAGGCCACTCTGCTTAACGGGTAGCACTAAGCAAGTTTGTCTCAGCTCGGCAGACAGATGCTGCCCCGATTAAATTTGAAGAAGAAAGAAAACATGTAATTTGATTATCTGCACCAAGTGGGTGTAGCATAGCTAATCCCATCTCTCAGATGGAAGAATTGCTCCATAGAAGCAGGAGAAACGTTGGGTGAGGGAAGTGCCGCGTGCAGGAGTTAATGACATGGCCGGGTTGGTGGCTGGTGACATCCTTGTTAGGCAGGCTTTCCTGGTGACCCGCATGGCTGAGCAACTGGCCCTGCATCTCCCGCCACAAGAACAGGTGCAGCAGATGTGGGGACTTCCCTGAGCACGGCAGAGGCTGGCCCAGAGAGCCAGCTGGTGCTAAGGGGACGCTGAGACGAGGTTGCAGAAAGAACAGGAGGGTTCCCAGGTGTGCTGCTCAGGTGGCCCTCTTCACGGAGTCAGGACTGGCAAGCCAGGTGAAGGGGAGACCTGGCTGCTCAGCTGAGGTCCCAAGCAGAGCTGGCCCACGTCCCCACCAACCTCACTTGTGTGACAGATGCCCGTATCCCTTGAAAAGCAGAAGCAGTGTCCAGCCATGCAGAAGCACACCCAGGAACAGGCTTTGGGGTTGGCAGGCATCAGTCAGGGCAGCCTGAGCAAGGGACCCTCAGCTTCCCACCAGGAAGATGCTGCAGAAAGCAGAGAGCTTACCCAGAACATTGGCACTGTCCCCAGAGCATGGCAACAGTGCTGGTATTGCCATGTAATTTGATTACCTGCACCAAGTGGGTGTAGCATAGCTAATTCCATCTCTCAGATGAGCGAGTGAGTGGACAGGGGAAATCTGTCAGTCACTTGTGGTATCCATTTCAACAACATCTTATAAAAACAAAGTAACAGCAACAACAATAGCTGGTAATGGCAAAGGCACTCGGTGCTTTCCCTGGGCTAAGCAGCATTGCAGCCACATTAATTCCTCTGATCCTCTTGAGCGCCTGGGGCCTGGGCACTAACCACTCTCTGTCCCCATGTGAAGGTGAGGAAATGGAGTCACAGAGCAGGTCACAGCGCTCGAGGGGAAGCACTGGGACTCGGCCCTTGGTGTCTGTCTTTGCAGTGTGCGTCCTGTAGGCTGCGCTGTATCGACCATCTTAAAGATGATGCCACCTGACAGCTGTATCATGCAGAAGGATCAGACTCTTAGCCGACACCGACCCATGTCACCATTACCTGGAAGGTCTCTGTAGAACGGTAAGCAGATGGAGCCAGCGTCGAGGGTTCTGCCAGTGCCCACTGAACACCCCTGAGGACACTGACAGGAAGAGCGTGGGAAAACCAGGCTGAGCGCATGGGGCGCCAGCTTCACCCATCTCTGTGTAGGGGAGGGAGACCGTGATGGGCACCACCGCTGTGGAAGCAAGGTATGGCGCTTAGAAGGCGCCTTCAGAGAGCACTGCCTAGCCCTGCAGTGACAGGTGCTGCGGCCTGCGAGGACAGAGCCTGTGTGTACGGCCCTGGGTGAGGCTCAGCCCTGGGCACAGGCTGTGGCCACAGAGTCAAGTGTCCATAAAGAGGAAGTCAGCATCTCCGTCAAAGTTAATCCAGGATCATGAAACAAGTCCCTGTACACAGAATTACCTAAGAATCAGGCATGAACAGTGGAGGTCTTCTACATTTAGCTCCTTCTACTAAATAATGCAGCGAGGAGGAGGTCTCCGAGGGGTGTGTGATTGAACCTGTCTGAGGAGGAACCAGCAGGCTTCACCCGCTCACTGCACAGGGACACAGCTCCCAGGACCTGGTGTCTCCTGGGGAGCAAGGTAGAGACAGTCGCAAGAGGAGATCTTGGGAACAAAGGGCACAAGAGGAAAAGCTTACCAGATTCCCGTCAAGAAAGGTGGCCCAACAACACCCAGGAGCAGGAGACCACCCCCCTCTGCCACCTTCCCACGAGAGGCCCCCACAGCAGGGCCCTCCCCTGGCTCCCCCAGCCCCATTTTCTGCATGCCTTGGGGACTGTCACATTTAAATTAAGGCAAAGGCCCAGCTTTGGTTTTAAGTGCCTATCTGCACAGTAAGACTCTTCTTTTGAGGCCTCAGAGCCTCAACCCCACCACTTCCCTGCACAGCTGCCCACCGTGGCCTGAAGCCTGACCACCAACACAGCCATTAGGGACCACACACATTTAGTGACCCAGTTTCCAGGTGCAGGCAGGGCACCTCTTCTGGATGCTCAAGGAAGAGCAAACACCTTGTCCCCACACCTCTGACCTCCGTGTCCTGCACATGGCAGGGGCTCCAGAAACTTTGTGGAGAACTTACTTTTGCATCAGACTGCTACTGAGGTTGTCTTTAACTCGTAGGGAACCCTGAGGTGTCCAGCCACCCTCTGGCAGAGGGGGGCGAGGAGGGTGAGGAGTGGGGTTTGCAGCTTCTCAGGGGATTTCTTGCGGTGGGTCACATGCATGTGCAAGCTCCTCCCATGGTGCTGGGGACCAGAATCACTTCAGGAAGCAGCAGCCATCCACCACAGCGTCCCTGCCTCAGAGGGCCAGCGCCTGGGGCCATGTGCATCCCACATTCCCTGCCCTTGCGCTCAGGTGAGGAGCAACATCCTGTGCGTGCAGTGCCCTCCGATGCCTCCACCACCCAGCCGGCACTCTCGGCTGGCACCTCTGTTTTGCAGCAGTACCTGCACTGTCCTCATAAGTATTGGGGGGCAGATTCTGTCACCATCCTTCCATTACAAAGGGGGAACAGAGGCTTCCCCAGAGTGACAGAGCCAGCCTCTCTGGGCAGGGGGTCTGGTGGAGACCCCATGCTCAGTGGCATTCCACTCTGCCTTCCAGGGTCCAGTGATGTCTGTACCTGCAAACTTGAGTCTGCTCTATTTCCTCTTTTTAAAGCAAATTATCAAATCATGGTTTTCTGCAGTGAAGCCCATGCCCAGCTCCAGCCTCTGTCCCCTCCAGCTCCAGTGCTCTCTGTCACCCCCATCCAGAGCGTCCCTCCCCACAGGAGGGTCCTGGTGGGCAGATGCCTACAGGGAGTGAAGCCAAGGAAGACAGGTACAGAGGGGCAAACCACCACCAATCCGGCCCTCCTGGGGGCCACAGTGGATGGTGGACAGAGCCCTGCAGGCAGAAGGCTGCAGGCCCAACTGCTTCCACGTGGGACCCCAGAGATGCTGGGTGCTCCCATTTTTCCAGACAAACTAGACATTCAGATTTCTAAATGAAATATTCTAGTTTTAAAATCATTACCAATGAAGAAAAGCATGTGCTGGTCAGGCACGAGGCAGAGCCGACAATTCAGAAGTGCAGGCTTGATCTGGTCTCCCTGCAATGACCCTGATTCCCACCTCCCCATGCAGGGCCAGCACACGGCCCCAGCCCTCCCTGCAGGGCCAGCAGTGGGCAGCTCACATGCATTGCAGGAAAGAGGAGCTCAGCCCTAGCCCTGGTCCCAGCGCGGGGTAGGTGCCTGTTTTAGGCTGCTGTCTGTCCCCAGCTCCACTGAGGAAGGATGGTGCAGATGTGGAGGAGAGAGAAATGGGCTCCGCAGGCTGAGGGGAGTCAGCATGGCTGGCCGTGAGGTCAGTCTGCGTCCTGGGCAGGTCAGGGCAGGCTCATGTTGTATCCAGGCCAGTTCTCTGTCCACACGCAGCACACACAGAAGGACTGCAGGGAACCCAGCTGTGCGCCACACGCACCTTCCCTGGCAGAACTGGCCCAGGGCTGCCTCCGGGAGACGCCCGTGGCCCTCTCCACCTGTTATTTATTTATTTATTTAGATTTCTTCCCATATCGCCTTTCCTAGTGGTCCCCTTTCTCTCCTCTGTAATGAACAAGCAGTAGCTGCTGTGGGCTGGGTGCGCGATGAGCTCCTTGTGTTTTCAGGCTTTTTATTATCTAACCCGCCCCCACAGGGAGGTAGACGGATACCCTATCACGGAAGAGCCGGGTGCACCGGGAAGCCGCTGGGATCCCGTGGAAATTCCAGGTCAGGACTTGCTCGGGCTGGAAGATTTAATTTGCCAGACTGTTGGGCCTGTCAAAAGTTTCTGCAGCAACCACTTGGGTCCTCATAAAGCCTAAGAGCAGAGGAGGAAAATGAAATCCTGGATCAATTTCTTTGTTTGGAGACCTTAATTTAAGTTTAGTTGGAAAAAAAAGAAAGAGAAGAAGAGAAAGGAAGGAAGGAAGGAAGGAAGACAGGATCCAACCTGATTATCACAGTGGGTCAGCCCTGGCAGCCGAGGGGGTGGTGGGGGGTTGTGCCATTCTTAAGGAAAGGGAGCGGCTGCAGGGAGAACCCCAGGTGGAGTCTTCTCCCCTCCCCCAGCCCCGCTCCCCCCACACCTCCTCACGAGCTGCTATGGTGGGAAGCACTGTGCCACCAGGTCCCTGGGGCATCTCCTCACGAGGAGCTATGGTGGGAAGCAGTGTGCCACCAGGTCCCTGGAGGAGGCCTGTTCTCTGCCAGGTGGTGCTGAGAGGTGGCAGGACCTTCAAGAGATGCTACCTCACCTGGCACTGTCCTCAGAAGGAATAATGTGGCCCCTCCCACTTTCTGGCTCCCTGGGACCTGCCCTGCTCACAGGCACTCCCATCAGGACGCCAGGTGACACAGTCAAGGAGGCCACCCCAGAGCCAGGCAGGTGTCAGCGCGCATTCCTGGCCTCCGCAGCACAGCCACACAGGCCCTCCTCATGTGGCCCCCGCCTCGGGTGAGGTCTGACTGCAGCAGCCGGAGGGCTACGGAAGGTGAGGGCTCTGGGGTAGCAGGGCCAGGGCTGTGCTTGAGAGCCCAGGGCCTTGGTCCCTAGTTCCGTGGGCAGGGAAGGTGGTCCAGAGAGGGCCCCAGACCAGGCGGGGCTGGCTGCCACCCACGCCTGCCCCACTTGGCCTGTGCTTGTCTCCCAGCTGACATGTGGCTTCTGTCTTGGGGGAGTCCTGCTGCCCTCCTGCCGGAGCTTGGCCCATCGTGTCTACTGAATAGGTGCCTCGTGGCCCCTCCAGTGGGAAGACAGGGCGGCACGGCGGGCAGAGAGTGCTGTGGAAGGGAGGGTGAAGGAGAGCCGAGGATGGCACTGAAAGAGAGTGGAAGGAGACCCGTGTGTGGTTCCCGGGCTCCAGGGACGAGCTGCGGTTTACGGATGAGAACAGAAGTTTCCTAACCTGATCCAGTTATTGGGCTCCACTTAGAGCCTGAGTGGAAGTGGGACATTGACCCACAGCCGACTATCACCACAGGGAGTGGGCCTTGAGCTCCTGCCACACGCGCTGGCACCCAGGCCCACAGGAATGTGCGAGGACAGCACGGGCTCCAGAGAATGCCGGGGAGGGCCGTGACCTCCAGGCTGTCCCTCCCAGCAGGACACGGCTTCATCTAAGCATGAGTAAGCATCAGGTGGACTCGAGGGCCAGTGTTTTCTTCAAAATAAATGACCAAAATTCCCGCAGAGCATGGAGGTCATGACAAGCAAGGAAAGACTGAAAGACTAAGGGACTGTCCCAGACTGGAGGACAAAGATGACAGGATGATGACATGCATACGGGGTCCAGGCACGGATCCTGGAGTGGCAAAAGGACCTGGCTGGGGAAACCCTGAGAATCCAAATGAGCTCCGCACGGCAGTCAATGACATTGCAGCAAGATGTCGGGAGTTTTGAAGAATGTTCAATGGTTATGTAAGACGGTGACTTAAGGGGAAACAGGGTGAAGGGCATTTGGACACCCTACTATTCTGCAGCATTTCTTTAGGAGTAAATTTACTCTCTTAAAAAAAAAAAAAGCCCTCTAGAATAAAAGTAGCAGAGGTGACCCTACGTCATGTCCAAGAATGGATGACTTGCACCCACAGACTCCTGACCTTGCTCTTTGATTCCTGATGCACATTTTAATCATGCAAGTTAAAGTCATCTCTGTGCCCTAAGGACAGATGACATGGTGCAGCTGAAATCTCATAAATAAATTAGCAAACCTCGGCAGGGAGGACCCTTTCTTTCCCCAGGTGCAGGGATCGCTGTCTCGCTGACTGTGGATGCTGGATATGTCCTTGGTGAAGGCGGGGTCCCTGAGGCTGTGGAAATGAAGGTCACTGCTGTGGTCCCTCAAGGCGAAAGGCGGATGGACAGTCGCAAAAGACCTGGCAGCCCTAAAGTCACGGTGATGTCAGGCCGTGGCCTCTGTGAGGTGAGCCTGAGAGAAGGGACAGTTCACGAGCCGGGAGTCTGAGCTCGGCCAGAAGCTGATGTGAGAAGCTCTCCCCGCCACGTTGTGCCGTCTGGTTCACGGGAGCCCTGTGGCCAGGGGACGTTCTGACTGCTGGCTGTGCCAGCACCAGGGGCCTGTGGGCAGCCGTGCCCCAGGGTGCTGTGCGACAAGCCTGCCCTACAACTGAAGGGCGCCGGCCCGTCACACGTGCGTGTCAGGGCAGAGGCAGCACCACTGGTGCAGAACGGGTGCGGCTCAGGCCTGATGTGTGTGCATCACTCTTCTGGGCCCATCTCAAGCTTCAGGGAGTGACAGTCCACATGACCCCGCTGCCCTGTGCTTGAGCGTGTCAGCTCGATGGGCTCTCGCTCATGGTAAGGGCACCTGGATTTTCAGTTGAGAACATGCGCTGTGCCTGCGCCCCGCGGTCCTGGCAGGCTTGTGAACCACACAGCCTTAGAGGAGGAGACTGTCTCTGCAGTCATGCACGTGTGTAAAGCACACCGACCGAGACGGGATCTTGAAATACAAACCCACCCACTGGAACTGTACCGTGAAGAGGTGTTTAGTAAACTCGGAGCTGCGTGAGCACCGCTCCAGTCTAAGTGGAGACCAGTTTAGCCATGCACCAGTGAACTGCCCCACCCGCCAGGCAGGAAGCTTGACGCCTCCTGTGTGCGCCTGTGGTTCCTCCAGCTCCAGGCTCCTGCCAGAAAGAGTCCCTTTCCTTCACTAAAGACGGAATCTGCACTTACCTTGTGGTGCCACTCGCTGTGCCAATGGGATCCCTGCTGCAGGTGGATGAGGTTGTCCAGAAGATTCCAGTTACGTAGCAATCTAGAAAAGAAATCAAACAAGAAATCTTTAAAATGTAGGAATTTAGCCAGGGAGTGGTGGTGCACGCCTATAATCCCAGTGGCTTGAGAGGCTGAGGCAGGAGGTTTGCAAGTTCAAAGCCAGCCTCAATAATAGCAAGGCATTAAGCAACTCAGTGAGAACCTGGATCTAAATAAAATCCACAAAAAGGGCTGGGGATGTGGCTCAGTGGTTCAATGCCCCTGAATTCAAACCCTAGTATCCCCCCAAATAAAATAAAATGTTGGAATCTTTATTTGAATAGAGCAGGAATGCTATGCCTGAGGTTGGCCAAGTTCTCTTTATACTTACATTGGTCTTAAAAACATAATTCTTCGGAGCACTTAGAAATTTGCTTTCTCCATTAGAGTGTCCCCTCCCTCCCCCAGAGGAGGATGTCCTACAAATGGAGGAATCAATGGGATCTCACCTTTGAGCATGGCAAAACACATTTGAGCACGTCAGCCCCTTCCCATTATCCCAGAGACTATGGAGGCTGAGGCAGGAGGATCCCAAGTTCAGTGCCACACTGGGCAACTTAGCGAGATGGACTCAAAATAAAATTTCAAAAGGAGAAAAAAGGGCTGAGGATGCTGCTCAGTGTCAGCACTTTCCTAGCCCACCTGAGACCCTGGGCTCAACCCCCAGTGCTGAAAATAATATCAACAACAGTAACAACCTTCCGTACCCAAGGTTGGCATGAACAGCGGGGCAGGTCCAAGTCCAGAACCCTTCAGGCTTCCCGGGAAAGGACCTGGACCTGGCTGAGGAGGGCCAAGGAGGGAGCCCCAGCGCTGTCCACCCCATTGGCTTTGGTCATGGGGGAGCCCAGCTCAGGGAGGCCCTGGTGCCAGGGGGACCATGAGAGGAAGTCAAGGTAAGGCTTTCCTTAGAGAGAGCCCAGTCCTGTCCAGGGACCCCCAGGCCAGAGCCGCCTGACCCTCCTCCCTCTGCAGGACCAAGGCCCACCCTCAGGGTCAGTGTGCACCCGGTCTGGCCTCCTGGAGCTGCTCCATCCTGCTGAGCTCAGAGAGGAGGGCGATGCCCGACGGCACATCATAGCACTCTGCAGAGACACACGGCCCCTGGGGAGCCAGAGCTTCATTTCCCATCGCCGTCTTCTCTTCTCTGACTGCTTTACCTGCCCAGCTGTGCGGTACCATCACGGAACCCTTGAGAGGGTCAGGCCCCTCTCCCTCCTCCGCCTGGGTCTCTAGGCCCTCAGGGCATCTGTGTGCTCACTGCAGGGCATCTGGACGTGAATGTGCGGGAGAGAGCCCTTTGATTCCTCCATCTGTAGGACATCCTCCTCTGGGGGAGGCAGGGGTCACTCGAATGGAGAAAGCAAATTGCTAAGTGCTCTGAAGAAAGCCAATGAGATGCTGAGAACCTGCTCCATCTCAGGATGGAGACGGCGGGCGGGGGGGGGCGGGGGGCTGGTGCTCTGAAGAGCCAGGACAGGGAGGGCTATTGGAGCTGGTGACACCCATTTGAGGTCCGAAGAGAGCAAGGGAGTGGGAAACACATGCATGAGGTGAGTGCAGACCAGACCAGGAGCCCAGCCAGAGCCGAGACCCTGCAGAACCCTAACAAATACAGAAAAATGTAAAGGAATGTTGCTGAATTCTTGATGAGGGCGCAAGAATGTTGGTATTGGTCTTGGTCTTGGCAGCTCCCCTCTTTATTTTTGAAAGTTTCATAAATAAAACAAAGCAACAAATGCCTCCTCTCTCCAGCAGGCTGGGTTCAGAGAATCCACAAGCCAAAACAAATAATGAGAAACTAATTATTAAGTCTGAGGATTCTGGGTTCAGCCAAGGGTTTCTGGGTGCCTTACTTTGGCTGCAAAATCCTAACTTTTCTCCTTACCTGGGCTGTCTTTAACTGAACTCAGCTCTCTCCTGGGATACTCCCCTGGCTGCTCCTGCAGCTGGGGCTGTACCTTCCCCAGCGCACCCACCTCTTGGAGAATCCAGAGGGATCCAGCGATCCTGCAGACTGATGGCCAAGTGAGGAATGTACCTTAACCGGTACATGCTCCAGGAAGGTGGCAGGTGAGAGGCAGGGGTCTGGCTGCTGTCTCACTAGTGAGCTGAGTGCACAAGCCCACTCTGAATGCAGCATCCCTGTGCCGCTGTGTGATGGAGCTAACGGGGGAAGGCAAGGTCCTGGGCTACCCCACGTGATGCCTGTGGGAGAGGGTGGTCTTTGTGTGTCTGCAGGACTTGGAAGTGATGCCCAGCATGGCAGCTCCACAGCTGAACGGCTCCATGGCGCCCCACCCCCTTGAGTGCCCAAAGTGCAGCAGGGCCCTGGGTTCCCTGGTCTTCACCTCCCGCAGCCGCTGCATAATTTGGTTATTGTCGTTGCAGGTTTCGGCTTGAAGCCCCTCTGCCTGCAGACCCCATTAGATGGCAGAAATGCTTTTAAACTAGCAAATGACAAATTTCCTCCCCTACGCAGGTGCCAAAGGGACAGGTCAATGCTGCTTGCTCCTGTTTAGAGTGATCACAGTAAACACATGCCCCGCGCTGACCTGCCACTTAGCAACAACAGTCCAACCAGGCGTTGTGTAATCAGGTAACTGAGCGCCTGCCACCTGCTCTGCCCACAGAAACATGACAATCTGGTTCTCTAACAAATATCTGAAGATTTCAGTTGCCAACAGCTATCGATCGATTTCAGAGCTCCTTCCCCAAATCAATACCAGCAGGGCTCCAGACTGCGGGCTCTGGGAGAGAAGGCTTGGTGGTCTGAACCTCCTGGTGACAGTCAGGTTGTAGGGACGGGGCCCACCCCACCCCAGTCACCTCCTACCACCATGTGCTATTTGCCTAGAGACCAGAGAGGCTCCTGGAGGCTGGGAATCCACGGACACCGGAAAGCTTCCACTGGGCCCTGAGCTGCATCTCCGTCTTTCTCATCACCAAAGTGGTTTTAAGTCGATGGTGTTTAATGAGATCCACATCGTTCAGATAGACTTCAAGCTGTGACCCAGCGAGACGACACCAATTTAGCCTTACTAAACATACCTCCCGACTTTTTTAAAGTACTTCATGCCACATAAATTAGACTGCCATTGAGATAATTGGATCCTTGTGGCTCTTAATTTTTCACAGATACACTATTTTGAAAATAAATCATGAACCATCATCTTTGAATGTTAAAGTTAATTTACATTGAATCTTCCTGCCTCTTTCAAAGCACACACAACATACACCTTCAACAGATAGCCGTCAGAGACAACTGTCAGACCCTCCCTGCCCAGCCACAGGGACCCCAAGCCCAGGACACCCAAGCGGATCCAAAGATAACGCTCTGGTCATCTTTTCAGATGGAGACTTGTCCAAATACTCATCAGGATCGCCACTGATTGAAAAGGTGATTGTGAAAGCATTGCCTTCCCCTGGGCATTAGGATTCCATTTTGCACTTGCGCTGAGGCTGTGAACTTTGAAGCGGACAGGATATCTCAGCGGCCAATCTATACAGACCAACAGGCTCCTCTGATGTGCGAAGAGCTCGATTGCATGTTTCAAGAAAGAAAGGAGCTGCGCTTTCCTTGTGCAAGGAGACCTGCCCCCACCCCTTTTTATATTTTCACTTTTTTACTTACAGGTAGCACAAGCGCAGGCAGAAAGGGGGGCTGACCTGCACGCCGGCCCTGAGCTTGGTTTTAGGTGTTGAAGTGCCCGACCCACAGGGCTGCTCCACACCCTGGAACTGCCAGAAGAAAGCACCGGCGTCTTGGGCATTCCAAATGGCAGCCCGCTGAGCGTAGGTCTCAGTAGTAAAATAGAGCAACGTGTTTGACGGTCAAGTAAAAGCACATCACCCTAAAATCCATTTCCTCTGCTGCCAAAATTGCGCCACCTCTATCATCTTCACGCAGGCGAACAGCTTGGACGGAAGCCCTTTGACAGTGCAGCGGGGCTGCGTTTTGCAATTACCAAGTGCTAAATAAAACAACTTGCTGGCTGCGGAGACTCGGGGGCCCCCAGGGGAGGCAGCAGAAGGGGGGACTCTGAGGTCCTCCCTGAGCAGGTGAACCCTCTCAGTAGGGCTCTTTTGAGGAAAATAAGGAAACCTGTCCTACAGGCAGCCCCCATCACTGCTGTGAGCTCTGCGTGATGCACTGGCCTCTATGAGCTTCTGCCTGCGAGGCACCCAGTCTTGGAGCTGGGTCTCTAGCAGCGGAGGGAGGCAGCAGTGAGTCACCTGATGGCCAGCTTCGTGGTCTGACCACTGCCACGTGGGCCCGCTGGCTGCCCTCAGCCTGCACACTGGTGCTAGCACAGCTCCTCGAGTTTTAAGGAGCGCACGGATCTCCCAGGGGTCTGGCTGAAACGCACCCCTGGCAGGCGCGGGCGGGGCCCCAGCTCCTGCCTTGCTGAGGCCCCGTGAGCTTCGTTGCTGGCTGGGACTGGCAGTGCCAGCAGAGGAGCCCTGAGGCGCCAGTCACTCTGAGACTCTGGGACATGGGGCGTCCTAGTGACGTACTTCTCTTAGCACAAACTTTCAGTGGCCACACTCTGTGGGCCCTGAGTGAGGAGCTGGCTCACTAATGGAGAGCACCATGGCAAACGGGTGCAGGGGTGCGGTGGGCAGGAAACCTGTGCCACCTCCTACTTTCAATTGCATGATTGGAAAAGGGGGTGATTCACAGCCCAGGTCCCAAGGAGCTGCCCACGACAGCTTGCCGCTCCCATGTTCACTCAGACATGGATGCGCTTATGCCAAGCCAGGCGTGTGCCTATTCTTCTTCAGTCACTTCTGGGGACAGCTGTCACAGATGCTTTATTAAGATCTTGGGGATGGCTCAGGGTCACTGTGGGGTGTTGTGTCCTCACTTAGAATAATGGAAGACTTGTCAAATCTGACGGGTGCCTCTGTTTACACGCCCAGTGGACCTGGGACGGAGGCCTGGGTACCACCCCCTGTCCCATCCCTGCCTTCTTGTCACGTTTTGGGTAATTATCATTATTTGCAGTATTTCTTCTTTCTGCCTCCCTTGACACTCGCTTAGCAAGACGCACCTACAAATTACAAACGGTGCCAAGAGGGAACAGCAAGGATGAGTTGCGTGCTGTCGGGGCACGGCCTCGGCAGGATCAGCTCCACCTCCCCCTCCCCCGGGGCAGGTGTCCCTCACGAGCAGGGGAGACGGAGTCGGCTGGGTCGCCCGCTGGGGCTTAATGGGCCGTCATCAACTCTGCTCTCTTCCCTCGGTTCCCTGACACGGCCTCTTTCCCAAGGCCCATTGTGTCATTGTCACAGATCAGCATGGATGCCTGACCTGGCGTGCCCACCCCCACAGAGAGGAAGACAGACTCCATGGCTCCAACATGGCTGCTAACTGGCCCGCGGGGTCCTGAATTCCATGTCCATGTCAGAATCCCCATCGTTATTTTTCTTTTTCTTTTCCCGAGGACATCCCTCCTTCAAGATCTCCCCACGCCTGACCTTCGCTGGACCTCTAGTTGAAAGGGGAACTTGTTTGCAGCGCTGGGGTCTCGCTGGCTGGCACGCTGCTGCTAGGCGGATCAAATCCACTTTTCAAGCGCCATCACTGGCATCCGCCTGTTTTCCGGTTGCTTGTGTGGCTGGGTGCAGTTCAGGCTGGAAGCATTGCCTTTGACTCTCTGATGTTTTAAAGGTAGGAACGAGCTCCACACTCTTCTTTTCAACCTGCCACGCAGTGACCGGCTGCTCTGTGCTCTGGTGGGAGCGCGGATGAGAGGCAGGTCAGGCCCCCAACCTACTCCTGCACTCGCTTCCCCAGAGACGGCCTAGACGCTCCAAACCCAGCAGTGCAGCTCCGAGCCCACCCCATTCAGGACCTGGGCTGCTGGGACAACGTGTTGGTGGTGTTGGTGGCTGTCATCGGTGGCAGGAAGCACTCTGACCCAAGGGGAGCTGCTGAGCCGTGGGAGTCCACTGCGCGAGTCTACCTGGGGCCCTTGCCCGGGTTCTCTCCAGAGGAGGGTTCTCTGACCCCACCCTGAGGAGTCATGAGAACCCTGTGATCCTGCAGGGCAGAACCTTCTCTGACTTCTTGGAAGGGTGTTGGGGAGTTGAGAGCTGGGATTGATGGCGAAGACTAGAGAGGCCAGGAAGGGGCAGCAGGAGGTGGGCTCTCCCCTGCCTGCGTCATAAGCTGTGTTCCAAGCCATCCGCCATGGCGCTCAACGGGGGAGGGGGCAGCCACAGGCATGGTGGGGCAGTGGGCAGGGGAGACTGCACACCAAGGCCCTCCGGGTCTGCAGATCTCCCACCTGCCCTGTGCGTCGGTTCCCTGCCCTGGCCAACGGGTGGACCTTTAAGGACTGTGTTGACCTGGGTGCAAAGAGCAAATCCAGCCCCTCAGCTGAGATTTGCTGATGTCCGAGAGGCCAGTGGGGGTCTCTGTGGAAGCAGGCGAGGACTGGGGAGGTCAGGAAAGACACCATAGCACGAGGTCTCCTGCAGGCAGTGACCAGACCAGAGTCCAACAGGCCTGGCTCAAGTTTCAGATGTGAGACCCACACCAGACGCAGCCTCCACTGCAGGCTGACTCTCATCTCTCCTCCTCTTTTCTTTCCCAAAAATGCTCTGGAGAGAAGCAGCTTTCTCTGCTCTGTTTCCTTTATCAGTTTCCTTCACATACTGCGAAGGTTGTGTCAGGCATCCCCCCAGCACCAGTATCTACCAAAACCAGGGAACTTTATTGCCAAGACGGCAGACAGGGGGTGCTTGGCAGAACCCCACAGATTGCCTTGGGCTCCCTGCCCTGAGCCGCTGACTAAGGCCTCGCTGGCTCTTCTGCAGGGGGCTGAGTGCAGGCAGGAGGCTGGTCCCCAGGAGGGAGGCTCTGCAGACAAAGCCCAGTTCCCACCACGCCACACACAGAGAGAAATGGAGCCCACAAGTGGTACTGAGACCCCTGTCCCAGGAGCCGTTGACCTTGCAATCATCGTAAACACTCAGCACAGAAAGATGGGGTCTCACGTTCCTCCGAGTCCCCAGGAGAGAGCACCCTGTGAGCAGAGACTGGGTTTTGGAAGCTGACTGGAACCCGATGGGCCCCCAGGGCCTCCACACTTGGCCTTCTGCGGGGCAACCAGCTTGCTGCTGTTCCTCATGAAACCAGCAACGAAACTAGGAAAGCAATAATGAGCGTCTGGTTGATCTCCTGAGCACGCTCCCTCAGGCTGGGCCAACGCAGTCACAGAGCACTGTGGCCAGCCCCGGTGGCACATACGCCATAGCCCTTAGCAAACGTCCCCGAGATCCACAGGATGCACGTGTTCTTTCTTACCCAGAGGCTCCGTCCAGCCACTCCCAACATCCCCTCCTAATTGCCACAAGCCCCTGCAGCCAGGAGAGCCGTGAGCACACAGTGGGCACTCAATTGTTTGCCAAATGAATTGTGTTTATTGGGCCCTTCAAAGGCACTTCATTGAGAGCCCTGTCCTGGAGAAGCGGGCGGGTGGGGGGACACACAGCTGGTTAAGTGCAGCGCCCGCCCGTATATAAGGACACCCTGTCTCCCTCTGGGCCTGGCGTTAAAAGCCTTCACAGCTGCCTACACCAAGGGCAAGTGTGCAGGTGGCTTTCCCCAGCTGGCCCGAGCCAAACCAGGCGTGCAAGCCGGGCACACTCTCAGGCTGCTTCCAGGCTGGCTCCTGCCTCTCACGAGGAGCCTGAGCCGTGAAGGGCCCCGTCCCCCTCTCCTGGCGCTGTCCAGAATCCTCCCCTGACCCAAGTCAGGGTGTCCCCAGCACCAGGTCCCCACTCCAGGGCACACGCACTCACTTGAGGGGGCCGACAGCCCCCCTCCTGGACCAAACCCTACGCTCAAATCCATTTCTCACAACTTTATGAGTTAAAAACGGTTTTTATGCTTTTTTTTTTTTTGACCAGGTGTTTCACATGGTTTCAGATTCACAGAAGAGTCGAGCAGAGAGCACTCACGTGGAGTTTCCATTTCCCCGTTCACATCTTGCCCGAGTGTGCTACCCTTCCTAAAACTGACCACCCAGCAGTGACTCTTTCCTCTTAGCCCAAACCCACAGCTTGGGTTAAAGTCTCCCCCGACTTCACCCCGTGGGTTTTGACAAACGCGTGATGACAGGCATCCACTTTTAAGCTTCATACAGAGCAGTTTTACACCCCAAGCCCCGTGCTTCACTCACTCAGAAAACCAAAAGGAGCCTAATATGTCATGACGTGTGAAAATCAGGTGGATTTATATCTCAGTGTGCAGTTTTGCCAGAGCCCAGCCACCCTGCGCCCATTCACCCTGGGCACATTTACCTTGAGCCCAGCCACCGTAGGCCCATCTACCCTGAGCCCACTCACCAGGAGCCCATCCACCCTGGGCCCCTCCTCCCCGGTCCAGCCACTCTGAGCCCAGCCATCTCGAGTTTGTAAGTTGTCTCATGAGCTTCTACTCTGCACAGTGATGCTGGTGGCTACAGCAGACAGACACCCCATGGGTGGAAAAGCCAGATACCTTTGCTTTGGGAGCCATGACAGCTCACTCCTCGGTAGACTGCCAACTCTGGGAAGTGTAACTGGTCCCCTTACTTGCTCACAGTCTGCTGCACTGTGTGCGGGCAGATTTCACATACGCAGCACCCTCTCCTGGGGCCCGCCTTCTCCCAGGGCCGCGGGACCCTTTCCACCATTTTTCTGAAGTCTTGATTCATTTACATCTCCATCGTTTTCTCTGGTGAAGCTTGGGTGAGAGGTGTGCATGAAGGACTCACCTTGGAAGGTCAGCCCCAAGCCCTGGACCACCCTGCTTCAGCAGTCCTCACTGACCGGGGGCCTGGGACCACTTGGCATCAGCTCAACCTCCAGAAGGCTTGAAGATGGATGGCCAGTGAGGTGGTGTCAGCACTGTGTGAGACTGACCCCCGGTAAGTACTCTGGACACTGAGGCGCACATGAGCTTCCCTGGTTGGTAATTGTCACAGATCATCACTGGGGAAGAGAACACTGTGTGACTCTGCATGGAAAGGACAACTGGACACTGATCCCTGGTGTCTCCCTGGCCAGGCTCCTGCTGTCTGTAATTGTGGTAAGCCACAGCTGTGAGCAGAACAGCTATCTGAATTCTGTGAGTCCTTCAAGGAGCCATCAAACTTAAGGGTGACCTTGGGGACCTCCTTATCCACACAAGGTGGGGATTGATGGTTCTAATGAAGTGTTAGCATAATAAGTATGCATGGTGTACTATGGGACAGTGACAATTATTCTCAAGCCACGTCCACATGATGTCAAAGTGCAGGCCACTCTCCCACTCGGAGCACAGCCTCCCTCCCCATTTCTGCTGTCCGTATTAGAAAAGGGAGAATCTCTGTCCGTTCCTTATTTTATTTCTGCTCTGCAGTTTGAAGCAGATGCTATCATCTCCTTTTCAATATGAAGGAACCAGGGCCAAGAGAAACCCCTGCCCTGAACCTCAAGGTCAGCATGTACCGAGCCAGAGAGGCCGGCGCCGAGCAGGGCAGCAGGTCCTGCTTGTGTGCCTATTTGTGTTTTTCAACTACAGATTAACTCCCAAAGTTTCCAGGAGCCTCTTGGATAAAAAAGCAACTTTCAGACTTTTTATTAAAGGTCTATTTTGACAGAGTATGACACAGAAGAAAAGTTTCAAATTAGGTTTGGAAGTTCACATTTGAAGTGGTTTGGAAGAGTGAGATAAAAATACAGAATTTTCTGTTCCAATTAGAACGGAAAGTAAGAATGAATTGGCATCAGGTCACTGTGACCTACAAAACTTGGCTCTTCTCTTCATAGGGAGCTTCTCTGGTTGTTGTTGGTTTCACTAAAAGAATGTCCTTTTCTTTTAAAACCCTGGAAAATCAAAAAAAAAAAAAAAAGAAAGAAAAAGAAGAAAGAAAGAAAAAGAAAAAACAAAGTGAGAGTGGTACTCCCTGCAGCCTCTGCGAGCAGACGCAGCTCACGCCACGCCACATTTGGGTCACTTTCTCCACTTTGTGGATGAGGGATGATGACCGATGGGAATTATTATTTTTTATGACCATTTCCTGGCTGTTAGAATAGTTCTTAGTCCTGGTCGCAGGCTGGAGCCAGAGTCTCAGCACGGGCAGGCTCCCCAGGTGAGATGTGCCCTGAGAACCAGCCCCCCAGAGGCAGGTTCAGAGCACGCCGTGGGAGTGGGTGTTTGGGGAGGGGATTTCTCAAGATTCCTAAGGCACCATGAGCCATCAGTTTTACCTCTGATTGAAGCTGCAGTTGACATTTTTTGTGACATTTTCAAGCCGACACCTGGATGGTGCAGTTCATGAGCCTGTGGGCCTCCCCTGATTGTCCTCCCTGCCGTGCAGACCGCCCAGTTGGGGGAGGTCCTGGTGGCCCTTGCTCTGTGCAAGAGTCATGTCCCCGGTGGGGGAAGGTTCCTGGACAGCCCTCCCCCAGGCATGTGGCACGTCCCCCGTGGGGGAAGGTCCTTGGGCGGCCCCTCTTCCTCTGTAGACTCTGCTCTTGGGGCTCTGTCTCCTTGAGGCAGGAGTGAGGCTGAAGAACCAACTGAGACCACACTGATTTGTGTTTGTTTTTATGTGGCCATATTTTCCTCCTTCTGGAAATGGTCTAGTATTTTGTTTTTATTTTATTATTTTAAATAGTTGCCAAAATGTGTCTGATTCTGGCACATTTTTGTCAATTTTGCTTACGATACGGGGAAGAGATGCTGCCTGTGTGCTCAGACTTCTAGTGTGCTTCCAGAGATTTTTCTCTAACTGTCCCCTTCTCTAATTATGTCTGTTTGGCTACATGTGACATTTCTCTTGGAAATACTGTAATGCTCAGCAAGAGTCTGTTATCGGGAGATGTCCATTTACTTTCTCATCAGCATGATGTGAGAGCTGCCAGGGGTAATGCCACCCAGGCCCTGTCCTTGACCCCTGTCGTCTGGTTTTATTGGGGGACTGGAGAGAATCTCAGAGAGTCTAGACTTGATTGATGCTTTTATGAAACCCATCCTCCAGGCAGCAGTAGGAACCCAGGTGCTGCAGTTTGGATCTGCAAGGTCCCTGAAAGGTCCACGATTGGAGGCCTCGTCCTCAGTCAGGAGCTACGAGGAGGCCAGTGGGTGATGCTCCGAGTACGTTCCCTTTCCCTGGGTTCAGCCACCACCTCTAGGTCACCACTTCTGATATGACTTGGACGTGGGAGGCCCCCAGTGCCCCTGTGTCCAGGCAGGGAGTTCAGAGGTGACACAGCTGGACTGACAGCCAAGACCCCATCAGCCCACCTGGTTGGTGACTGGCAGGTGGGCGTGGCCGGAGAGGTGGTCCCTGGGGCTGCCCTGGAAGGGTGTCTTCTCCGAGGTCCCTTCCCTTCCCTCTCTGCTCCCTGGCTGCTGTGAGCTGAGCCCCTTTCGTCCTCTGTGGCCCTGAAGCCCAGCCGCACTGTGGGCCCCGGGTAATGGAGTCAGCTGACCCTGGACGGAACCTCTGAAACCACGAGCTAAAATGAACCTTCCCATTTGGAAGTTGTCCTCCTCGGGCGTTTAGGTGGCAGGGTGAAAAGCGGTCACGCACCCTCTCCTGTCCACCGAGCGGTGAGCCGTTCCCACGGGAGCCGCCCTCACAGGTCTGCAGGACCCTGCACCACACAGACCTGGTCCCTCCCAGGCCCTCCCCGGAGCAGGAGGCTGCTGCCCTGGAGCACTCCCCCTGCTGCCTGGCCCCTGGTGTCCCTTTACCATTGCCATGGAGTAGACGGGAGAGGGCAAGGAATACTGGCAAGGGGCGTTTAAGAGCCTCTGGAAAGGATGCTCCTCAGAGTGGAGCCCTGGGCAGCAGGGCCGCTTCTCCCCAGGGAGTGCGCCAGGCAGAGTGATGCCCCCCACGTCCCAGCCTGGGGCCTCCCACAGCCCCCTCCAAGGCAAAAGGACCTTGCACATGGGTTTCAGCTGCAGCCCTTGAGATGGGATGACCCGAGGTTAACCCATGTGGGCCCTGTGTAATCTCAGGGTCCTCATAAAGGACTGGGGAGAGGAGGTCAGAGAGCACATGCAGAGGTCAGCATGCTGGGGCCACTGCCCTTGAAAGTGGGGGCCACAGTGAGCAGGCGGCCTGCAGAGGCTGGAAGAGGTGAGGACGCAGGTTTTCCCCAGAGTCTCTGGACTCCAACCCTCCAGAACCCTAAGATTTCAGCTGAAGCTGTTTCACGTCACCAGAATCATGGCAGTTTGTTAGAGCAGGCACAGGAGGCTCACCCAGGGGGCTGTGCTTTGCCTGCCTCCCACTGAGCCAGGACAGGCAGGGGAGGCACCATGGGTGGCCTGTACATGCCCTGCCTGGGCACCGACGGTGTCTCCACAGCTGAAGGTAGTGCACTGCTCACCCCATGGTCTTTCATGCTGTTGCTGTGCCCCGTGCCCACCATGGTGCTCACCATGGTGTCCAGGACGCACGCTGACGTGTGCTCACATGGTGTCCATTGGCAGCCTGAGTAATGGTGACCAGCGGAAGCACTGTGTTGAGGAGGGGTGCTGAGAAAGCTGGGCTCCTCGGTCTGCCCTTCCAGAGGGCATTGCGGAGTCTCCTACTCTGCCTGCAGGGCTGTGCCCGAGGTAGACCCCCGACGTTCAAGCTGCTTTCCCTTTGGGAAGAGCCTCTGCTGGGAATCCGCATTTCCCAGCTTTCTCTGAGCCCCGGGAACTCCAGGGCATCCAGAGGCAGGCCATTACTGTCCTGCACAGCTGCTCCTGCTGAACGGCCACCATCTCTGTGACCCGGGGACTCACTGTGCTCTGGCAAGACAAACAGCAAGTTCCAGATGTCCTAAGAGGCCACTGTCCAGCTCTCCCATCCTTTCTGAGAAACTGGGAGTCGCAGAACAGGACTATGCACGTCTCAGAATCAAATCAGAGGGGGAGCTGGGAGCCACTGGATCTCCCAGTTCATGAAATTGGTGCTGAGTTAAGAGGGCCAGGGGACGCTGTCCTGGAAAGACATAGGCCAGTGTCACTGTCCCCTGTGGTGTTTCCATGGAGAGACGCTTTGATTCCGGCACGCCTGCTTTCCCAGCACATCAGTCCCGGAATCAGGACCAGGGGCCTGTGCAGCCCTCACCTGCTGAAAGTGGCTGAGTGAAAGAAGTGGTGGGCAGGTCGTCCCCGCCTGGCCCTTGCCAGCGGCACCTCCGCAGATGCTGTCCCGAGGTCTCCTCCCTTCCTTCCACCCGGAATCCAGAGAGAACTGCAAACAAGCACCGCACCTTCCAGCCCCCGATGGCTGTGCTCAGATGTCCTTTCTCCTGCACAGACGACCTTTGGCAAGGGGAGCTTCATGCCAGCTGCATGGCAGGGATTAGATCTTTGTGCTCGGAGAATGATTTATGCTCCAATAAAGCCAAACAAAACCTACTTGGGTGGGATGAGACCACCACAAATAATGTTCCCAGTGAAAAACAGAAGAGAACTAATTACCCTGGTGCAGTGTTCCATTTAGGTATAATTCTACAGTCAATTAGTATTCTGTTTAATTGTACAATTAATGAACATATAAATTAAATTCATAGTTTATTTCTACCACTAAATTACTTATTTGAATTGCCTCTTTGGAAAAAAAAAAATAAGCAACTCAATGCAGACATTATTAACCGGCCTGGGTATCGCACACTCTGGGCACGGCTTAATTGTAAAACAATTCCTTCACTGTTACGGCTGGGATGCTGCTTGTGTTATGGGAAGCTGAATAATTTAATTTTCTCTTATCAAATGAACAGGTAATAGTTTCACTGACTAGCGCACAATTCTCCTGGCAGATTTCAAGACTTCCGTCGGCAGATTGCGGGCCACCAGTGCCTGCAAAGTGACACGTGGCTTCTGAGAGACTCAGCCAGAGAATGGACTTGCATGTACCCACTCCTGGGCGGGACGGGCATCCCTAGCCCTCGCTGGCCATGAGCACAGAAGGAGGTAGTAGCAGAAGCAAGCCAAGCTCCTGTGGTCCCTTCAGTCCCTGGAAGGCCCCCACAGGAAGCGTGTAGGTAGGTGGGTGCTCATCCATGCTCCCAGGCGAGGCTTACATGCCCAGCACTGCTGTGGCACCACCACAGCCTCCAGAAGTCCCCACAAGCTCTGCCAGACCATGTGGGAGCAGCTCAGCTGGCACAATCTCTGAGACCATGTCCCTGACATTCAAGGTGGGCGGCCAAGCTCCTCAGTGCTGCTTATCCCCAGGAGTGCCCACCCTGCCCTTGACCACCAGTGCCCAGCACCTTCCTCCAATCTTCTGCCAGGGTGGGCTTCCTTCTGCAGGAAGATTCTGACCTGAGGCCTGCTGGCTCTCTAGGTCTCCTTCTGTGCTCAGGTGCGTCCTAGGACTCCAGACCCACAGAGTCCTAGGACTCCGGACCTTGCTGACTGCAGACCCGACGGCCTTGGTGCCGTCCCAGCTCTGGCACTGCCCGTGCCTGTGACCTTTGCAGTTTGTCCTCCTCCCTTATCAGAGAAATGGCCAAGGTGGGGGTGGCAGGGCAGGATGGGTTCCCTGTAGAATAAAAGGGAGAGCACAGTTCAGAGGTGCCCCTGAAGTGCAATGCACTGGACTCTGTTGACGTTGTGGAAACAGAGATCACAAAGCAGCAAGCGGCCTTGGAAAGGAGGAGAGCCCCAAGGTTTATTTGACACCAGCGGGCCCAGAGGAAAACAAAACTCCAGATTCTGAGCCTGACCCACCATTTCTCACAATATTTAGAGGTTATTTGACGTCATCTTAGACACATCACTGGGGCTTTTTCCTCTTTTTTAAAAATTCCTAATCCACGTGGCTGAAGCCTGTGCAGGGTCTCTGACACAAGGCCTGCCACAGATACAGTGAGAAGAAATCTCTGTGATTTCATATCAAGACCAGGTCTGGCTCTGCCATCACACTGAGGTTATGCCCCAATGATGGTGAAAAGCCAGGTGTAGTCCCACCAAGCGATGGAGACTGACATGAAACAGCTACCGGGGAGGTTTCGTTGGACTCCAGGTGGGAGGAAAGTGCCTGGGAGCTGAAGTTCCACCAGACTGGTGTATGGGTTCACTCGGCCCGGTCCTGTGACTGATTCTCTGTCCTCCTGTGAGCAGTCTGAGCCATCTGCATGAACAGACACAACAGGCCGCAGTAGGCCAGCTCCGCACAGGTGGAGCAAGCACTGGGCAGCTGGCTTGAGACCTGCCACCTGGGTCTGCAACAAACAGCTCTCCACACACCGTAGGACACATGGCAGCGAGAAGCTGCAGGGGACACAGCCAGGAAGACTTCACTCTATACTGGCCACAGAGGAGAGGGGCCAAACAGGCCCTTCAGAGGCAGGGAGCTGGTGGAGAGGACTGGGGGCCTTCTGGGCAGGGGTTGGCCAGTGGGATGGGCCAGCTCCTTGAGGAATCCTGCGCTCACAGGTGTTTTTCTCTGTGGTCAGCCCACCTCTGTCTGCTGAGGGGCATCCATCAAAGCAAGACCCTGCTCTCTAGGGCCTGAGAGATGGGCACACCGTCTCCTGCCTTCCCTCTTCCTTCCACCCAGAATACATGGAGAATCACAAACCAGCAAGGCACCTGGGTATTTCCTGGGTTGTCCAATGACGAGAGTCCAGCAGACTTTCCCGGAGAGGGGTGGAAGAAGAATCTACACTTGCCCGTTTTCTACAGCAGCTGCATAAGCAGGTGGGACTGGGGCCCCTTGTAAGGAGGCTCCTGTGGGAGGCTCCTGTGGGAGGCTTGGGTTCCTTGGCCAACATGCTAGGTGTGGGCTGTGGGCTGTGGGCTGATGGCCTGGGACCCTGCTGGCTGCTTATCCTCCTGTGTCTGCTCCATGGCACCAAGGATGGATTTCATCTCTCTGGCAATCAATCCCCCAGCCCTAAATGCCTGAGCCCTAAATTCTCAGCAATAATCTACAACAGGCACTGGTTCAGTTCATGTTATTAGCTGTCTCTTAATAACCTTCAGGTCAGGGGTGTTATTGATGCTCCAGCTTAATTCAAATTATAATGGGATAAATCACCCGCCTTCTACAATCCTTGTTTATTGAATTCTGTATGATCCATTTAATTTAGGCCCTCCCATCTCTGAAGGTTGAAGCCTATTGAAAATCCGTCTCTTTATCCTCTCACGACCCAATTTATGTTTCCCGTTAGCTTCTCCACCTACCTTATTGCTGCCATGGCCTCAGAGGCTCCATAAAGGCAGAAGGCGGGCTGGGAAGATTAACATTTTTATTGCTTTATTTGGGATCCCATGGAAGCCGAGCAGAGGCACACAGGACTGGTCTCGCCTGCTCCCACCCCAAGACTTCAATGTGCCATGATACATTCTCATATTGACCCAATAAACACTTCCTGACCTCGTACTTTGTATTTTAAAAATGCTTTAAAATAGGATGCTTTAAAAATATCATGGGGACCACAGAGAGGAGCCACACAGAGATACTCTGCACCTGGGGAGTGATGGAGGCCAGGGTTTGGAGAGGCTACAGCTGTGGCTTTGGCGTGGCTCCTCCTGAGGAAGCGCCCACAGACACCAGCTGGGCCATTTCCACGTGTGGGGCTGTCAGAGGCAGGGCAGGAAGGCGCTCCAGGGACAGCAGCCTTCACTATTAGAAGGGGCGTTAGCTCTGCTGAGAGCAGGTGGTGCTTATTGATACTTGAAGCCCGGAGCCTGAGCCCCACCTGGAGACATCAATGAGGACAACTGAGAGCTTCCTCCAGAATATGATTTGGTGACGATAAAACTAAAAGCTTGATTTCAAAGCTGAAGGCGTCACTTGCCTGTAGCCGGCAGGCCTTGCCACCCCAGATCCAAGCTCGCAGCCAATGGCCCAGGCCATGGCTAGGCCCCGGGCTCCTGTGCTGACTCACCTGGCTGGTGGCTGGCAGTTAGCATGACTGACAGCTCTAATGAAGGAAGCCCTTACCTGGGCGAGCGCCTCTGGCTGCTAGCTTGCAGGGCAGCCCGCCCCATCTCTGAACTCTTTGATTCGGTGCTTTCTCACCAGAGCTGTCCTGGGCCTCCTCTAAGTCTCCTCCTCACCTCTAATGAACATCCCATCCCTGAGCACCCAGCGGATTACAGGTGTCGGTGCAAAGTGCTCGGGGGGAAACCCTGCCAAACCTCCTCTGGGCTCGTGGTGGGCCCAGGAATGGGCTTCCCTCGGGACCCCAGCTGCTCTGAGCCTTTGCTCCTGCTCTTCCAGGTTCAGCAGCATCGGCGTTGGGCTGCAGAAGTGTGCCCTTTCCCTGTGGGAAAAACATGAGGCAGCTTGGAGCCTTTGAAAGAAGCTTCGGGATGTCGACTTTCCGGAAGGGGTGATGGAGAGAAATGGCTCAGCACTTAACAATGTTTCTGACGGCTATAATAGAAGGCATTAAAAAACTACAAAAATCAAATCTTACTTAAGTCCATCTGAGTGTTGCTGGGGTCTGAGTGTGTCCCTGAAGTTCTCGAGGTGGGCACTTCGTCCCCTGTCCCCTGTCCGTGGTGCTTAGTTCACGAGGGCTCAGCTGCACCACTGCCTCTTGCCATCGGTGGGGTGGGTCCCTGATAGGAGCAGGTGTGGCCCTTTCCGCTGGCCCCTGGGTGGACTCTTGCTGCCTGTCTTCTGCGTTCCGTTCTGGGATGGAAGAAGCAAGGAGGCCCAGCAGGTGTGGGCTCCTTGGAGCTGGACCTCTCAGCCCCCAGGCTGGGAGAAGTGTCTGACCTTTGTGAGCCAGATGGCCACAGGTGTTCTGTCCCGCAGCACAAAGCACTCTGAAAGGAGGAGGCTCTTCCCAGCTTCCTCGATTGAAAGTTGCAGGATTGTGAGTGGGTTCACAGAGTCTGGAAGATGCTTCCCGGCCTGCTCCTTCCTGTTTTCCTTACTGACAGCCTTGCCTGGTGTGTGGAGTGTGCTTTCCTCAGCTGCACCACTGTTCCAAAGCTGTCTCCACTTCTCGGCCACATGGCTCTTGGTCCTTCCTCTCCTCTCTGGTCTTGCTCACCTGGCCAAGCCCCTCTGGGAACCAAAGCCTTGGGTCCATTATTTACTCTAAGAGCCCCCGACTGGTCTTTCTTATTTCTGCACCCTAGGGCTCCGTAACCAGGCTCACCCTACCCCCACCCAGCTCCCTTCCAGTCATCTGACCTTCCACCCTTGCCCCAGCCTCCCAGGGAGGCTGGCCTCGGAGTCTCCAACCTCGTGAGTCTCCAAGCTCATTGGTCTCCTCTGGAATCTGGAAAGCACCCACCATGGGACACACGCTATGAGTCCGCCCACAGGCTTCAAGGCCTGGCAGAAGCCCACAGGGACCCGGGCTGGCTGGGCTCTTAAAGCAGCCTTGAGCAGAAGGTGGCCTGCTGCCTTGAGCCCTCCCACACTCACGGCACTCCATTTGGCTCATGTTGTGGGTTAGATGTGAGGTGTACCCCAAAACTCTTGTGTGAGACAATGCAAGAAAGTTCAGAGGAAAATGACTGGGTTATGAGAGCCTTTACCTAATCACTGGATCAATCTCCTGATGGGATTAACTGGGTGGTCAGCAGAAGCAGGTAGAGTGTGGCCAGAGGAGGTGGGCATTGGGGTCATGGCTTTGGGGTACACACTTTGTGTCTGGTGAGTGGAGACCTCTCTCTCTGCTGCCTAATCATCATGTGAGATGCTTCCCTCTGCCACACTCTTCTGCCTGAATTTCAGCCTTGCCTTGAGCCCTGAGGGCTGGAGCCTGCTGTCTATGGACTGAGACCTGGGAAACCTGAGTCCAGCTTTTCCTCCACTGAAAGGGTCTTTTAGTCAGAGCAGCAAAACAAGCTGAATGAACAGCTCTCTGTCTCACCAGCTCAACCCCTGAGCAAGGTCTGTAGCACTTCAGAGAGGGTCACTGAGGCCAGAGAGGATCAGCGTGGCAAAGGGCACTCGCCACCCAGAGGTTACCCAGTCTTCCAGGGCAGGTCCCCGCGGCCAGGTGCACATCACTACAGCCACAGTCCCCCCACATACGTCGACAGACCTCTGCTCCGTGTGCCCCTAAGCAGCCCCGAGACACCAGGAAGGGGCTGTGTTCCCTGCTTCCTTCCTGAGGACATTCAGGTGGCAAGAGAGTGTCCTGAATCCCCAGAGGGGATCAACGAATTTGTGAGTCGTGTAGAAATCTCGTCCCCATGCCCTGCTGTCGCCCCAGCTTGGGTTTCAATGGAAAAAAGAATGAAATGTCCATGCTTGGGCACAGCCCTGTTGACCGGCTATTCTTGGGAAGTGGCTTGCACACACACACACACACACACACACACACACACACACACCCCTGCCCCTTTTCCACCTCGCACTGGAAACTCTCCTGGAAGCGGGGTGGTGTGCATCTCCCTGAGGATTTCGGGAGCAAACCTCACTGTTCCTTAGAGTAGACTCACCGATGCTCTAGCTCCACAGGGGCCTCTCGGCCTCCTTTGTGCTGAAACACAGCGGAGGCCACACTGGCGCTGGCTGCAGGGCGAGGCCAGAGCACTCCTCGTGCCCTCCACCTCCCCCGGCTAATAACCTTGTCCCACAGCTTTTAGGTGAACACTCCTGGAATGATCAGATGTCTGCTCGCAGCTGTGCAGGGGTCTGAAGATAAATGCAAAATAGAAGCAGCAGCCCGGTGCCATCCCGCTCTTAGTGCCAGGGCACACACTCAGGCCTAGCGCGGAGCCACCGCCTTCAGCAAAGACAGCTGTCCACGTCCCTGGGACGACCACGCAGGGATCAGCCTGGCGCTGATTAACGGAGCACGCTTTATGAGCACTTACTAGGTGTTGGGTACCGTGCTGGCAGCTGAACACACCTTACCTCCCTGTCTTCCCACCGTCTCCTCAGGACAGTCACATGCTCAGCACTGAGGGTGCGAAGACGGTGCTCTGAGAACCTAAGGAAGCTGCCTCCAGCAATGACAGCCAAGCAGAGGTCGAGTGGCCTCCAGAGCCGGCCTCCCCTTCTGCAGGTTTAGCTTTGGAAAGCTCAGGCTTGGGGATGACTGAGTCCCTCGGAGGTGCTCTCCTGCCCCTGGGACCAGCTCCTCTGTGCGGCTGGAACCGGGCCCCAAGCCCCACCTGGAATGAAGGAGGGGCAGGCTTGGCTCTCCTTCTCTGGAAACTGGAATTGCTTTTCCATGCACATTCATTATCACACACTCATTTCTACAAACGTGTTTCCAGAATCCGAAGGATGAAGGAAAGCCCACCTAAAGGTTCCGTGGAATCCCACCAGGGAGGGGTCATACCTCTTGGCATTCTGGCAGAGGGAACTGAGGTAGTCTCTCTGCAAATCACTGTTGCACACGGCCCTACGCATTCTCCTGCGAGCCCATCCACACTGGGCCGCTGCCGTGGGAGTCTGGATGTCCACTCAGGAGTCTGTCGGGGGTGCTCCTCTGTGTGGGTCGTCCTGCAGCTACACAGGTGTGAGTGGCTCAGCACAGTCAAATGCACAGCCGTGCCAGCCTTGATCTCTCTAGCCTCTCACTTGTGAACAGGTAAGTTGCTTTTAGTTCCTCAGCACTAAAAAGAGTTTTGAAGACCAACCTTCTACCTATATCTTTAGCTTTCATCCACGTGCTTTAAAAGAAGTTCACTAGTACTGACACTTCTGGACCAATGAAGCTCTTTCTTTAAAGACAGAGTGGTACTGCTTTCAGCTGGCGCTGCTGCAGAGGTGGAAAGAGCGCTGCTCACATTCTTACAGGAAATCACTGGGCACGTTACAAGTGCGTGGCTTTTCTCCAACCCCTCAAGAACTAAGTCCCAAAGCAGAAACGAACCCTGAATCTGGGGAGAGACATGTGCCTGCAGAGAGAAGGCAGATGTGACGGGCGTGGGCAGGCTTGCATTAGGAAGGCGGTGTACAAATCGGAGGAAAATAAACTAGAAATTTAAAAATCAGCTAAGGACGTAGAGTAGGCTTGAGACAGTGGAGGCTCTAGAGCAGGAGACAGAGAGAGAATGCTGTCCTCTTGCTAGCCCTTCCTGCTGGAACTGACCACGTGCCCACAGAGCAGAGAATCCCAAGACCAGGTGGATATGCTGACTGACAGCTAAGCAGGCCCTCAGCTGCATGCTAGGACAGAAAATGATGTTGCTGGAGAAACCGATGACATCTGACAAAAGCCCAGAGTTTAGTTAAAGAGTCTAGTTTTTACAAATGCTCCTGGGGCCAGGTAAGATCTTGATCTTTGGGGAACTAGGTCTATGAATGCAGGAGCTGCCCCCACCTCCCATACTATCTTTGCAATTTTTCTGTAAATCTAAAATCATCCTCAAATAAAAAAGTTTATTACACCTATGTTTTAGTAATTTTAGTGGCAAAAAAATCTATCACAAACTAGTCAATTAGCAAAAGGAAGTTCAGGACATAGATGGTGCTTTGCCTTGCCCCCTGCACCCATGGAACTTCACTTTAAACTTCAAAATTCTTGATGGATGGAGGTCGCGCACTGGAAGGAATCTGCGCAGTCTCCCGTCTTTGAAGGTCTCCTTTGTCACTCATTCTGTGGTCAGGGTTTGGAGTCCAGGTGATCAGCAGAGTCGATGCTGGGTACCGGGCCCTGGCTTTCCAGCCTCTTTCTATGTTTTCCTCTAATGGACCATCTCTGTAGTTGGACGATTCCAGGAGGGGTTTCCAGGCTGCCCCGGCCTCTGTCCTGCCCTGCTTCAGTGACAGGGCTGGTGGTCAGGTCTCGGCCGGTGCACCATCTGGCCTGAGTAAAACCAGCAGCTCCACCACTTCCTGCCTGTCCCTGGCGAGGACACCTCTGCGTGCCCCAACATGGGAACCAGCACTGTAGTGAGCGCTGGAAGAGCTAACTCAAGGAATCTACTAGGGACAGGGCCTGGGTCAGGTTACTTTTGGTTACTTTTCCTATGTGTTTTCTCTCAGTTACATTGTGGGAACAAATACCTCCCATATCAGAGTGGCCAGCAATGACGAGGTCTAGCCCTGGCTCATGGACAACTCCTGTCCATCCACGTGTCTTTGTTCACTGGCTCGTGAGTGGGGACTCGGGGGGATGCAGGGAGACCCACAGCCTAGCACAGGACTTGAGGTCATTTGGGCTGTTTCACGGTTAGCAGGTGGCGTTCACCAGAGTCAGCCCCGTGGGCAGGCTGGTGCTGAGGGAGACAGGAAGGACCTCCTGTCACAGGGTGTGCAGAGCAGGCCATCTACTGGAACCTGGAGATTACATGTGACCTAGCCCTAGCTATTAGCAGGGCTCAGGATTTGCATAGGCAAAGTTCCTCTTCTTCATAGACTTCTGCCTCCAGGGGCTGGAGAAGACCCCACCATCTGAAGACGGCTTCTGAGTCCCTCTCTGTAAAAGAACAGGCAGCATGAGAAAAAGATCATGCAGAAGTCTTCCAGCATGAGGTGATGTGTTGATGCAGAGGGAAGAGGCTGCCATAGAGTCAAGGCCCTGGTTTGTCCGCAATCCTCCCGGGGGCCGTTTTTGGCCAATTTAAGAAAAATCACAGGATAGTTCTAAAGTCCACGGGATTTCCCGTCTCTGTTTGTGCAGGGAGAACACCAGCTCTCCCAGATCCCAACTCCAGGCCACGCTCGTAAAGAACCAGACTCCTCATCAACAGGGCTGGGAGCACAGGCAGGGTGGGGGGCCCCCGAGGCAGGGACCGGCACACCCCAGGTCCAAGAGCAACTGATGCCAAGGTGACTTCAGGGGACGCAACCTAAAAGCAGATGCCAGGCAACAAATAATCAAAAATTGGTCCTCCAGTGTGGAGAGCATGCCATCCAAGGGTTGCATGCCTTGATTCATTGACAACAGCGTAATGATAATCTCTGAATTTCAAGTCAGCCTTTATGAGTGTCTGAAGTGCCAATTTTCGAAAGCGTGATAAGGAAGAAGCCATTGAGTAGCTGTAATCATGTTCCATGTAGAGCCCTGGAGGGATTGATATTCCTTCTCAGTGGTTATCAATTTGACCTCTGCTGAATGGCCCGATTTATGGGAAACTCATTAAGGAGTCAGAGGCCAGCTCCACACTCCATCCTAGCTGATGATTAGTGGTTACATAGCAGAGTGCTCCGGCTCCTAAGTGGACTCTCTAGAAGCCTCTTTGCTTGCCAGACACTTCATGTTTGGGGTGGAATGTAATATTCATGTTTCATCTAAGAGCTGGGAGGACGTTTTGACCATTGGAAAGTTAGATCTACTTTATCAATATATATGTGTACACACAAGGCACACATGTAAATAAAAACAGAAATCCAGCTGTGTGTGCTTACGTGTTGGTGCAACAAGTATGCACACTTGTTAAATTCAACCTGCATATCGCTTGTTAAAGAGAAGTCCCTGTGTTCTCTTTTCCAGCTGCTACTTTGCCCAAAGCCTTCATCTGCTCCCAGAGGAAGTGAAGACAGACCCATAATCACATTTAAATGTCAACCACCTCCTGAGAGCACCGGACAGGACTGTCAAGATCCCAAATCAAAAGACCCAGGACCATGTGGGTAATCAAAACTGAGCATTTTAATGTGTGAGATTAATTCCCAGGTACTCAGCTAAGCACTTCTACCACCAGCCTCTAATTCTTTGAAGTAGACATCACTATTTGTACCTTATTAATAAAGAAAACGAAGCTAAGAGAGGAACATTTGAGGTTGTATATGATTCTCACACAATTGCTTATACCATGAAAAAAACACACGAGATGCTACCCATCCTCACATCCATGTACACACATGACCTCCTGGTGCACTGCCGCACGCCCATGATCCCTGCTACTCAGGAGGCTGAGGCAGGAGGATTTCAGGTTTGCGGCCAGCCATATAAACACACAATCTTTGCACAGTTGATAAATTCAAAGCAAACTCACGTGAGCCCAGCCACTTCCAGGAGTTGCTGGCTGAGGCTAGCATGGCGTCTCCTACCTGCCAGCCACGGCAGGCACCCCCCGCCCCCCAGCCCTATTTGAGGATGTTCTCACTAATGGTGAGTCACTTTCCCTCTCTTAAAGAGGGTATTCAAACAGCTTTTAGAGGATGCCTGTCCCTGCTTTGCCCTCACCTGGCCAAGTCTCAGTGGCCAAATCCAGCTCTACTTACACCTGTACACTGACAGCTCAGGCAACCAGAGAAAGATGGACCAGGCTGCAGGGAGGTGACCAGCTCCAGAGCCCCAGGGAGCCTGGCGGCCTCTGCAGCTTCCTAGCCCACATTTCTCATCACCCACGTCAGTCACCTGGGGTGGAGACCCAGCAATCTGTTCTGACATGTGATTCTGACCTGGACTCAAGTTCGGGACTCACTGCAAACCCTGCTTCTCCCCCCACCTCCTTCAGGACGACTCCACAGCTGCTTTTCTCTCTGAAGCTGTCCTCACTCCCAGCTGCAGGTTTGCTTCTTCTCTCCCTATGAGCCCGGACGCCAGCCCACCTGCTGCTCCACCTGTAGCCCCACCTGCGATCCTGCCCCCGCCTCCCCATTGGCCAGCTGTCCTGCTCTCTTCCAAGGCCATCTCCTGCCCGTGGACTCTGTAGTTCTGTCCCCTGAAATTCCAGGACAACAGGGCTTCAGCAACTCATTGGTGTTTCTTGTTCCTTTGAATCTTTACGTTAAATCTCTTGGGAGTGTGATTTCTGCCCAACCCCAGCAACAGACAACGCTCCGCACACTCTTATCCTCCATCCCTGCCGTCCCAGTCTTCGGTATCCCCTTGTACTAACTTTCTTCAAGGAGTTGTCTATGTCCTTACCAAGTTCCTCTGCCCCCTTCTTGGCTGCACCTACCCAGTCCACCTATTCCCACCACTGAAGCAGAGCGTGGGCGGCCACCGCCAGCCTCCCTGCTGCTCAGTCCGTGGTCGGGCTCCTGTTCTCCAGTGCTGACCAGGATGCCCAGGCCCTGCCTTCCTCACTGGGCTTCTGGACTTGTCTCAAGTCTTCTCCTTCCTCTCTGACTGTCCTGCATCTCCATGCTGGCTGCTCCTGACCTCGTGCTGGAGTGCCCCGGGCTCAGAGCTCAGTCCTGCTCACTTCTTGACCGATGTTGATTGCCAGGGAGTGGATCTCAGCCTGGACTCCACATCAGAACCAATTGGGAAGTTTTGAAAGCTTTTGATGCACCCAGATCACTGCAGCCAGAATCTGTGGGGTGCAGTAGAGACCTCCCAGGTGAGTGCTGTGTGAAGTCGAGTCTGAGAACCCTTTCCTGAGGGACCTCTCACAGTCTGTTGGAAAGTCACCCACATGCTAATGACCTCAATTTCATGGCTCTGGCGAGTGCCTGATGGCCCAGCTCCCCCAGCACCCTCAGAGGGCTCAGATGCAACCCACCCTCAGGATGTTCCAGCTGAACTTCCCATCCAGCACCCCAAAGTGTCACTACACATTTTTCCAGGTTCTTTAAGCCTGGGATCCTGAGGTGTCTTCAACTGCAGCCTCCTCTGACAGCTCATGTCTGACCGTGGTCAACCATGTACTTCAGACTTTATCTGCAACCTGGCCACTCCTCACACTTTCCGCACCCTCCCAGACTCAAGCCCGTCGCCTTGGCTGGTCAGCAGTCTCCCTCAGGCCTGAGCGAGTGTCGGCTCCCCTTCCAGCACAGTGGCACGTCCCCAAACCCATCAGTGCCTTCACATTTCCCCAAGGGCAAAACCCAAGGGCACCATTTTCTTCGGAGAGAGCTTTCCTTAATCATTTTTATATCTATGGGCCATTTCATGCCATTGGTAATCAGAGATCATCAAAACAGATGGTGGAATTTTCACAGCTAACAAAAATTTTACCACTTTTTTTACAGGGCTAGAATACATTTTTAGATAGTTCTAGATCAGCATTTTCCAAACTTACTTGGCCATGAAACCTTTTAGAATTATAATATATTGATGGGACACCAAGAGGCATTCATGAAATATAAATGTAGGCTTAGATTGAAGTAGACAGCACCAACAACGTTCTCAAAGGTGAATTAATTGCTTAAAGAAATGATAAAAATTTGATTCAAATGCACTTTTCTTTATTACAGAACAACAAAAAAACAAATTAGAGAAATTTTTCCATGCATAAGTTAAAAAGAATAAAACAGCAACGTTTATTTTTACATTTTGCACTTTTCTTTCTTTCTTTTCTTTTTTTTTAATACAAGAGAATATGCTCCAAAAATGTTTTATTTAACGGTGCTTTTTAGGTCTGTTCTAAAACACGCAGCTGCTTAAAATCAGGAATGGTATTGCTGAGCTCACCCCTTGAGTTCCGGGATCAGACCGGTTTCTAGGTTGAGTTTTAATTGGAGTGGGACAGGGACATGCAGCTTCTTCACATGTGACATGAGAAAGGGATAGAAGCACAAATGAGGCTGGGAGTGGGTGAATCCGGCCACGTCCACATCCCTCCCTCCACGAGGTCCCCCCCACCATCTGCCCTGGAGGTTGGAAACTGAATCTGCACTGATTCCCCCCACTCCGAGATTTGCTCTAGAAGGTCCCACAGTCTGAGGACCCCGAGAACTTTCTCTTCGCCGTGATTGCTGCTGTTTCCATAACTGCACCCTCTGCCAGGCTCCGGTCTGTGGGGAGCCAATCTGAGCAGCATAAATATTGAAGGCCCATAAATGTTGAATAACGCCAGAGACAGGCTGAAATATTCAGCGAAACACACCAGAGCAGCAGTCATCGGTGGGCAGCATCCACCTGAAGGACAGGCGCAGTCCCTGACCCCTGGGCCCCAGGAAGCAGCTGGTCTTGGACGTGGGGAGGTCTCAGAGCTGGTGATGTCGAGCTAGAATGCCTGGGTGCAAACCTTGGTTCTTCGTGGACTGGCTACGGGACAGGGCCAGTGACCCAGCACATCAGCACTCGGCTCTTTTGCCTGTGAGATGGGGGCATGGACGTTCTCAAAGGAGCAAAGATGTTAAACACGGGAATTGACAACTGCAGCCAGAGGGGGCACAGCGTCAGGAGCTCTGGTCCCTTCTTGACGGAAGGACCCAGTAGCACAGAAATGGCGTGTGGGGTCCTCACGCGTCGTTAGATAGCCCAGCAGTGGAGTTGGGAAGCACATTTCCACTGGCCAGCGTGGCGCTGTGACGCACAGGTCAGCTCTGGGGGAGTTTCCTGAACCAGTGGGCCCCAGACTCGTCTGCTCCTGGAAATGGTGACTGCATCACTTAAACGCCATTAAAATTCAACAGGAAGCCTCATCGGTGGCCACTGTGGGTTCCAGCACTGAGCTGCGGTCCCGTGCTGCACTCCTCATGCCCACGCAGGCCCTTTCCAGTGGGAAAGTGTGTCGCAGAGAGACCAGCTGCCTTACCCTGGCTCTGAGCACTGAGCCTGCAGGGCCCCACTGTCCTGTCCTGCAGGGCCTCCTGCCTGCCCTCTGGGGACATTTGGAGCACTGTATTCAAAGCCCAGACATGCGAGACCAAAGATGGCAGGAAAACGTGCCCTTCAGGGTGACTAAGGGCCATGAGAAAGGGTTTGCTGCCGCTGTGGGCAGTGGTTTCAGCCATGGGCAGTGATGGGCAGGCACTTGAAGCCTTGGGAAGTGGTGGCACAGGGCAGAAGCCCTGGGTGGCAGTGGGCAGGGCAGGGGGCAGAAGCCCTGGGTGGCAGTGGGCAGGGCAGGGGCAGAAGCCCTGGGTGGCAGTGGGCAGGGCAGGGGCAGAAGCCCTGGGTGGCAGTGGGGAGGGGGCAGAAGCCCTGGGTGGCAGTGGGCAGGGCAGGGGCAGAAGCCCTGGGTGGCAGTGGGCAGGGCAGGGGGTAGAAGCCCTGGGTGGCAGTGGGGAGGGCAGGGGGCAGAAGCCCCGGGTGGCAGTGGAGTGAGTGGCAGTGGAGTGGGTGGCAGTGGGCAGGGGTGGAAGCCCTGGGTGGCAGTGGGCAGGGGGCAGAAGCCCCGGGTGGCAGTGGGCAGGGGGTAGAAGCCCTGGGTGGCAGTGGGCAGGGGCAGAAGCCCTAGGTGGCAGTGGGCAGGGCAGGGGCAGAAGCCCCGGGTGGCAGTGGAGTGGGTGGCAGTGGGCAGGGGGTAGAAGCCCTGGGTGGCAGTGGAGTGGGTGGCAGTGGGCAGGGGGTAGAAGCCCTGGGTGGCAGTGGAGTGGGTGGCAGTGGGCAGGGGGTAGAAGCCCTGGGTGGCAGTGGAGTGGGTGGCAGTGGGCAGGGGGTAGAAGCCCTGGGTGGCAGTGGGCAGGGGGCAGAAGCCCCGGGTGGCAGTGGGCAGGGGGTAGAAGCCCTGGGTGGCAGTGGGCAGGGGCAGAAGCCCTAGGTGGCAGTGGGCAGGGCAGGGGCAGAAGCCCCGGGTGGCAGTGGAGTGGGTGGCAGTGGGCAGGGCAGGTGGCAGAAGCCCTGGGTGGCAGTGGAGTGGGTGGCAGTGGGCAGGGCAGGTGGCAGAAGCCCTGGGTGGCAGTGGGCAGGGGGCAGAAGCCCCGGGTGGCAGTGGGCAGGGGGTAGAAGCCCTGGGTGGCAGTGGGCAGGGGCAGAAGCCCTAGGTGGCAGTGGGCAGGACAGGGGCAGAAGCCCCGGGTGGCAGTGGAGTGGGTGGCAGTGGGCAGGGGGCAGAAGCCCAGGGTGGCAGTGGGCAGGGGGCAGAAGCCCTGGGTGGCAGTGGAGTGGGTGGCAGTGGGCAGGGGGCAGAAGCCCAGGGTGGCAGTGGGCAGGGGGCAGAAGCCCTGGGTGGCAGTGGGCAGGGGGTGGAAGCCCTGGGTGGCAGTGGGCAGGGGCAGAAGCCCCGGGTGGCAGTGGAGTGGGTGGCAGTGGGCAGGGGTGGAAGCAGCAGGGATCTCCTGCCCCGTCTTGTTCGTGGCTGGTTCCAAGCTGGAGCTCTTAGTGCCTCTTGAGAAGGAGCCGGGGAGGGGCTCCTGAACTCCGAGGAGCTCGCTGAGGGTCACAGCCTGGAAACCCCAGTGCAGGCCCATGTTGGGGCTGTCAGTCGGGAGTCCTCGGCCAGAGCTCTGCCTACTGGTCAGCTGTGCAGCCGCAGACCTCCTTTGCTCACCCTGGAGCCTTTCACCCACCCGTGGCTCCCACCATCACATCCGTGCACACATCACACAAGAAGCAGGGTGCATCCAGGCAGCTCAGAGGATCAGAAATCTTCTCTGGGTTTCCCTCCATCTCCCGCCCCTCCCACTCCACCCTGAGGATCTTCCTGGGGGCGCAGAAGTGCAAGGCAGCCCTCTGCCCAGCATGTCCACCCCAGGAAAGGCCTGGTGAGTCAGCAGGTTGATTCTGCCTAGCACAAATGCCTCCAGGCTTCTTCTAAAATTTTGTGGTTTTCTCCTGAATACAAATATTTGGATAAACAGAGATTCCAAGCAGCAAAATAAAAGCCATCCATCCACAATCCTATCTCCTGTAGGTTACCGTCAAACTTCAGACTGGGATGGCTGGGTCTTAATCCTTAGCAGAAAAACACAAAGTGCCATGTGCATTTTTCAGTGTCATACCTATTTCTTATATTCCATTATTTCTAGTGACTTACAATATTTCATTATAATATTGGTGCAACAATGTATTTATTTCTCTTCAAAGAACATTCAGATGGTTTTCATTTATTTATATTACAAACAACAGCATAGTGAACATCTTTTAAATTACATCTTGTGCATATGTTGTATTCTATAATTATTTCGTGGACTATAAGTCTAGAAGACAAATTTCTGGGACAGGAGGTAGGGGCATTTTTAAGATTTCCATGGGTATTTCTAAGCAGCAGCTCTGATCTCCTGCCTGATGTTCATGGCTGGCCCCAAGCTCCAGGCTCATGCTGCTTCCAGTGAAGGAACAGAACCTACACGAGTACTGTTTTTTTTTTTTTTAAATATCATGTTCATTTTTAAAATATCATATTCATTTATATTCTTAAACTGGTAGTGTTGACCCTGTGCAAGTAAGCATTTGCCCATTGCTGCAAAAGGAAACCTGGAAAATGAAATTAGAAGCTAATTTAAATGGTAAATGAGAAAGAGGTGAAGGGAAGTAAATTACCTGTGGTCATACATTTTTATTTGGTTTTCGTTTTTAAAATCTGTAGAGATTTTTTTTTATGTTTTAACAACATTATCAATAAAAAATAAAGTCCCAAGAATATCTATGAGTAGCAAATAGATGTAAATCAGCTCAATAACATGAAACAGAGAAAATAGCTAATTCAAGCAATTCTCATAAATGGCTTTCTTCTAGACACCTCAGTGGGGATAGGCTAAGGGTAGACGAGTAGCCAGAGACCTGTGCTCCACTTGACAGCTGGTCAGTAGTGGTATCCAGTGTTGTGCTGCCATCATCTTCAATGCTTTGAAATGTTCAGGAAGCGGTGAAAGTACTGATACTGTTTGGAAGCAGGGATTTTACTGTGAGAGAAGGAGATAACATATAAAATGGTGGAGACTGAGGAAGACCTTGTGCCGTTCCATTTAAACTGGGTGCATGTGTGTGAACATATGACCTTCATTGGTTGAGCCAACCGGGAAGGAGCAAGGACAGCCCAGTGGTGATGAGCACGTTCTTGCTTTGGGAAACCATTCACCACAAGTCAGCATACCAGGGCTCCCCAGAGAAACAGAGGCCAGGTCTGGTGCAGGAAAAGCTCGGGGTGTGTCTCAGCCTGTTTTCTGTTGCTATTGGTCAACACCACGACTGGGAAAGTTATGAAGAAGAGAGGTTCAGGCTTCACCTTTTGGGAGGCTGGGTTCAGCCAGGGCCGGTGCTGCACCTGGCGAGGGATGCATGGTAGCCTGGAGAGGGCGTCCCAGGGTGACAGGGGTGGGGGGGTGGGGTGGGGGTGGGGCGTGTGTGCTAGAGAGAGCTCACTTTTACAATAAACCACTCCTCACATAGTGACAGGGTCCACCCAGGACTGCGGGATCGGCCTCCCACACGTGAGAGAACATTCAAACCATAGTAATGTTCATGCCAGAAATTAGGGAGTGCTCAGAAGCCCGGGGAGCATGGGAAGGAAGCAGGCACCGCGCAGGACTTCCGGGAGCCTGCGGGAGGTGGAGCAGGACGTAAGGGAGCGAGGTGAATGGCAAGCCAACAGGAAGGCACCCACAAGCCCCAGGCGGGAAGTCCCCCTTTCCCAGGGCACACGCACCGTCGGAGGCAAGGTCCCTTTGCATGTCCTTTGAGGGGCTTCCCTCCAGGCCCCTCCCTCCGCCTTCCTTCTGACCCCTTCCTCCACCCCGGGGTCTCCCCTCCGCTTCACGACCCCCCTGTTTTCTTTCCTTCCCCTCCAGCTTCCACAGCGGAGTGCACACTGTCAGAGCTCTTCTGTAGCAGCAGGTGGGTTTGGCCCAGGCACCAGGAGCCGTGGGGTGACCAGCAGCAGCTCGTAGCTCATGTGTGTGTTAATCGTCTTTATGTTAACGTCGTGCTCACACACACAATAACAAGATGGATGTGATGAATTTAAGGGCTAATAAAATGGCTTTACTATATCTTCGGATATTCAATGTAGGTAACTGCAGGTGACCGTTGTTGGCATAGGAACGCCCCCAGGAGGGGAGAGGTGGTGCGCAGGGTTGGGGCTGACCAGGGCTCCCGCCTTGGCATGCACTTCACATGGCCAAGGAAGAGCGCCTGATCTTTTAATTATTTGCATAATGCATTTCATTAGACTTGAGCAGCTTAGCTCTTCGCTTTTGAGAGATGCAAATTAAAGGTTCACTTGGTGAGGCGGGACAGTGTTGTCAAATGGTTAGCGGGAATACAGAGGAGGCGGTGGAGGTGTGAACGGGTGGACATGGGTGTGGGCCCCACCAACGGCACCTGTGTGAAGACGGAGCCCACGAAGCCGGTTTGGGGGTGGCTCCGTTGGTAATCAGGGCTTCAGGCAACAGTCACCAGTGGACCCTAAGGTCACTGGGTGAGCAGGTTGGTGGGAGAAGGAGATCACCACTGATCACAAAGAGAGGCACGAGGACCCCACCTGCACAGGTGGCCACACCAGGCCCTGCCACCACGGAGGCCGTGCCTCTGCTCCCTGGGTGCTGCAGTGGGCTGGAGACTGGCACTGCCACATCTGTGGCTCTGTCAGGAAAGTCTCATGGAATCAAAGTCCAAGGACAGTGGCCTGACAGGTCTCTGACACCTGATGTCCTGAAGCCTGGACGTGGGCAGAGGAGGACCAGCCTAGACTGGGAGGTGGAAGATGGTGACAGGCTAACTGGCCTGCCTGGGACGGAGGGGTCCCTGGGATGCAGGCAGGGAGGGGCTAGAGACAACACCCACAGGCTGTCTCTAGGGCTCAAGCACACTGCTCATTGCTCTATTATCATTGTTGTTTGAAATATTTTGGGTTGAAAATTTTCCAGGTATCCAGGGGGAGAAATCTTGGCCTGTCTTTTCTACACCCAATGGGGATATGGGTCCTCACTGGGGATGTGCAAGGCCATGAACCAAGAGTTCACGGGCATCACCTGGGTCGGCGGAGCAGCAGCGGGTGGCTGGAAGCTGGTCCCCGACCCACTGTGCTCTGCCAACTGCTCCCTCCCCGAGGGAGAGAAGCACAGGACGAGGAAGAGGAGTTTAGGAGCCATGACAGCAATTTGACAGTCGCTTTGTGACTTTTCAATCCACTAACTGGTGAAATGGCTTGTATTTTTATGGTCTTCTTTTCCATTTCGTCTTATTAGAGCTGATGGATGATGGTCCCTGAAAGAGTGGAAATGGGGGGAAAGCTCTCTAACTCCAGAGGTTGGGAAGTCCTGGGTCTAAAAGGAGAGGACAGAGTCTGCACAGTTCAGAGATTTCCCAGGAATCTTACTTTACACACCCACGGAGTGGCCAGGGCGTGGCCGCTGGGGAGCAGCCCTGCAGTGTCCATCCGTGACCGTCTGCGGGGCCACATGCCTTTGGAGGGAATTTGCAAAGCTCACTGTGTGCTGGGTTCCTGCTGGCCGCTGGGGGCCAGGTGAGCAGCCCCTCCTGGGTGCACAAGGTCCTCTGGCTGAATGCAGCACAGAGATTGCCCTGGGCCGGACACGGGCAGTGAGGGAGGGGAACAGAGATGCCTCGGTTGCCCCCATTCCTTGGAGTAGGACCCAGAGTCCTTCGAAAGAGAAGACTCCTGGGCACAGATTTGTGTGCTCGGGCCACTGGGACAGACATGCTCTGTGTGGTCCTGGGGCAGCTGGTTCTGAGGCCTGATGTGGATGACACCAGGACCAGGTGTGAACAGGGGACGACCCTGGGGACTCTCGATGGGGCTGGTTCTGCCCCCGGGCAGCCTGGCAATGTCTGCAGGTAGTGCTGCTTGTCACAACTTGGGGGGCAGGGCCTACTGACGTCTGGTGATTGCAAGCCAGGATGCCACTCAACACCCCACAGTGCCCAGGATGTCCCTGCCACAGAGCTCTCTGAGCCCCAGTGTGAGCAATGCTAAGGTGGAGAAGCCTTGGGCAGCGAAGGACCCTGTGGTGCTGTGGGCTTGCATTCCAGGGGCCAGCTGAGTGGGCAATTGGCCGTCTCACCACCAAGACGTTGGTCTGTTGCACAGAGCACGTGAGTTCATGCAGGTAAAGAAAAATAGTGCCTTTCCGCTCCGCAGATTCTTCCTCAAGCTATTTATAATTGCCACTCCGATGGTAACTGAATCCCTGTATCAATCCCGTTTTACCTGACTGATGACGACTGTTCTCAAATGATGTCTTGGTCTTTAATCAGCAAGAAAAGCCATGTTCCCACCATGTGGGAAGACCTCACCTGACAAGATCTGTTCTTCTGTTCCATGGTCAAGGTCCAGCTCCCGATTCCCACGGCAAGATAATGCCACAGGCAGTGAGTTCGTATTAATTTCAGTGCTGTGGGAATATTTTCTTTTCTTTCCTTTATTTACCCCCACCTCAGGCTGTAGTGAATCAGCACTTCATGTTCAGAGTAACAGAGAGATGTGCTTGGTGTCCTTGAAGCTGCCATGACCCACTCGTGATCCTTAGCTCTTGTTGCTGTGAACACGATGCCTGATGTGAACAGGAGGAAAGCGTTATTGGGGCTCCTGGCTACAGAGGTCTCAGTCCACGGTCAGGAGGTGCCATCGCTTTGGCCCTGAGGTGAAGAACATTGTGGCAGAGGGTGTGGCTGAGGAAAGCTGTTCAGGACACCGGCAGCTGGGGAAGGGAGTGGCCAGGGACAAGATGTAGTCCTCAAAGGCGTGACCCAGTGACCCACTTCTTCCAACCCAGCCCTGCCTGCCCATGGTGTCCACCACCTCCCCGTGGTCCATTCAAATGATCCATCCATCAAATGAAGTAACCCACCAACGAGGTCAGAGCCTCAGGATCCCATCATTTCCTAAAAGCCCCACCTCTGGTCATCGCTGCAGTGGGGACCAAGCCTTCAACCCAGGAAGGAGCCTTGGGGGACAGTCCAGCTCCACACCTCCACACCTCCACACCACTCACGCAACGAAGGCTGCTTACCACATCATTAAGCATTTCCGGTAGATTTGAAAAAGGTGAACCTCATTTGAGAAGTGAGGACACAGGGTGGAGGAGTGAATAAGGAAACTGAAAGCATCCACTTCCCCACTTTGTTTGTCCTGCATGAAAATTCACTAAGCACTTTCCACATGTGTTTATGGACCTGCATTTTACGTATTACCAGGTGCACATTTTTATAACAGTTGTATTTATCACTTTCCAAAATCACCACTGTGGGATCATTGACAAATATTTTCTCGACACTCTGTAACCCGTTTTTAATGCCTTTCACAAGAGGTTCAGTGATCAACAATTTTAAGGCTACCATGACAGGGCCATGGGGCCAAGGGAACCTTCCCGACCGCTTCACGCAGCAAAGGTGGAGTCGGAGCAGCCGCAGTCGGAGCCCAGGAGATGAGAAGGGGCAGGGACCATAGGAGTCCCCCCAGCCCCTGAGCTCAGGTGTGCAGTGCGAGGAAGACCCGCCACACTCGTGAGCCGTTCTTACTTCAACCTCCAACACTCTGATGCACCAGCCCCAACCAGAGACAGCCGTCCCCTGGAGCTCTGCAGTCACCTCCTGGAACAAACCCACTCATTCATTTGTTCCTTCCCTTGCAGGCAAAGCTCTCGACCTCTGCTGCTTATCAGCGACACACTCACTATGACAAGGAGCTGTGGAAGTGGACAGGCAGGGCTGGCCCTGAAGGGAAAGTGCGAAGATGGGGCGGGCTCAGCTGGCACAGAACGGGGTGAGCAGGACACCGGGGAGGACCTCGGCAGTCAGAGCAGCAGGGTGGACAGGGCCAGCCCTGGGGAGGACCCAAGGGGAAGAGTTCTCTGAGCCTGTCGGGGGGCAGGAACTCCAGGTGGGGCAGGAGGCTGTTGGCCTTCTCTGTCCATCCAGGAGCCGGGAGGTGCTAGGTAAGAAGGCTGCCTTCCTGGCCAAAGCCTATAGGGGTGTGACTCCGCCCCTCAGTCAGCAGTTGCCCACCCCAGGCACAGCTGGAGGACTGAGGCAAGGACACCCAGGCCTGGCAAGTCCCCACCTGCAGTGAGAGTAAGGAGAGACTCCAGGAAAGACTGCCCCACGCACCAGCCCCCTCTGGGCAAGGGGGAGCAGGCCCTTCCTGTGCAGGGAGTAAACTCCAAAGAGGGCCCTAGCTGGGCTCGCCATCGGCTCCAAACTCAGCCCAGACTCCTTGGCTGAACCAGGGCCTCCTGCGTGCTGGACAAGCACTTACCACCGAGCCACACCCGAGGACCGCCTCTTCTCCCAGAGGGCAGAGGGGCAGAGAGACCTCAGGGCTGAGGCAGTTCTTCCCGAGGAAAGCAGAAAGATTAACAAAAGATTAGTAAATTAGAATAAATGTGCTCCCCATTGAGTGTGATTTAAAGTGGGAGAGGGGGGGGGGGGTTTAAGGTCATATACATTAAAAAAAATTGCCAGGGACCTAGATTAGAAGTGCCCCCAGGAAAGTACTCAATTTCCAGGAAAAGCAATTGAACCTGTGATTGTCACTCTGTGGCCTGCTATAGACCAGGGGCTCACAGACATCATTAACTCATTTAGTTCTGCCAAAGACCCTACAGTTGGGTGTGGCTGAGGTTGCCCTTGACAGACAGGAAACAAGGCTCCTGGGGACTTGCACATATGCAAAGCTACTAAGAGGTGGGGGTGGGATTCAGACTTCAGGGGGCTCCTGGACTGAGCCCCCAGGAAGAGCCACAGAGGCCTCGGCCTTATCCCCGAGCCTGCTTGACTTCCCAGGGAGCAGAGCAGAATGCAAATTCCCCACATCACGCCTACCTCAATTACAGGCCCTGAGCTCGGCTCGCCACGGAAGAACCTGGCTCAGCTGATCTGATAGAATTTTTCAAGGAAACAGCTCAAAGAGTCAACAGCAGAAAGTGGAGCTATCATTTACCCAGACTTCAAGAGGGCTTTGATAGAGTAGCACACAGAAGACTGATATTCCAGGTCAGCGAGTGTGCAGCAGCCGAGGAGCCGCGGGAACCCTAAGGACTTGTCACCCTCTTTGGGACTCAGGGAGGATTCCAGCTACGGCTCTGCGGGGAGGATGGTGAGGGAGATTCTGCAGAGCCAGCTCCTTCCCTGACGGAGCTGTTCAGGATGCTGCGGTTAAGGGAAGCCAGGAGGCTTTTTATGAGGGCCTGGAGACTTAGGTTTAAATTCCTCAGTCCGAGAGATAGTCCAGAGGTGCTTGGGTCAGGAGGAAGTTTGATTCCGTGGCTGCGGCTGAAGCAGCATTTTGAACTGAAGTTGCTTGAGGGAGTTTACCTTAGGAGGATTTCAAGTGGTCTGAGCATCAGCAGGTGTGAGCTTTGGTCTTGCTCTCAGCACTCTGTATCCTGCTGGGACCTGTTTTCCAAGTTCCCCCTGAGTGGGGGCTTCTCATGCCTTCTTCGCACACCCCACAGGAGGTTCACCTCATCCCTCCAGTGAATTGGGTTGGTGATCCCAGATGGACTCACCCCACCCCTGTGCCGTGATTGGCAGGGCACGCATGGCCACGCTAGTCCCAGCAGAGGGACCTCGGAGCTGAGAGTGCTATGTGAACACCCCAAGAGGCAGACGCTCCTGCGCCCAGAGGAAGCAACCAGGGACAGCGGCCCGGCCACCATTCCTGAGGATGAAGATGTCCTCAGGTGGGACACCAGGAGCCCTCATGAGACACCTGAGCCCACGCAGTGTGTCAACGCTTTCTTCACCTCGAGGCCAGTTTGGGTTGGGTGCTCAGCCCCTCAGCCTCTGTGTGTTGCTGTCTGACTTTGAAACACAGACCCTGGGTTCCAAATTTTAACCTAGCGACATGAATGGGGGCTTCTCTGAGCCGATCGGGGCCCCACTGCTCAACCACAGCAGCCCTGCCAAGGCTGCACGGCCCACCCGCCGATCTTTGGGGAAGAATTGGGAATCCTTCAAGGAACAATGTTCCCACTTCATTTTTAAGAAAATACAGACAACAATGGGTTAGCAATGTGTAAGGGGTCACAAAGACAATCTGAGTCAGAGCAGGGATCTTCCTCAGTGACCACCGTGTACTTTTCCATGTCAGAAACTGATCTCTTTTTCTCCCACCCAAATATCTGGGTCCTATCCTCAGATCCTTTAGGATTCTGCTTCCACTCTCAGTAAATTTAATTGATCATCTACTATGAGAGGAGTTTTGTCCTATGCATATTATACTGTTAGTTAATCCATCCATCATCACCATCATCTCCATCATTTCCAACAACACAACCATCAGGAGCATCATCCCACTATCACCATCATCCTCATTATCACCACCATCACCACCATCATCATCACTACCACCACCATCACCACCATTATCATCACTACCATCATCATTATCACCATCACCATCTCCATTATCATCATCATCATCATCATCATCATCACCAGCAGCAGCAGCAGCAACAGGAGCAGAAACATCACCATCTAATAGCTGTCTAGTCCAGGGCTGTGTTAGTCAGCTTTCAAATCATTGTGACTAGTAATCCCAGTGACTTGGGGTTGCCTGGGGCTTCTCCGGGAAGCCATCCCAAACACCAGCTGCAGTCCTCAGCCCCAGTTGACACATGAGCAAACTGAGGCCGAGGGAACTCCATGTTCATGGCCCACAGGTATTTCTCCAGTGCCTGCAAGGTGGCAGTAGCTCAGTAGGCACTGAGAAGACGGTGATGGAAAAGATGGGCCCCCTTCACTCCATGGAGAACAAAAGCTAATGTCGTTGGAGATCAGAGAACAAAGGGAGGGAGCCCTGACCAGTGCTAGGGAGGGGAAAGGGGAGTTGTCCATGCTCCATGATCCCTGGAGGGTCTCTTTTGGACTTCCTCTAGGAAAAGGAGGTGAAGAGACTCACACTTTGCACAAATGCTTGGAAATATTGTCAGACTGGAGAGATGAAGAGCGCCAGCGAGATGCACCACGAGAGAGATGTGGGGGTGACGCTTTAAGATGTGGGGGTGCTAACTCAGAAAATGGAACAGTGAGAGACCAAGGGTGGCAGCTGGAGTCTGGGGTCTCCCACTTGGTGGAGCAGGGTGTTCTTCCCCGAGACAGGGACCACAGAGCAGGGAGAGCAATCTGGCAGGATGGCCGTGAGCTCAGTTTCACATGCTGAATGTGAGAAGCTTTGCACAGTGGAGTTGTGGGTGTTTTGTGGAATCGTTTGGGTTGAGCTGTCTTCTGGGAGTCTTTAGTTTAGAGACGGCAATTTGAAGCGTTGAGGAGAGGGCAGCCTCTAGGGAGGAAAAAGTAAGGCAGAAATAAAGACGAGAGGTGAGGCAGATAAAGAGGGGCGCTGGAGCCGGAGTGCCCTCCTGGAAGCCAGGTGGGGGGGGTGGCAGAGCACTGGGGGGCCTGCAGGCAGGGGCAGCACGGGAAGAGTGATGGCCAGTAATAGCAGAAATGGGGTCCATTCAAACGTGAGTGCACAGTGCCCTGGGCGCGAGGACGTCCCTGGAGGGAGAGGGAGTGGAGAGCAGCTGTGTTGAGAGGCCAGAGTTGCAGAAGGGAAGAAATCTGATTAGGGAATCAGTTTCCCCACAAAAGGATGGAGTCAGAAGAGACCCCCGGGAATGGGCCTCACATGCAGGAGCACCAGCCCTTCACCAGAACAGAGGCACGGAGGAAAGGACCATGAAAGTGGTCACACCCGGTGGCCAGCTGCTGTGTCAGGGGGTGGCCCCACCTGGTTGGCCTGAAGCAGCCTTGTTCTCCTGCCCCCGCTCATTTTCTTGTTTCAATAGCTTCGTGACTTCAGGGCAAACCGCCCCCAAGACGGGGGTGCCAGGGCCTGCTGACCGTGCTTGCTCTCCAGCTGGAGCCTTGGGTTCTGGATTTTAACCCCTCAGTGTGGCTCCGTGGATGCTGGGCAGGAGACCGCAGGCTACAAGCTGATTTAGAGCTGCAGCACAGGAGGCCTGAGCCAGCAGTTGGGCAGGTGAACCAACAGCAAATGTCCTCGATGCCATCTCCACTGAACATGCTGTCTGGTCAGGAGTGGAGACTATGGGGTCAGGACTGATAACGCACTGCACCTGAGGCTGGTCCCTGGGTAGCCATGTCTATAGAAATGGAAAAATGAATGGTCTCCCTGGCCAGTCCAGGATGCCAGGTGTTTGCAGAAAATGACCATTTGTAGAGTCCTGGGCTGATGGCAGTGACCATTGGCCACTGGTGAACACCACCTGGGGCTTTTCCCACTGCGCTCAGGCTCAGATGGTGCACTTTGATCTCGGGGTGCGAGGGCTCCCTGCTGTTCCCAGCAGCTGTGCTGAGGCGCACACAGTGCTTTGGCCTCCTTGAGCACTCCAGTCCGAGGTTTTCAGTATACTTAGGGGGTGGGGCAGCCCTAGCCACAGTTGTGTCCTCATCATCCTCAAAGCTTCTGGGCAGTGCCAGTGTGTGGCCAGGATCAAGTCCCATGGGAGAGAAGTGTGCATTGATACTTGCTTGAACTGGAAATTGCAAGTGTGGTGACGATCCAGAGTTAAGGCCCTAAGATGTCACCTGTCTGAGCTCTGAAACTCTTAGGTCCTGTAAGGGCCAGGAAAGGACCACAAACAAATTACCTGGAGATAACTGCAAAACTGTTTCTCCTAAGGTAAGGCTCAGTCCAGTCCTCAGGACAGTGTCTCATGAAGCTGCCCCTTATCCCAGGGGGTTCTGTCACCCAACTGAGCAACTGTGCCATCTGAAAGACCCAGCTGTGCCTGCAGCCCCCAGCCTGCTCCTCCTGGCTCCTTCTCTGTCCCATGGAGCTGGCATCTCCTCTGGGAGCACAGCATTCCCGGGCAGTGTCAGGGTGCTATGGAGAGCCAGGGTCTCCATGGCCCTTGATTTTCTTCTGAAGAAATGGCCGGCAGTGGGCAGGCCACGCAGCTGGCACTACAGAGGTGGCATGTGTTCAATGGGAGCGATTATTTTCCTGCAGAGAAACAACAAATACAATGACCAGTAAACCTGCGTGCCTGATGCCAGGGGCAGCATCCCATCAGGAGATGCAGAGCTCCATGCAGGAAGCCCCCGGGGAGAGGGCAATTTCAGACTGCCGGGGAGGGAGGACAGGCCCCTGTGGCCTAGCTCTGGGAGGGGTCCTGATGGTGCACGCTGTGAGGTTGGGAGAGGTCTCAGCCTCTGCATGAGGCAGCTGGAGCCACTGTGGTAGTGACAGTAACAGTAACACAACAGCAGCAAGGTCCAGGTTGGTTTGCACCTTTCCTGTGTGCAGATGCTGGAACTGAGAGCACACGTGGACTCTGTCCTGAAGGAGTCACGGAACCCCTAAGACGTAAGTGATTTCAGTCTCACCAGGACTTCAGAAGGGGCCTCGGGGCTCAGAGGTGTTAGAGGACTTATCCAATGACCCCAGAGACTGCAGGAGGCAAGGCGGGCCCTCAGGAGCTCAGAAGCACCAGGCACTGACCTATGCTCATGGCTCTGATGAGAAGTTAGAGCAAGGGCTCAGCCAGGAGTCCCCACAAATGCCTGGGATCTTCTGCCCACGAGCATTTTCTCACGGCTGAAAGTGTGTTAAGAAGCCAGAACCAGGCCAAATTCCTTCCCTCGCTGTGGATGCTGCTGCCTTCCCAGCAGCTTCCCTGTCCCCTGCTCCAGGCCAGGGTGTGCAGGGCTGGAGAAGAAGCCCAGGTCCCTGGGAAAGGTAGGCTCTGCCCTAGAGAAGGAGCTAGGAGCCCGGGTGTGAGGAGGTGCTAGGCCGAGTCCAAAGAGGCCGGTGAAGTGGCCACACAGGAATGAAGACCCCGAATGCAGCAGGAGCAAGGGCCGGGGGGACAGGACAGGCGATCCTGAGGCCGGGAAAGAAGCAGCGTGCGGGTTTGTGCTGCTGACCCGCTGGGGAGTGTCCGTGACGGAGCAGGTCTTTCCACTTTGGGGAGGAGAAAGTGTCTGGTCTCTGAACATGACCTCATCCCAGGCCCAGACTCTCCACTGTCTCCTTACCACCCAGGCCCCACCCTGGTCCAGTCCCCACACACCCACCAAGGCTTGCTGCTGAAGTTTAGGAAATGCTTTATATTCTCCTGCCCCTTGGTGTGTCCAAATGCAGCTGTTCTGCTAAAGGAACTAGATAGGCTGCTGGAAGAGTGGATTTCTCTTTCACAGTGTGTAATTTACCAAATGCATTTGTTCACGTTTTCTGTAATGAACCACAAGCACCATTTCAGCAGCCCTCCCTGGGGACTGCTTTACCACCCCAGAGGGGGTGATCTGTGGTGTGCAGCCTTCACTGGGCTGAGTGTGCTCCTGGTGCACTGGGAGCAAAGACTCTAGCACCAGGCTTGAGAGGTGAGTTGAAAGTTAAGATTTGACCTGGTCTATAAATATCTGCTTTGGTTCATCCAATTAGAGGCCATTGGCTGGAGATGTCTTGGTGGCAGAGCACTTGCCTAGCAGGCACCATGTCCTGGGTCAATCCCCTGTACCACCCAAACCAAGCAACAGCACAAACAAAACAAGCCATCAGACCCTACAGTGACCGAAATCCCGGAACCTGCGATGTAGGAAGCAGAACCACCTTTAGCCTTGGAGATGTGGCCTCCGCTAATTCCACCTTAAGATTCAAACTGTGTGTCGTGTGGACTGTGTGTTCTGGGGGAGGTTGTTTCATTCTGCCGCTGACTGTCTGGGAGGTGGAAAGCCATCCTGGTCCTCATTGGGCAAGGCCACTTTCTGAACAGCTCCTGTGACATTTGAAACGGTTCTGATGTGTGAAGACTCATGAGCCGTGAACTCAGAGAGAGAATAAGAGACCTCTGCCTGACCAGGGGAGATCACCCCACAGCCTGCTAGGCAGGTCCCTCCCGTGAAGGAGCTCCGTGTCTGGGCCCCGAGCGCCCTGCCGAGCTCCCCAGGGGAGAGCAGGTGGGTCCTGGGGGCCTGGCTGGGCTGCCCAGGGAGGTCAAGGAGCACAGTCCCACAACTCCATGCCTTCCTCGGTCCCTCTCACTAGTGGCCACCCTCTGCTGTGTCCACAGAGTGCCTCAGAGGCTTATTTTGGCAAGGAGAGTGGGAGTGGAGGGAGGGTCTAGTTTGGGCACCTGGGTCAGCACAGTGTGCTGAAGAAATGAGGGTCCCGGGCCAGGCCTGGCTGTGGGCATGCCAGGTGCAGGGATTCTGTGTCCTCAGTCCACACAGGGGTCTAAGGATCCAGGATCTAGACCTCAGGTGCAGGACAGGGCATCTCTAGCAATGTCACCACACGTGGGGAAGAGGCTGGAGTTTGGAACAACACCCAGACGGTCAGCCCTGCCTGAACCAGCTGAAGCATGCCGGGTGCAGCCGGAACTCCCAGAGGGGGATGGCATCCTCCTCGCTCCTGTGACCTCCCTTCCTGGCCACATTCCCTTAGGGGGGACAGCTCAAGAGACCCCGGAGGAAAGTTGCTCAAAAATTCTTAATATTTCAAATCCCTACTTTGTTATTCACAAAAACTGCACTCTGTAGATAACTTCAGTTGGATCCAAATTCCAATTTGAAACCCACATAAAATGCACTCTCAAGAATACATAATTAGACAATGTTTATAATGGCAGCCCGGTGCTTAGAGTGTTGAATACAGGTTAATCTTGGATAGATTTGAAACACCACCTGTTCACTTCTGTTAAAAAATACATTATAATTGTAATTTCTGTTTCACTGAAGTGCTTAATCCTCGGGCATTTAGTACCATCCTCTGAATGTTCAGTTGGTTTCAGAACGGCTCCCGTCAGTCGGGGAGCCAGTGTGTCCCTCTGGGGTGTGGACAGACCTCAGCTCACAGCCACCTCCCTGCCGAGGAGCATGGCTGGGTGGCGGCACCACATTCCACTCAGGACAGGGGGTCCATTCAGCCCCGTGAGGAAGGACTTTCCCAGGAGGTAGAGCTGAATGAAGCCTGTTAGCACCTGGGTTCGTGAGGGACAGCGGTGACTGACCCCTGGGAACACGTTCTAGCTTCTCGGGGATGGGAGGTCTGTGGCGATCCCACCTGCCACTCGCTTGCTTCAGTGTCCCCTGGAGCGAGGTGGGAAGGGAATCAGAACAAGAGACAGATGCTCACAGTGGGCTTTTGGACACTGCCTCGTCCACAGGGCCATGGCTTCTTGGAACAGGTGATGGTGGCTACAGGTTCTTGGAAGATGCTTAGCTCACCCTCTGTCACTAGATCTAGAGACATGGGGTCGTCTCGAGCACTGAGAACGATAGCGTTGGAGGTAGTGGGTCCCAGGGGGCCTCGCCCCGGGCCGTCCTGCCCTGGGGGATGTCGGTCAACATCTGAAGATGTTCTGTGCACCCCTCTGTCTCCAGGTGGAGGCCCAGGGCAGCTGCCCGGCATCCCGTGCAGGGACAGTCCCTGAGGAAGAATGAGCACCAGTGTCTGGGAGCCAGCAGGATGGGCTTAGCCCCTTGTGAGCCTCTGCCTCTGTTCCTGCGGAAGGGCCCTCATCCCAGGGGCTGCAGAGCACTGAGAGGGCACAGGGCGTGCTCCTGGCTGCCCACGCCTCCTCTCTTCTGTCTTCCTGAACCTCACCCAGGTCCTCCCTCTCTGCCTTCACACTGAGCCTCCGCGGTTCAGGTCCTGGTTGGGCCTCTTTGGACTAGAGCCTTGTCCAGAGAAGCTCTGGGGCTTTCCTCCAGTGCCCCCAGGTAACCCCCAAAGGTGCAAATCAGATGGGGTCACTCTCCTTCCCTCCAAGTGAGGAGGACATCTGGGTGGCAGGGAGACCACAGGCGCCTGCTGTGGCTTCCACTGTGGCTGGCCATTCACAGCGGGCTTCCCGTGGGGGCCCACCCCACAGGCTGGCTCATGGGATTTGCAGGGAGGTCACTGCTGGGAAGTGCCTGGCACAAAACTATTCCCATTCACTCGTGAAGTTGTGCCAGTGAGGGTCAGAGACAGGGAGAGCGTGGAGCACGAGGCCAGCAAGACCCAAGTTCTCAGAGGCAGCACCCAGGTGGCCAATGGAGGAGGCAGCCATCTCCACTGTGGTTCTGCTCCACGTCTCCACTGCGGCCAGGTGCAGGACCCCCAACCCAGGTCCAGAGTGGCCCCTGAGACGACCCCAAGAGAGGGGGGTGGGAGGCCCCAGCATGCTCAAAGCTCACTGACTTCTTTTCCCAGAGGCTGCAGATGCCGAGCTGCAGAGAAAGGAATCGGAATTCAGCAGAGCGGGAGGCGTGGAGGTAGACTGAGGTGCTATCTGTGCAGGTCAGCCCGGCAGCAACAGGATTAGAGAGTTTCCTGGGAAAGCGAAATCGTAATTTTAGGTCCCTCAAATGAAGCAAGTTATCTATAAATGGGAAAATCCCTTAAAGTGGAATATTCTATAATAACATATTTTTTAAATTTCTAAAGGTAGTCATTTTATAGAGAGTTTATCTTGAATTCAGGTTAAATGTGTATCCCAAGGTTAATTCACTCTGGGAAGAGGTTGGACTAGGGAGTCAAATGTGGCAAGAGCAAAGGAACTGGGGAGGGACAGTGTTCCCAGGGACACTACCTCAGGTGTGGGACGGCATGGCTACTCTGGATCCAGATCTGCCTGCAGCTGCAGGACAGGGAAGTGTTCCCTTTTGCAAAGGTCTGAGTGTCGTGCCCAGATCCATTTTATAACCTAAAATGTCCGAATCAGTTTGACTCACATCTGATCTTACAGAAACCGAAGTAGCTCTCCGAGTCAGGTGGGGAGTTGTTTACTCAAAGACCAGCGGCCTGTCCCAGGGGTGGAGCATGTGGAGCATGCAGCTGCTTTCCCAGCTCTGAGCTGCCCAGTTGCTGTCCTCACAGGGTCCCCGCAGTCCAAGGAAAGGGACGACCGTCGGGTTGGACATTCTAGAGAGCTGCTCAGTGCTTGAGTGAACTGACACATGAAGGTCCCTGGCTTTGCCCATGTTTCCCGACCACCTGCTAAGTGACAAGCACCGTGTCAGTGCTGAGGGCACAGTGATGGACAGAACACCCGGCCTGCAGGGAGGGGGCCCAGATGTTAACGCAGAAAAGGAGCCCATTGTGCGGCATGTGGGGAGGTGACAAGGACGGTGTGTGTGTGTGTGTGTGTGTGTGTGTGTGTGTGTGTGTGTGTGTAGAGAAAGAGAGAGGGAGGGAGGGAAGGAGGGAGGGAGGGAGGGAGGGAGAGGGTCAGGGAAAGTGGATGGCTGAAGTGGGCTGGGAAGGTGTGGTTAGCATTTTGAACATTAAGATCTCCATAGAGCTCATTGAGATGTAAAAATTTGTGCAACTCTTTGGAGAAGATGGGGGAGTAAGTTGTGTTTTCCCGGTGGAGGAAAATCATTCTCAGCAGAAAGGAACATCCAGTGACCCTGGAAACAGAGGAGACAGAAGAACGGCAGCTTTCAGAATGTTTTTAGCATTCATGTGGAGTGGTGAGTCCTCAATAATTAATTTTTTCAAATACTTTTAGGGCTAAATTTGGGCTACTCTGCACAAGAGAAGTGGCTAAAGATCCCTGTAGAGAGAGATTGTCAGACAATTGCTTAATTTTAGAAAATTCAAATCCAAGGACCATCAAAAATAAAAATTAAAAACGCAGAACATCAAGTTTACTACTCTTCAATTATTTGGCTTGTTAATTTAGTTAATCAGTATTTTAAATTTGAAGCTCTCGAAATTTGTAAAATATTTATGAGAGTGAAGAAACGCCACGCAGAGATAGTGCTGAATAATAAATCTTTTAAATAAGGAAATGGAAATGTCGTTTAGCATTTTTGTTATTTGCTTTCATTTGAGCATGTCAAATACCCCAGGCCAGCAAGATGGCAGACCTCACTCAGTGCACGTCAAAGGAGAGGACCGGTTTTTCGCAGAAAGCTTTGTCAATGTGAAAACGTGCCTGGAGAATGACGTAAGTTCCCACTCTGCTCCACATCTGGCCTCTAAACAGGTTAAGGCTGAGCAAGTGTGTGGGGTATATTTGATGAAGTCTTGGCTACGAGGTTCAAATGCTTCTGTCCTGTCAGTCAAGCCGACCCTGAGGTCCAGCTGAGATGTCACCAGGGGCCCTTGCCCCACTGCAGACTCTGAGCCACAGTCCCCAGCCAGCTCTGCAGGTGGTGTCACCCCTGCACTGTCTCCCCCAGGAACCTGGGGGCTCATACCTGTTTCTCGTAGTAGAGAGAATGTTGATATTCTAAAGGCAATCACAGATCGAGGTATGCAAACTAAATTTTCTATTTTACTGAGGCAAATAAACTGATAGGAAACATAATTATTTATAATGTGGTTACATAGCACAGTAAATAATAGCACTGAACAAGTTTGAGAGAAACTGTCCACTGTCCACATAACTTTCTGCAGTATGTGTATTTTCAGAGGCAGCCACGTTCTCCAACTTAAGAGCTGGGTGACTCTGCAGTCGATTGTGGGTGATCATGGAATCTTGTAAGAAGCCGCGTGGGCTGCCCCTCTCAGGTGTCCTGGCCCCCTGCAGCACCCCTCCCACGGTGCTTAGTTACCTGAGCACCGTGAGTCACTGAGACACGCTCCTCTTTCATCAGCCCTTGGAAGGCTCTGTGGTGCGATTTCACCACGGTTGTTCTTTGAGCAGAGTCAACACGCCATCCAAAGTCCCTAAATCCCGGAGGGATTAATGTAAGCTCTGAAGGGCTGGGATGGTGTAGACTCACGTGTGCGCACATGGCTGGTACCTGCTAGGTGTGCACAGCACCTCTCCTTGCTTGGTTTTAAATGTGGCCAAGTGACTGTCCTGTGAACGTTTCAAGGAAACCCACCTGGCCACGTCACGATCTACTCATCTCCAGAGTCACAGCCCTGGGCAGTAGCTCACAAGGAGCACTGGAAGCTCTTGTCTGCTAGTCAATTGTGGAGCAAGATGCCAGGCTCACATATTTCCAACACATAGATGCTATTTCCATGTTGATCAGCTAAAATTCACACTCTCCAACTGCACATTCTGGCTTCGTGCAAGACTATTAAAAGGTAAGAGAAATGATTCAAATGTCCATCGGTCCACAGAGGGGCAGCTGAGCCTGTCTGCAATGTGCCCACTGGCGATCTTCCCCCAGGCTGTCCAGCCTCTTGCGTTCTGACCATGGAGCCCAGGCCTGGCCTGCGGCGCGGTCCCCCTTTTCACAGTTGAAGGAGCGCCTTCATCTGCCCCCTTGGCGGTTCCAGGCCGACTCCCTCATACAGGGGTTTGTTTTTCTGCATTAAGAGTCTTGTCTACAGAGCCGAAGCCTTCACCCCACGCTGAACACAGCATAAAAGCCACCACATCAAACACAGGAACACTAATCACTGATAACTATTCTCAACGACTGTAAGTGATGATTTTCCTGCTGTGCTGCCAGAAATTCAATTTCTCATCTAAAATTCATCTAAATTGCTTGCCCATGAATTAACAATTCTGAATGCTAACAGAGATGCAGAATTTTATCATCTTTTAGCTGCAAGTTCTGGGAAATGTAATTGGAACTGACAAAGCCTGCCTAGGCTTCAACCTGCTCCTCACCTCCTCACCTACAAACTGCACAACTGCCTGAATATGCACGCCTATGCACACACACGTGTGTGTTCACATGCATGTAAGTGAGTACACGTGTATGGCCAACAGAGAAGTGAACACGAACAATCATGTAACCACAGAGCACGTGAAGCCCTCTCAAGGAAAGCACAGCTCACAGTGTGTGTGACTGTAGCTGCCCAGGGACAGGTTGGCCTGGGAGGGTCCCCAAGGAGGAAGCATTTAAGGTGAGGCGTGGGATGAGCCAGCCCCACTGAGAAAGCGGGCAGAGTCCCAAAGGCAGGTGACCATGAGGAAGACCAGGACGTTGGGAGAGATCTAACGCCAAGAAGTGCTGTGCTTGGGGGAAAATCCCCTAAAGAGCCACTCAGGAAGTGTGAGCCTCTCCTGCCTGGTCCGGTTGAAGGCCACAGGAGGGTTCTGCTGCTGGAGGGTCCTGGCTTTTCCACTTCAGGCCTTGGCCTGGGTGAACCATGCACCTCCATGTTTCCACTCGTTTCAGAAAGTGGATTCTGTAGGCCGCTGGGTGGATGATGGAGCCTGGGACCCTTCACAACAGTTCTCCAGGCCCTATCCCTTTAGTGTGGCCGTCCGCAGGGCTGGAAGAGCACTATGGGAGCAGACCTGGACATCACGGTGCCTGTGGTGGAGGGTGGGGTACAGGGCTCAGCAGACATGGATATGAGGGAGCTTCAAAATACGCACCCATTCCGCAGTGACCTCTGCTCCAGAGCTGCCTGGGTGCCCTCCCCTTCAGTGCGGGCCGGGGGGGTTCCCTCCCTGCTCCCTAGAGAGTGCAGAAGAGTGGCCGCCACACAGCTCAGCTGATGAGTGGTTGCTCCGGGCTTGCTCTGTCTCCCTCATGTCACTGTCATGAAAGTCAGCTGTCAGCCTTCTCCTCTGCACTCATGTGCACAGGCCCATGGGGTGAGAAACTGAGGCCTCCTGTCCATGTCCAAGCGCAGCACCATTGGGCAAGTGGATCCTCCAGATCCTTCAGCTACCTGGGGTCCTGATGGACAGCTGGAGCCACCTCCAGGGAGCCTCAGCCAGAATCTGCTGCTAAACTGCTCTGAAACCACATGAGATCTTAATGCTGGTCATTCTGGCCTTCCCAGCTCTGAGTAATTGATCATACAGCAAACAATAAACGATAGACACCAACATGGTCTCTTTAACTTGCAGGTTGAACTTCATTATTATTTGGGAAATACGCTTATTTTTAAAACTTCCATCTATCTTCTGTGCATCAGCATAATCAATGCAGACTGCCAATTTGGATACACATGTATATATAAGAATACATCAGGAGATTCAATAAGTGAACACACACATGCTCTTTGATTTAACTACAGCTTAATTTGAAGATAATAAATCAAAGTACAAATTAAAGTTGAGACAGATTTCTCTACTCTGAGCAGGTGACATGATTTCTCTGAGCTACTTTTCTGCAGCTGTGAATTTGGTCTAGATTAGATGGGTCTCCGACTGCCGCCGAACCTGGCACATGCCAGACATTGGTACTGGAAGATTCCCGAGCATCTTTGGAATCCTGTGGGTGCAGAAAAGGATGCCCACTTTCTCCCTGAACCTCATCCAACACAAGACTGGAGGCTATACTAAAGTGACAGCAGGGACTTGGGCTCCCTGAGGCGTCCACTGTCTCCAGTGCCAGCACTGAAGGTACTCTCCCCTGCCCTTGCCTTCAGGGGAGGAAGCCGGGGAGCTGAAAATGAGAGCCCCCAGCAGAGTTCTGGCAAGTCTCCAGGGCTCTGGTTCAGACTGCAGCACTTAGGAACTGGAATCCATGATCTCCGGCACCACGCCTCTGCCTCCGTGGAGGGGCTAGGATTTCCCCTCGGCTTCCTGGAACCCACTTGGCAGGGGTCCCTCGCCCTAACAGAGTGCATTAGGCCATCAGAGCAGCCAGAGGGTCCACGTTCCCTTGAAGTGTCCAGGAGACCCAGTAGAAGTGGCAGCTGCTCAGAAGGGCCCCTAGGAGGCAGAGATGCCAGGTGGCCCAGCCCTAGGGCTGAACAGGAGCTACAGCAAGGTGCAAAGGGTCCAGGCAAACCGAAGTGGGTGGGAGGAGGACATTCAGGCTCTCATCAGCAAACAGGGAGCAAACCCTGAGCTTCCTGGCTGAGACTCAGTGCTCACAGAGGCCAGCTGGGACCGGACAGTGGCCTGGCCAGGCCAAGGGGCAGCACCCCCCAGTCAGCCAAGACTGTGGGGGGGCCCAGCAGCCACGTGTCTCACAGAAGCATCCTCCACTTCTGCCACAGATGCCCTGTCCACCCAACAGGGGACATCTTCTCAGGGAGAGGAGGAGGGAGGAAGCTGGACTCTGAAAGTTGTGGTTCACATGAAAGGGACGGACGGGGCCAGGGAAAGGTCACCAGGAAGCAACGTGAGCACTCAGGGGACAGCGGCTTCCTGCTGAGGGTGAGCAGGACTGGCCTCTCTCACCCAGTGTCAGAAGCTGTGCGTCCTCCCACAGCCAGGCCAGGGTGGCGGGGCCTCGGCCCCCTGCTCCAGGGGCTGTGCCCTGTGTGAATGGCAGAGATTTTCAAATGAGGAGGAGAAAAGCACTAAGTGGACAGAAAGGAGCCCATTGGTGTCACACGGCCCAGGTCAGACCCAGGCCCCACCCTGGGCACCGCCCTCACCCCAGCACGTCTCCCCTCCCAGGCCCAGGCAGCACGGCCCTCTGCCGTGCCTCCACATTCATGGGCACAGGTGACGCTCAGTCACTTGTTGGAGTGGTCACCCCGAGTGGTCCCCCCTGGAGGAAAAGCTCATAGTGGAAGGGAGGCTGCTGTCTCCCTGAGCACCAGGGGCTCCCAGCATGCATCAGGAGGTGGGGAAGCCGGCAAGGAGGGGGGACACATGGCCTTCCAGGAAGTGCCACAACTTGGTCCTCGTGGGCGGGTTCCTGATGGGTTCTATGGGTTTACAAGCACTTTCCCAGAACAACAGGATTGTGAGACTCCCCACCATTTGAACTGAGGGGGCTTTAGGATGACTTCTAACTGTGGAGTGGAGGACCCGGCCCGTCTTTCTGTTCCTGACTTGAGCTGGACAGGGGTGGATATGTGACATCACGCATCCATGCAGGCAGCCCCGGAGCTGGGATTGCCCTGAGCAGGTCCTCACATCAGCAGCGTGACCTTCCCCACAGGCAGGCTTTGGAGGTGTAATGAAAGAACCCAAGACAACATCATCTCACCAAGTGGAAATAAAAATGAGGCTGTTCCAGGTATCAGCCACATCACCCCACTGCATTTACATTTGCAAGTTAAAATGGGACTCTCCGTTTAGCAAAGCAACAGGAACCCTCCAGTTCGTTGTTGTTGGTGGTGGCGCCAGCTCCCCAGGGATCGGGCCCTGAGGTTCTGCAGACTGACCCACGTCCATGTGAACTGGCACTGCAAAGCTGGCCTCCAGCAAGGACAAGACGTGGCATCCTCCAGGGTACCCTGTGTCCTCTGTGAGTGAAATGTGGGGGTCTGCTCCTTTCTTCTGTCAGTCTGCCTTCACCACCCAAATCAGAGTAAGCGGAACCATTTCTTCCTTCATTGAGTATTTCTCTGAGTGCTAAGCGAGCAAGCTCCCAGAACTATTGATGTTCTTAACAACCATTTTGAATACGAAAACCAACACACGTCACTGATTCTCCGCAGTGTTTTCCACACATTCTCCACGGCAGACACCTGAGTCCTGCATCGGAGGCAGAGCTGCTGGCAACGCAGATTCCACTTCATTTTTATTGTTTGAGCGGAAGCTGTTTGCAAGCCTGGCTTCCGAGTCAATGTTTTCATGTGGGAACAGAAGGTGTAAAAGGGAAAATATGTCTCACTCTTTCCTTCAAATGGAACCTAAAAATGTTTTCCAAGAATGCACCGGGCAGATTTGCCTGTGATTTCTTTTTGGATTATCTAAACAAGCATTCGACAAAAAAAGCAAAATAATGTCTTAGAAAACAGCAGAGGGTCTGATCACGGTGGGTCTACATTGATAAACTCTCAATGATCACAGGAGAGCAAAAGGTTATGTTGTCAAAGCTTGTTTATTTGTGTCTTGTCTCCCTGGAGAAAAAGATGTGAATCCCTGTGAATCAGAAGCAAAAGAATCAATCAATCTGGGAAGTGTAGGGTCAGGAAGAGTAGAAATACTCAGCATGGTGCCGCAAGGATTCTGAACAGTTTGCTTTCTTTTATTTATCTGCGTGATGTATATCCCAGTTCAACATCTCAAGATGCAGTAAAACCTGTTCCTCTCTACACAGCTTCCTGTTCAGCAACGGGCCTTCCTTCCACGTGAAATGTCCCTGGGGATTATCTGGAATTGGAGCCACCATAGAATTTCTGCAAGAGAAGAACAACCCACTGAAAATCTGGAGCTGGTTACGCCAGGAGGAGGAGCACCAGCTTCTCCCAGGTCTTGGGAGGCCAGCATCAGTAGATCTGAGCATTTGCACAATGATTATGAAATGTCCAGCAATTTTCATGAATCCTCAACTGACATTTAGGGAGGTTTGACATTTTGGGAGGTTTGGCCCTTGGTAATGGAAGGAAATATGGCCGCAAAGCTGTCTGCAATTCTTAGGTGAGCGTTGGCGTGTCCTTGTACAAAGAAAACCTGGTCGTCCCAGGATGGAGCTCTGCACTCTCCAGCCTTCCTGGACTGGCCACCAGGCAAACAGAGGCTCCAGGGTTCCAGGAGGTAGCTCTTCTCCACCGTGGCCTCTACAGTGGTGGCCACAGGTGGGTCCATTCCTCTTCCTTCATGGAATTCAGAACGGAGGCCCAGTGGAATGAGCTGTGTTGCCTACCATCCTCCTGAAAGCTCTCCAGTACAAGGAGCCAGGCACTCGTCCACTCGGGCAGCTTACAGAGCAGAGGTTGATCTCGCCCTCTGGAGGCCGGGGTCCCAGCTCAAGGCCCCAGCGTTGAGCTGAGGGTCCTCGAGGCTTTCTCCTTGGCTTGCAGAGGGTCCTGTGCTCTCAGCTCTAACCTCCTCTTCACAGACGCACACGAGTCGTGTGGCACCCCAGCACACCCTAATTAGCCTTTAGCACTTCTTCAAAAATCCCCTTTAAATACAGTCACCCTCTGAAGGACTAGAGTTCAGAATGTCAACATAAGAATTTGGGGGGGGTGTCACAAATTCTGTCCATAACATCCAGCCCGTTTGTAAACCCTGCCCGAGCAACTCCAGAGGAGGGCAGGAGGTCATCAGACCCAGTCCTGCCCTTGGGAGCTCACGGCTAGCAGACAGCTCGGGCAACACACACAAGACAGTGACAGATGAAATCTGGGTTAAATGAAGGTTTGCATTTTCATGAGACTTCTTCCTTCTGTCCTTTACAATTTTGAAAAAGGCTTTTTCTTTCTTCTCAGATGCAACACTCGAGAGAAAGCAAGAACAAAATCTAACTACAAGTGTTGCCTTTGTGTCTGGGTTTGAAGGCTGGTTCTGGTGGGAATATTCAAAATGGATGCAAATGTAAAACGCAGGTCGTGATGATCTGAGCAAGATGGACCAGGACTGCAATGTCACTTTTGTGTGGATGTGGCCGGGTCTCCAGTTCTGTGAAGACTGATTTTCTATTAAAGCCTGGTTTTTGTTACTTTATCTTCCCCTGTGTTTGGCTTTCTACCATGTAATGGGAAATTAGTAGAAACACATTGAAAGCATCATTGTGAACAGGTGCATGAATCAAGCAGCCCATGTTTAAATGACAGCTGAAGCATGAAAGCAAAGAGTACAGGATAAATGTGTGTGTAATTTTAGAGTTAATAATTATGTTGCATAATTTTCTTTGGAGGAAGAGTTTATAATAACATTTTTTAAAAGTGCCAAGCAAAGTAATTACACACTTGGCAAGCCATAAAAACTAAACCATTTGGCAAATGCCTCATTAACCAAGTTCTCAGGTCAATATAAGGTTTTATTTTATGTAAAGCAGTAGATTAAATTTTTTAAAAAATAGGGCTTACTTGTTACTTTATGGGTTTATCATTTTTTCTTGTAATTACAATCTTTCTTGCTAATAAATGTTATAAATGTGATCCTCAAAGTCAACATGGCAGAAGCAAGATGGACCCCTCGTTTGTGGACATCAAATGGAAATCATTCCAACGAGGAAAGCAAACCCCCACCATGGTTCTGATTCCCAAAGAGCCAGCATCATTATTTCCATCTCCATGGAGACAGGACTTCAACATTTTGCTAAAACGACATCTTGGCAGCCATTTAGCTAACAGCTACAGGAGTCATTTTGAGGACAGGGATTTTACTTTGTGAGTTTACCCATACTTTTGGAAAGTCCTGACAGTGGTCCTGCTTATCTGGGTTACATTCTATTACTGGTAGCTCCCAAAATGACCCAAGTTTAAGGGAATGAAGCTTTCCATAAACCACTGGACCACCGATTCCCTTCCACCAGGCTCTCACCTATGCTAGACACATGCTAATCAATACCAGCCAGTGCCCAACTCATTAGCAAACCTAGGAACACAGCCCAGTGGACAGGGAGGAGGCCAGGTGGACTTGGCTAACCTTCTCTTACTGATTGGTTATATATAATTTTAAAATAAAGTCTATGCTTTTATTTTAAAATTTCTACAAATTCCAAATAACTTAAAAGGGTGCACAACACCAGCACTTCCACTAAGTAAATTAATAAGTAGCAACAATGTACAACCAAACCACTCCCCTCCCAAGACCCATCCATGGGGGTTCCCTGAAGCTTGTTTTACAATTGATCCTTCACTTACTTTCCAGATTTTTTCTCCCATTGTATAGAATCTGACCTGTTAATTAAGAAACAAACCCAAGCATGCTATACTTGCTGGGTTTCACTTTGCTTCCATTGGCGGATCCTATACCTTGGGACATTTCACATGTTCATCCACTATTGAGAGCCACAGCTGAAGGGGCCCCAGCAAACTTCCAGCTGATTGGCTCACCATGGCCCCAGCAAACTTCCAGCTGCCAGCTGATTGGCTCCTCTGTGGTGATGCTCATTGGGCTGTTTCCCCGCCCTTTCAGACCACGGAGTTGCTCACTGGGGGACTCTTTTGGCTCAGCTCATGTGACCCAGCCACTCGGCCTCAAGAGCAGGAGGAGTGGGGGATGAGAGGCTTGCGGGAAGCCGGTGGTGGCAGTTGGGCTCTGAGGGATTCCTGAAGAGCTTGTGTGGTGTGGCGTGTGTGTTCTAAAACTAAAGTGCGTTTCTGCTTGACAAGTGGCTCGTGAATTGTGCCCAGCCAGACTGCGGCAATCCACGATGACCCTCCTGGCTGCAGAGGATCGTGTTTGGCACAGGCTCCACAACCTCTTCAGCTGCGCGGCACAGGATGGCATTTCTGTTTTGTGCACTTAAAGCAATTACTGAAAAAATCATCTGTGGATCTGTCTTTGTTGGCATAACTGTTATTTCCATAGTAGGCACCGAAAGTAGAAATCCTTGGTCAAAGAGTCACATGAGGTTTTGATTTTGGTAAATGACTCTTCAGAAGGCGGAGCTGTTCACACCCTCGTCGGTGGGCCCCTGGGTACCCCGCACAGCCTCTCTCACTTTGAATGGTTCTGCCTTTGCTTTGCTCTCCCTGGCCATAGACATGTTCCCTTGGCGTTCTATGTTGTCTTTATTTGATTATTTGTGGGTTTGAGTTAGGCCCTGCTTCCTGGCTAAAACAAAGGGAATCAATGGATTTTTTCCTAAGCTTGAACCGGATCATTATTAACTCTGCCCTAAGGGGAGATGAGGGACAGCAGCACTGGCTGACACCGGTGAGCACATCTGCATTATGTCATTGACTGTGTGTGGCAATGCTTATTTACTTAAATCATTCAAAACAATGTGTTCGGTATCTACTCTGCCCTAGGCTCTGGAGGAGGGTGAAGAGGCCCAGGACTAACGTGGCCACGGGGAAGCTGATGTAGAGCCACAGCGAGGTAAGAGCTTCTTTAGCTTTTCACGACAAAAACCTTTTTTCAGTCACTGTACCCTAGCCCAAACTAAAGGAGAACTGATTAAGCCCCAATTCCTCTGGAGGGGAACCACCCTTCTAAAAGGCTGTTTCCTTTTGAATTCCAACTCACCCTGTTACCACCTTACCGGCCTGTGGCTGCTGCCTGTCCCATGTGAAGTGCGGCCTCTTCTGTTATAATAGCAGAAGCACACCAACAGGTGACCTCCAAAAATCATGTTTGAAAACAGATAAGTGCATTTAAGTATAATTGATTGCACAAGTAACAACGCCCAAAGTGATTACACAGTCTAGTACTTACAAAAATAATTACACTTCAGAAAATCAAAATTAATTTGTACACTTCTGATGCACTTTTGAGGCTGTTGACATTTTATTGTAGTGCTTCTAATGAAATGAAAATTATTAATAATTGTTCCTACTTGAGTGTGACAAATGTCATTTGGCTGGAGAGGCAGAGGCACCACTGAGCACTGCCAAATTATAATGTGGTTGAAAGTTGGGGAAGGTTATTAACAGTCAAAATGGAGTCAGGCGCCTGCATTCTGCTTCCACCGGCAGCTGACAGCCTGTAGGTCCTGAAACGGAAGTGTCTGGACATCTGCATAATTGTCTCGTCCACTTCAAAGGCCAGGCGACTGGACTGGCAAGGGCCCACATGGAGTGTGCCCGTCGACCACAGTGTGCACCTGCAGCACCAGGGAGGTCACCAGCCACAGGGCGGAGCCCTGAGGAAAAGCTTCGGCCTTCCCTGATGCCTGTTGCTGAGGGTGTCAGGGAGCAGTTGCCGCAGTCACGGGTGCCCAGGGACAGAAGAGGACTTGGCAGCCTTTACTCAAAGAAAAATAAGCCTGAGGTTCACAGATGGGGTTTAATATCAAAACAAAAGCCCAGGTTAGGGCCAGCGATCGTGCTGTGGAAATGGTCAATCTGCAGAGAGGCACTGGGACTCGGATTCAAAACCCAATTGGGCTGAACTGGGCCTTCTTGCCTTCCATTCCCGAGACCCAGACAGATCCCCTCACTCCGAGGGCCTCGGGGTTACTTCTGTGAAATAAGGAAACTCAACAAGGTTGAGAGCCGTGTACCTGGCGTGGGCAGGGGAAGGCCCAGGGACGCAGGCACAGGGGCCTTGTGACCTTGGCAATGCCACTGAAGGCTGCTGAGCGGGGTCCACCCTCCAAGTCACCTGCAGCACTCCACTCTGGGCTCCCCAGTGACCTGCCAGGCAGAGGAGGATACCGTGTCAGGAGGAGGTGGCCTGGCTGCGGTTCAGTCCCGGGGCTGCTGGCCCAGCCTTGCCCGGGCCTCTGTCCCAGGAGGCTAGAGGCTCAGGAGTCAGGCTTGCTCCTGTGAGTCCCTGGCTGGGGCTGCCTTGCTCCCTGGGTCCCTTCATGTCACAGGACACCTCATGCTCTTCCCTGCCCTCTCACCTAGCTCCACTGCACTGGGACAGGGACTGGGGATCCCTCCACCCACCCCTCCACAGGAGGACGACTGGGGTCTCCTTTCCATTCACGGGAGCAGGAGCAGGGGCACCGGGAGTACACGCAGCTCCCCACCCACAGCACCTCAGCACATCCCAGCGCACGCCCTCTAGCCTCCCTGATCCCTGGGGATAAAGGCCTCTGGCTGGACCCTGACTCTGACCCTCAGGGCAATGAGGGACCAGCGCCCCACCTCGGCTCCCCAGCACTCTTGCCAGTGGGTTCACTTCATCTCCTGTGCACAGTGCACCTCCAGACCAATGAGGAAGGCTGTGGAGAGGAGGTGAGGCCTGTACCCACGTTCCCTGCACACAGTAGGTGCTGTGTATGTGTTGCAGAATCCAAGGGCACATCAATAGAGGGCCATCTGCAAACAGGGGCAGGGGTCCCTGCAATGGGATCCTGTTTTGTAATGAGCACATTCCTGGCTGGTGAGGCGGAGCCTCCTGGATGCAGGTTCTCAGAACTGACAACAGGAAGTCTGGGGAAACCAGGACACTTTTGTTTGCTACACCTAACGGTCTCCAGGGGGCGCTTCTGCTGATTCTCATTCCTGGGCTTCATGCCTTGCCTCTCACCCCAAGTCCCGGCTCCCTGGGCGCCTCGGCATCCTGGTTCAAACACCTTCCTCCTGGTCTAGTGAGCACATTGCTGCCCTCTCCAACAACTGCAAACAACCAGGTCTCTTCTACGAGACTCTTCTGATGTCCCCACCTAACGTGGGCCAAACAATGTGATCCACTCCTGACGTCATGCCTCACTCTTCAGAGGGGGAGAGAGAGAGAGGGACTGGGACAGGGAGAGGGAAGAGGAGAAGTGAGAGAGAGAGAGACATACCAGATGTTTAGAGTCTAACATCTGATGGGCGGAGCTGCAGGCTGGAGGCCCAGAGAAGCCCCAGTTCAAGTCCAAAGGCCATCTCCTGGCGGAATTCCTTCTTGCCCCAGGAAAACCAGACCATGTTCTCTTAAGGTCTTCACTGATGGCACAAGATGGCATTATGGAGGGCAATTGATCTGATCTATAGATTTCAATATTAATCTCACCAGAACCACCCTTGAAGAAACATCTAGAATCATGTTTGACCAAATGTTTGGATCCTGTGGCCCACAAAATATGACACACAAAACATTAGCCATCACATGTCCTATGTCTGAATCTACAGTGGATTAGATTTGTGGGTGAGAAGTTCAACTGAAAGCGCTTCAGGTAACTCTGCACCTCTCATCTGGGGTCTTGCAGTAAGTGGCACATTGGTCATCCCGTGGGACTCCCGCCCTGTGGGAATGCCAGAAGAGTGGCACCAAGGATGTTCTCAGACTGGCCAGGACCCACCTGGCAAAACATAGAGCTGGCTGCTGGCTCTCCGGGCCCACGCAGAGTGTGCCTGCCTACGCACAGCACTTTCCTGAGAACAAAGTGGGTTTTTAAAGTCACCCTTTAGGTTTGCTTTTCCTTGAGCAAAGATTAAGAAAATAAATCACCCAGAGAAAATCATCAGGTCTGTGCGTACATTGTCAGGTAAGAGGCCTTAGAAATGGATCCCATCTCTCAAAGCAGGGCTCTTGTGCATTTAATTATAAATTGTGAAATAAAGCAATATAAACAATACTAAGTAAAGTCCAGGTTTAAACCCAAACCAGGCCATTTCTCCTCGTTAGTTTAGCCCAGAGCTGCACAGTTTTGCACGGGTGGACGAGCTCACTGTGTCCGCGGGTCTCTGCAGCTGGGCGGCTCCACCCTGGCTGGGAAGCTGAAGGCCCGACACTCTCTGCCTGTGTGTCCTGAGCAAGGCAGCTCCAGTCTAGGGTGGGGAGCCAGTGTGGCTCCAGGCCTATTGTGGACCCCAGCACCTGGTCTCAAAGGCAGGCCCAGAGAGGCTCCGCCTCCAAAGCCCCGACATTTTCTGGTTCTGTTTCAAAGGGCAGCCTTCCTAACTGAGGCCCCCACCCCTCGAGAGCAGTCTCTACCCAGTATCCTGCCGAGCGTGGCCATGAGCTGAACAGTCCCAGTCCCTGCGCAGAGGCCCGTCACGCGCACACAACCAGCCTGCTGGCCCGGTGGGCGGAAGGGCCTGGCCAGTTCACTTCAGGCCAGGTGCGACCTTCCCAGCCTCACTTCTCTGCCTCCATGACACCATGGGTTGGCTCCATGAAGACCTGTAGCCAGAACTTCACAGTGAGAGGGGATGGTGGCCTTGTCCCCCCCATGCTATCCCAAATCAGAAAAACACACCTGTAAACTAGGGCTCAGCAAATCCACTTTATAAAAATCGAATCTTCTTCTAAGGGGAATGTATGCTTTCCTTGAAATGGGAGCAGCTTTCAAAGCGTTTTCCCTGGGCCCCCACCCCCACCTGGCTGGGAGTCTCAGCAGGGAGTCTGGGTGTGGGTGGACTGTCCGCTGGGGCACAGCCTGCAGCCCTGCTGGTGCTCTGCACCTCCCTCGAGGTCTCAAAGTCGCTGCAGGGCTTCATTCGGTTATGTCGGAGCCAGCGTCCTCAGGGTCCTCTGGCTGTGACAGCCTTCTTTTGGGGAGCCAACTGGGAGGGCCACAGCCTCCATCTGGGCCCAGAGGCACCCACCGGTGTGGTGCCCGGGGGCCTGTGAGGCTCGGGACCTGTGCCCATGCCAGGGGCCTGGTTGAACCATTGTCCTCCCCTCTTTGGCAGTTTGCCAACCCTCCACTGGAGGAGCCTGGACGCAGCCCCTCCTGGCTCCCAGGTTGTTGGACACTTCAATTCCACAGAACAGGTTTGCTGGATGACACACTCCTGCAGTCCTCCAGGGGCTTGTTCTTGGAAGACCTTATCTCTCAGTGGACCTTTCCTATGGCTGCTGCTTTATTTTGTACAAAATGCTGTGCAGTGTGGTGGCAGAGAGCCTCCAGGTATCCCCCTGGGAGGTGCTTTTGTGCCTTGGGGCTCAGTGCTTTGCCCAGGACACTCCACGTGACCAGGAGGTGGCATGGTGCCTGAGTGGCTCCAACCAGGACTTCAACAAGTGACAGCCCCCAGTCTAGGGCCCCAGCCCTGTGGCCTGGCCAGCCTGGAGTGTGCCAGCTCAACAGGAGACCCTGTGGCCTGGGGGTTCCTGACCACATCCCTGTGACCAGAGGGGAAGAAAGGCACACAGTGATTGATGCACAGGAACCACTGACCCCGTGAAAGCAGTTTCTGGGGAACAAGCCCACAGGTGCTGTCCTGATGGTCATTAGCTCCCTGCACTCAAAGCCAGAAGCCCTGGCCAAAGTCACAGTGACTGAATGCACCTATGACGGCACAGCCTCCAAGTGAAGCTTCCCGGAGCTTCTTTAGGATCTCAGGAAAACTCTGCAGACCTCTAAGCCTCTGCCCCCTGGCTTTATGCCTTAGGTGTGGTGACACAGGCCAGATGCAGTGGCTGGATTGCTAAGCAGATGGCATAGGCAAGAGCACCTGTCACAGTCAAATCCTTGCTTTTTCTTGTTGTTACCTAAGTCTGCGGAGGCAGGAAGGCTCAGGATGGTTTCCCAGTGTGTAGGGGGGGTAAGGGCGACCTGAACTGCAAACACAGCCACCTCTCCCCTCCCACCCCTCCTCCTTTCTTCCCTTGCTCTCCTAAGGAAAACCAGTGCTGGGCTGCTAAGCCGCTGAAGGTCCTCAGGAGGAAGGCCTGGCCAGCATGCAGCCTTCTGGTGTCCCAGCACAGAGAAGCCTATGCGTGCTCTTCCCATCTTGTGGCTGCGAGTCAGGATGGGACAGAGACCAACCAGACAGCCACAGTCACTGCACAAAACCTATTTTTGCAACTGGTTTTAGTAGTCGTTCCTTTTCATGCATCTAATTTAAGAGGTTAATCGTTCTAGCTTTGAGGCATGAATAATAATCTGTTATTAGCAGAATCAAAGGGAGGCTGGCTCTCTAGTTCCTTGGTCTGATTTGCTTTTCCTGAAGTTGAAAATGGGTGGTGCTTGCTAGGTTCGGCGATGCCAGCTGCCTAGTGTTTTCACCAAGCCTCATTTTTGGTACAAGATTAGCAAAATAGGTGCTTGTCCATGCTATCTAATTAACTTTGTCATTTATTGAGTTCCAGAGTCCCCTAGTCAAATGAAAGACATTTCCCTAGCTATTATTAAACAGAAATGCTAATCTCCTTTCAATACAATTAAATTTTACTCAAATCACTTAATTAGAAAAACAAAAGTAAAAAAAAAAAAAAATTGAGGACTGCCTCGTATTTAGGGTCCAGGAGTTCCTGGACAGGAAGGTGTTGGTTCTGTAGGCAGCCTGTGCAGTTTCCAAGTTGACTTGTAATTCCAAAAGGAAGAGCCTCATTGAAGTTAGAACGAAGCAGCTGCCAGGAAGGGTCTCTGATTGCCACAAGTGTAGCCCCCAGGAGCCACTTCCTGAATTAACTCTGAAAGGTCAGAGTGGACGGCCAGGGACCAGGAGGTGCTTGATGGTAGACACTTGGCAGAGTGCCTCTTGGGATACAGAGGGGTTAGGCCTGCCCAGGCTCCATTCCTCCAGACCTGGGCGGCCCTGTTAGCTAAAGTCAACCTTCCTGGAACATAGCCGTGTCCACTGGCTCACATGTGGTCTGCGCTTGCCCTGGGGCTGCACCTGAGAGCGTGGGTCACAAGCCAGAGAGAACACCCCTACGTGGTCGGGGTGCAGGACTGAAGCCTGCATTCACGCATACTCACAGTCTTAAAAAAATAGACCCACCTGAAGACAAAACCACACATGTGCACACACACCTGCACACACACACACACATACCCACAAAAGCCAAGAGCAGCGCGTCTGACCAGCACCAGGCACGCAGCACTCTGGGTTTCCTTTCCTAGGCAATTCTCTCTGACAACACAAAAATGTGTTGTACCATTTGCGGCTCCGGATATATAATGTCAGTGCACATTTCTCTTTATTGACTCATTTTATCATACAAAATGACACGGCTTCTCATTGATCTGTCTCCAAAGGATCAAAATGCTTTAATAAATACCTTAGTTCCTTTAGGTCTGGGAAGAAATGAAACAGTTAGTCAAGTGTAGTGTGACATTGAACGAAAGCCTTTCATTCCATTTAACTCGAGAGCCTGCTGGATAAATCCAGGGACCGATAAAGTGAACCACAACACACTTTCTTAATGGCCAATTAGGGCCTGCTTTCCTAAAGCAAATAAATAAGCAAGCCTCGGGATGGGGCTTGGGGTTTTGTTAGCCAGTCAGATTCCCGACGGGGTTGTGTACCTTGTATAAGGATTATGGGAAAAATCCACTGCCTCGGGTGGGTGTGACGGGAGCAGGGCAGAGGCGGAGAGCTGGCTCACGCTCTCGGCAGAGGCAGAGGTGCCAACAGGAGGGAGCATTTGCCCGGAGTGCCAGAGCCCCTGGGACCTTGTGAGAGGTGCATCTTCCTGGACTGGCCCCAGGAGGCCCGGGTGCAGCCTGAAAGTGACTTGCACTTGTTGCCCATGCCACCTTTGCTCTGGAATACCTGGTGGGCGTGACTGGCTCCATCAGGCAACTGCCCCTTCCTCTTATTAAGAGCCACAGCCCTGGGCTTGGACAGGCCCCTTTTCACCCAAGGCCAATGGTCTTCCTGGGATGAGCCACTGTCAAAAGCTCTGGCATCTGTGCCAGAGGTCACCTAGAGGATCAAGGTGACACCCACATCTTTTATCCTGGCTCAGCCTCTGGTCATCCCACAACCAGGGGAAGGAGGTGTAGCATCTTAGGGACTTAATGTCCCCTGCTGATCATGGGTTGTCTCTGATACCCTTGTCTTGTCCCTGGCCTCCCATCCCTGTCCCTGACGGGTGCTCCCCATACCCATTACCTTGTCCCTTCCTCTAGGCTATTTCAACAATATCTGCATGAACATGAGGCTGACCTTGAACTTGTGATCCTCCTTCCTGTCCTCCATCAAGTCTTTGGGGACATCCATGCCACTGTGAGCTGTCGTCCTCCAGCAGGGCTCACACTTTAAGTGTGTCCCTCCCCACAGGGACTGGGATGATCACTGATCATAGAGTGTTCCCAGTGCTCACCCTGGTTTGGAGCAAAGGACATATTCTTTTACAATTTGTTTTGGTTAATCTATAAAGAACACCACAAAATAAACAAGAAAGGGCTTGTGGGGGCAATGACCAAGAACAGGCGAGGGAAAGGGACCCCTCTGGAGGGAGGATGGACAGTGAGTGGGCAGGGCTGTTGCTCGTGCAGCGCAGGCCTGGCCTGTTTGTCAGGGGCCTGGCCCAGGCCCAAGCCCTTCCCTGACGTCCCAGCAGGGGTCCTGTCTCCTGATCTCTTTGGCCTCCAGGTCCCTTAGTTGTTAACAACCTGGAAATCAAATGCAAACAGCTCTTTTAAAAACCCCTCAGTGCAGTTAGCAGGACACTAATTGGCCCAAAGTCTCCTGGCACATGCAGGGGTGGGCGCAAGAGAAAGCCAAAGAGACAAACTCAGGAGCCTCTGCCAGAAGCCTTCCCCAGGAGCCTCCTTCATCTCTCCAAAGGTGGGTACCGGGGCGCAGGCCCCAAATACGGGGATTTTCTCCTTTATCCTGGCTCAGCCTCTGGTCACCCAGCGCAGCGCTCCTGTGTGTGTCCAGCTAGCATTCAGACGCCTCTGTGGGCGTGCTCTGCTCTCCTACAGGCTCAGGAGAGGACTGAGGCTCATCCCCTCTGGGGCCACAGCGTGCTCCTGTGGGTCAGGCTGGGCTAAGATGTGCTGATTGGAAAACATCCGCAAGTGCGCAGAGCGGGACGCCTCAGCCCAGCCACCCACACGCTGTAAGGCACACGCGTGTTTCATGGGCCACCCACACGTGAGTGAGGTTGCTGGAAGGGAGACGGGAAGCAGGCAGGGCACTTGGATGATGGGAAGTAAAAGGAAAGAGAACTTCACGGATTGATAAAGACGATGTATTAGGGGCCGAGGAGGCCAATGAACTCGACTCTGCTTTCAGGGATAAAGGGACAGAGGAAAGGAGGAGGGAGGGAGGGAGCAGGGGGGCACAGGAGAGGGAGAAGAAAGGGGGGCCATTTCATTCACGTCTCCCTCCCCATGCCAGCCTGAGAAGCGTGGCACAGGAGCACGCCAGGCTCCCAGCACACACCAAGCCACTGGGCTCCAGGAGGGCGCGGCCACACTGGGTCTCAGCCACTGTGCTTGTCACCTGTGCCTGCCAGGAGGTCCCTGTGGATGGCAGCCCGTGAGTGAGCAGACGTCTTATTTGCTTCTGGGCCTTTGCCTCCCTCATTCTTTCAGAGTAGCATTCGGTCGGCCCTTGGTCAGCAGAGCATCGTCCGCCAGGCAGCGCCCAGCATGGAGCAGGCGGTGAGGGGACTGGGAACAGGAAGGTGCTGGTGCAGCGTCACACAGCGGCCCAGGCACATGAAGGTGACTGGGAAGGTCAGGGATGCTTCCCGAGGAGGCGGGCACGGGGGTCTGTGTGGGAAGAGTGGATGGTTCGTGCTGTCACTTGGTTGGTGGAATGCGTGGGAGCCCCAGCCAGGCTAGCAGGAGGACCGAGTGTCTCCCCAGCTTGAGAAGGTGCTGTCCACCTCAGGCCAGGCCCAGGCAGGGGGAGAAAGGCTGATGGGAGCGCCCTGGGGTGACCCGCCCTGAGTGGTCAGGGACAGCCTTCCTTGACAGACCCAGGAGCTCCCAGGACCCGAGAGCCTGGGTGGCAGGGTCTTGCATCCTGTGACTTGTCTCAGGAGGGTCCACGTACCCGGCCTCCTGCCCTGCAGTTGTTCTTAATGGGCACGGAGGTCCCCGAAGGACATTGTGTCCTAGGAGGCAATGCTGAAATCAGGGGCCCCTTTTTGAATTCTAGTTTTCTCCATCTAAGCATTTACGGATGAAGAGCCATGTTGTGTAGGTTCCCTTTATTTCTCTTCTCCACCCCAGTGAGGACTTCAGAGTGGGTTTCCTGGGAGTCTGTGCCCTGGGTAGCGTGCGGGGCCTGCGGAAGCATCTCGAGGTGGAGGGGAGCACTGCTCAGTGCTTGTCCAGGACACCCCCGAACCTTTCACCCCTCTAGGTCCAGAGTCCCGCGCGAGCCAAGCCCACCTCACTCTCCACAGCTGACCCGGGTGGGCTCTGGGTGCCTGGCCTCCTCCTGCCCCTCCACTCCCTCTGCCCCAGGAGAGGAGAGGGTCTCACTGCTGCAAATGGCAGTGTCCTAACTACACCTCTTTCCACCCCTAGGGCACTACCTGGGCTAGGCCACAGTTCAGCCCCTGGACTCCCAGCAACACCTGAGGCCTTTCCACCCCCCACCCCCCATTACAATGGCCCATGGCTTCCTGTCACTCCTGGCGTGACCTCTGCCTGCTCTCCTGGTGGGTGGTCCCCGTCCTGTCCTGCTGCTTCCCACTTATTCCTGAGCTAGAAGGTGACTCGGGGTGCTCGCTCCTGACACCTGGCCTCCTGGGCTCCCAGCATTCCAGCCACTGACCTCTTCTCTGTGGGCTCTCTCAGCCAAAGGCTGGTTCCCGGCTGTGCTGTCTCAGGGGCCAGCGGACGCCCAGCTCAGTCAGGAGGGCTGCTCCAGGGTGGGAATGGTGCCAGGGGCTTGTCTTGCGGATTGGATGGGGGCACTCCCTTCCTAAGACACGATTCGCTACCTCTTCAGTAGGACCCACCACCTGCCACCGCATACTCAGCTTTAACTAGGATAAAGCCTAATTCTCAGAGACCTGCCAAGGTGGCGTGGACATCGTGCCTGTGAAGCAGAGCCACTGGAAGGCCTGAGAGCCAGGTCAAGCTCCGCAGGGATCAGCCCTCCCTCAGGCCGCCCCAGGGAGAGGCAAAACCAAGGGGTAGGGAAAGGAAGGAACTGGCCTCGTGAAGCCAGTATGTGCTGGGCAAGCCAGCGTCTCCCAGGAGCCACCCCTGAGTCTGACTGCATCCGCCTGACCTCCAAGCCCCTCGGCAGCCAGCCTCCTTCTGAATTAGGTGGTGCACAGCCATGACTTACCCAGAGACTTATCACCTTCATCAACCACTCCCCCCAGAATCCTGGCAGGACAAAGGCTCCGCCTGACAAATCTGCTGCAGTGGAGGCTCCGCCCTGCCCGGGTGGCTCCCCTGACCTCATAGGCCTTGCCCCCCTGGGTGACTCCCCTGACCTCATAGGCTCTGCCCCTCAGGGTGGCTCCGCTGACCCTGCAGACCCTGCCCCCCGTGGGTGGCTCCCGTGACGGGCTGGCAACGGCTCAGGCAGGAGGGTTTACTGGGCACTGAGCTGTGGTTGGTTCTCCACAGTGTCCCCTCCCTCCTTCCCAGGTAGCAGCAGCCCTCTGTGCCGTCCCCAGGGCAGGCTGCTGCGAAGGTCCAGTGGCTCTGCAGCTGGTGAAGCAGGCGCCTCCTTCCACACAGCTCCTAGGAGGTGTCACCCTTCAGAGATGCCCCGTCACCCTGAAGTCTCGCAGGTGCTGCTCTCTTCAGTCGACACCAGCTGACGGTGCCCACCTCTGCCCAGTGCCTTCAGGAGCCTGGGCCCCCTGCTGGACTCCTGTCTGTGGCCAGGCGCGAAGGGCCTTATCGATCATGCAAAGACCACGAACATAAACACAAGCAAAATAAACACCGTGGGAAACACATTCAGAAAAACAAGCTCACGCAGTACTGACGCGGCCGTCCCCAGCGCTGGGCGACGCCTTCACCCTCCTTTCTGCACCACCGACCTGCTTCAGCAGAAGGCTCACCGGGCGCTGCCCCGGCCGCTCCCCTCGTATTGCCCAACAACGGTGTGAGGAACGGGAGGAAACGCTGGGTTGGGGCTGTGCTCAGTGCAGCCCTGCGGTCCCAGCTTCCCACAGAACTGGGAAGGAAGAGTCCCAGGAAGCAGGCGACTCCACAGGGGAAGGAGGTGGCTGCTGATGCAGCGTGGTGCGTTGGATAGATAGTTACTGGAAATGTGAAAACTAGGTAAAATGGCCCTTAGGAGGGGTAAAACCTCCTGAAATTCCCCACAGGAAGAAAAGCAGATAAAAGAGAAAAATAGTGTTTGTGGGGGAAAAGAAAACCTGGAAAACCCCTAAAGCATGTGTCACAAATACGAATGGAACAGTGTGATAAAGGTGAGGTTCCACGCAAGCCTCACCCAGCAGGTCGCAGCGTGCTCTGGGGTATGGGCCCCTGCGCCTGTGCCCTCTGGGCTGGGCCTGGGCCATCGCAGGCAGCCTTGGCTTTAGCCATCCCTCCTGCAGCCCCTGAGGTCCTGCTGGCCACTGGACTCTGCAGGGAGACACACCTGGAGCTGGAGCCCGCAGCCCAGTGGCACACACAGCAGTCTCACCTCGCCACCCGACTGGGCACCTGCCCGCAGCAGTCGACCCAAGGCTCAAACCCTGGCATCTCTTCCCGGTTCTGAAAGGGCTTAATGTTTTCAGCATTACCTGCCTTTATTTTCTATTTAGTTTACTTACGTTTTGGTACCAGGGATTGAACCCAGGGAGGCTTAACCACTGAGCCCTTAACCACATCCTCAGCCCTTTTTTAATTTTTAGCTTTTATTTTGAGACAGGGTTCTGCTAAGTTGCCCAGCGTGGCCTTGAATTTGCCATCCTCCTGCCTCAGCCTCCAAAGTCACTGGGAACACAGGCATGCACCACTATGCCCAGCTTCTGCCTTTATTTTTACTTATTATTCTCTGAATCTATTAAAAATATGCCTGTATCCTGGAAAATACTGAAGAAACTATGAAGAGAAAATTTGATCTTGCCCCAAGTTCCAAGTGAGAAGAAAGAATGCTGCTATCAGATCCCTGCACTTCCTATGGCAGACCCAAAGCTTATTGTGCAGGATGAGGACAACAGTATCAATAAAGCTTTATGGATGCTCCTCTGTGACAGACACACCAGATGCATCATCTTGGAGCCATGAGAACCCAGGGCCGTATATCCCATTATTATCCCCCTTTAACAGGTGAGGCAACTGAGTCCCAGAAGTGGATGAGACTGTTCTGCTTACACCACCAATGAGGACCAAGAGGGATCAGAACTCAGGTCTGGCTTGGGGACTCACCTCCATGTGACCTGGCACCTCACCTCCTCCTGTGCTTAGGCGTCTTCCCCATGCCATGGAGATGTCCTGAAAGCAGGACTTCGGGTGAGGTTCTATCTCCTGGCAGCGCAGAATTTCATTTAACCAAACCCCAAACATTTCATATTTAGTTATTCTTTGATCCTAGGTGTTATAAATAAAATTGAAATGAGGCTCTGCTCTTAAACCTCTATGCACTGTGGCTGGTGCCATTTCAGTGGCTGGTGCCATCTTTGACGGTCTCCACTGATCTTCCCTTTTGGTGAAGGGTTAAAATTGAGTTTCAGATGTGAAAGGAGGAGGCACCACTGTCTGTCACCACCAGTTTCCTTAAAGAATTTAGAAAATTCAGCCCATGCAATAAAATAAGAAAAAATCAATATGGTATAATTACTTAAAAGCATAAGATTAAATTATTTGTTTAGATGACATCGTCCATCTTCAAAGTTCAATAGAACCAAAGTTTTAAAATGAGTACTCACCAATGTACTGAGTTACAAAAGCAATAAACAAAAATCAATGGTTCTACTATATATTAGCTGAGGAAGTTAGAAAATATGACTGGTAAAAGATCACATTCACAACAGACATGGAAAAATAAAATATTCAGTATTAATTTAATAAGAAATTGACAAGTTGATATGAAGGTAAATGAATGGCATTATATTCTCTTTTACTGGAAGGAATACTGAAAAGTTATCAATGTTATACTAATTAGTTTATAACTTAATGAAGTTTAATGAAAAGCAAACAGGTTTTTTTTTCTTTTGAAACCAGACAAAAAGTACTTTAAACTTTCTATGATAGAATGAATACATGGTAATGGCCAAGCAAAGCTTGAAAACTGAGACTTCAAGCCAAAACTCAGTTTTTCAGCATAAGAAATGAAAGACACTAAAGAAGCTGGGTGGCACATTAGCAGTGGTAAGGGTGGCGCTTCCACTGAGAGGGGGAGGGAGATTGGTCCAACTCCTTGTAAGTGGATCTTGGTTCCAACTTGGAAGATTTAGAAAGGTTCTGAGCTCTCCGTTGACCCGCCTGGTAAAACAAAGAAAAACAAGACCATGGTGGGATGAGAGGAAGCCATTGGATTGCAGTTAATATCAACAAATAAAGCAGAGAGAATCTCTGATGGCTGTGCCTCTCCCACAGATGGATGAAACCCTTCCCAAACAGACACACAAAGGAAATGATCACGTTCACCCTCATCAATTACAGAAAGGTGCTTCTTCCACAAATAATATCACCACTTTAAAGTACGCCACATACTTGGCAGCAGCACTGCCTGATGAGACAGGAGGTGGACCCTTCCCAGGTGAGGTCAGGAGTCCACCCAGAAGGAGCGAGTGGATGAGGAAGGACAGCCTGAAGAGACAGCAAGCACGTCGGTGGGGACCACAGAAACGTGACTCAGAGCAGCCAGGAGTGTCCTTGGTTACACTGCCACAGTGGGGACAACACGGGGACACACACGGGCTGGCTAATGTGTGCCGGGACGTTGCCACTGAGGGTTCGAGCTGGTGGAATGTTCTGGAACAGACGCACTGCACAGCACTGGTCCAGCGGCCACCTCAGTCTGTCTGCTTGCTGGTCGGTTGGTCTTGGTGAGTGCTTGTTGCCCTGGATTCCTCACTGGGTTCATCTCCCCTAGTCTTCTTGGAAAGCCCTGTGACGTGTGTAGTCAGGCTGGGGGAGGCATGTGCTGCGCTGGGTCACAGCTCAGACTCCAGGGAGAGGCCAGGCAGGAGCCCGTGCGCCCTGCCTGCCCCTAACCGCAATGGTGCACAGGGGTCTCCTCGGCTTCCTCCCTCCCAGGGGAATGTATAACAGGAACTGAGAGTGAGCCACAGAAGTGAAATTCACACAGTGTGGGCGGCAGACGTGAGGTCGTAGAGCGGCTGGATTATATGATTTCAATTGAAAAATAAATAAGTGCTCTTTTGTGAAAAGTTGAAAAAAAGACAGCAGTAAAGCAGGAAGCAATCCACCCAAATCCCAATCTGCGGGCTCCACGTGGCTGAGCGGGCAACGTCCGTGTGTGCTTTTGCTGTTCTGTTCTCAGTGCTGTTTAATGGCACCCAGCTCATGACGTGAGCACACACGGGCATGACGCAGGTGACGTGTCCCCACAGGCAATGGCTCCCAACAGACCCTCAAGGCCCCGCAGGGACAAAGGGCCACATTCACCAGCTCGTTACCACCAAGCCTGCCCGGGTGCTTCCTTGGTTTCTGTCCTGGTACATGGACTAAAATAGAACCAGGGCCCGAGCACCTCAGAGCAGACGCCCCAGGCAGGCATCCGTGGGGCCTCAGCCTGGCTCGAGTTGCAAAGAGTGAAACTGGTCCTGTCTGCTGAGAGTTGGCATTGGATGGAAGCAAAGCCTCGTGGGTCAGGAGCAGCCAGCAGCCCACGCTGGTGAGGCCCCATGGGGCGCCCACCATGAAGCGTGAGAAGGTGACTTTGGGGTGCACAGTCGAGTGGCTTGTCTTGCTTCTGTGGGTCCCGTAAACACTGCCTCTGACATTTGGTCACTGGAATGCAAGACCTCTTCCAGGCCAGAGCTCCTGATTCATAAACTGCTCTGACTCCGATAAACTCTGAAGTTTGGTTGAACTTCAGCTGGCATTTTGAACAGCTGTGTGGTCACAGACTCCTCGCTGCTGCTCCTGAGTCCCTTAGTCCCACAGCGCCTGTCCCTGTGCTTCCGGCCTCTGAAGCATGAGCAGTGGCTGTCACAGGCCCTGCGGCAGGTCGGGGAGCTCTGACCAAGTCCCCTCTTTCCTATCATCACTGGCTGCAGTCAGGGCCACTGATGTCCCCAGATCACTTGGGCCTGCCTGTGCCAACAGAGCAGCCGGCCATTTTTCCTGCAATCCCCCCATCCCAGCCACATCCTCCGAGGCACCCAATGGCCTACAGCAGGAGGTTCACTTTAGTGATGCCACCAGGTCTCACGAGAAGGCCCTGGGTGCAGGGGAGCTGGGTAGGCATGCCCCAAGGGAGGGGAGGAGGGCCTGCTGCCCTGCTGGGACAGGAGGGGGGCTGGAGGGGAAGGCAGCGGCACCTGCAGCTTGTGAGATAGGGAATGGGGAGGGGGCAGGAGACTGAGCCGTGGGGTAGGGCTTCAGGTTACCAGGAAGGGACGTGCCTGAGTTTGCAGAGAGTCCTGGTCACATGAGCAGTCGCTCAGCCTCACCCAGGATGCCCTTCAGAGTGAACTGCCAGGGTGGTGGCTCTGTGGGCACCGCTAGCCCCGAGTCCTGCCCACTCCCATGCCCCTGCCCTTGAGCCTTTCTGTGTGCCTGTGAGGCAGTGGACTGAACTCACAAACAGCTGGTGCCAGCTCCACCCAGTGCCCCCAGGGATCTTCTAGAACCCTGGTTCAGGGTTGGGCACAGAGTGGGTAGAGGGACTGGCACCTGCTTTTGCAAATGGCTTTGGACACGTGGCGTTAGGCTGCTTTCCTGCTGCTACAGTGGAGTCCAGAGATTGCAGCAGAGAGCATCTGGCAGGCAGAGTCTGAAATATTTACTACCTGGCTTTTTACAGAAAATGTTTCCCGGAGTCTGATCTACACATCAAACCAGGACCTGCCGGGGACGTAGGGAGGCCAATCTACTGCCCTGGTTGACTCTCAGGCAGGCGAGGAGGCTGGGGTCTGCAGGGAGCTTATTTTGGAGAGCTGGCAGGAGGCCCCATGTCAAAGTGTCCTGGGGAATGGGACCCTGGAGCCTGAGGGACACTTAAGCTGCAGAAGCTGAAGGAAGAGGCAGCCTGAAGCTGCAGAGGACACAGCGGTGGTGGAGATGAGCCTGGTGCTCATGTGTGTGTCCCCAGTGACCTGGACCAAGAGAGATGGAGGAGGGCGGGAGGAGGGTAGGAGAGAGGCAGAGAGATAAAGAAGAGCAAACACCGACCAGGTGGTCCTCAGGTATGGTCAGGAGAGTCTCTGGGCAGGGGGGACAGATCAGCAGAAGGCAGTGGGTGTGGCTGGAAGCCAGGCTGGAGGAGGGTGTGGTGGGCCTGCCACAGGGAAGGGCTTCCCTTGCGAGGACCCATCTGTGGGGCCATGGGGGCCTCAGCAATGGACTTGGCCAACTCTGAACAATCCAGTGTCCCACACATTGACCACCATCTTTCCAGAGATGCTGGGAAATGAGTTCTCATGTCCCTCCACTCTCCCTGCTGTCCTCCTACCCCAGGGCAGAGGCCACACTAGAAAAGGGCAAGGAGCAGGGGGCAGGGGGCAGAGGGCAGGGGGCAAGAAGCACTGGCAGAGGCAGTGGAGAGTGACCCCGGCCCAGTCCACTCTGCTCTGCCCACCAAGTACAACCTGAGCTGGGAGGGAGAAACTGGCCCAGAAGGTCAGGCTTGGAGGGTCCTCTATTCCTCTGTACCTGGGCTGGCCGGAGGCTCCTCTGATCTGAAGGTTCCAGAGAATCTGTGCCAACCAGAGTGTGCAGATGAGTTGTGGGCCTGACCAGCATTTTGTTCAGTAGATGGGGAAACTGGCCCCACAGAGCTTATTTGAACCAAGAGGGGAAAAGGAGAAAGTTGGCTCCATTAGGAGAAAGAGGCAGCAAAAAGGAGGCGAGAAACAGCACCCAGCATGAGGGCCCCCTGCTGGCAGGGGACAGAGAATGGTAGGGACTATGGTGAATTTTCTAAAGGGGCGACCGTGACTCACCACTAGCCAATTGACCTCCATGGAAATCCAGGCACAACTTGGCCAAAGAATTATTTATTAATAAAGCAGAAATCTAAATTTTAATGAAGAATACATATACTCTCACCACCGAATTCCTGTCAATTTTAAATTTAAAAACATCCCATAGCCAGGGAGGCCCAGACAAACCCCTTCATCAATTAGAGGTCGCTGGGCTTTAAAATGACCTCCAATCCGAGCCCAGAACTCTTCTTGCCCGTGTCCCCTGCCTTCTGCTTTTCCTTCTCCTTCTGTGCATCAACAGTTTCCATGATATAGATCTGTGCTGCTGGCTTCAGCAAACATCTCCACCCAGAAATCTCAACGCTTACATCAAGGATGCTCAGTGAAAAGTGAAACACGGGGCCTCACTGATGGGTGCCATTTCTCACTCTTGCCCTTGCTGAGTTCCCGTACTTTTCCAAATGGAACACACATAGGCACAGGCACACACACTTGCACACACATGTCCACACATGCACATATACATGCACACATGCACACACACACAGGTTTTTGTGGCATTCACACAAGAGTTCAGCAGACCTTCCCAGTGATTCAGGAGAAGAAGAAGCATGAAATCCTTCACCTGAGATCTATTTGACAACAAACTCAATGTGCACAGGGCGTGTGACCATATTCAGATAGCACCACTCTTCCCAGGGACCGTGGACTCCATTAACAACTACTCCATGGACAGGGAGAGCTGCTCGCCCACGAGACTCACTTACGAGGATGAGCTTGTTATGGACACGTTAGAATAGAGACAGCGTGTGCTGGACTGCTGTGCCACGTGCCTATCAGGAGAACATATTCATTGTCAAAACAACAATTATTACCTGAAAATAAAGCCCAGTTCAAATGCCAAGCAGAGGCAGGCGGTCAGCACACAAGCTGAACTTGATTTTCCCTGGGTCTGCTTGTTTTCAAGCAATGGAGGCAAATGTGATGCTAGACTTATTTCCTTCACTCGAATATTATTTCTTCACCTGCTATTAATCAATCTGTTTTGGGGTGAGTTTAGCGTTTGGGGATTTTCTACCTTGCCTGTGAGCGGCGGTCACAGGAGGGTCACCTTCCTCTGAGTGGGATGCTGCAAACAGGCTACCTCATACAGGAAAGAAAGTGCCATCAGCCACGCCCCTACCTCCACAGCCCACTTCCTTCAGCTGGATTCAAAGTTGCCCAAGTTCCTCGGAAGCCCTAGCTTCCAGAGTCCTCAGCGTTTGAAATGAAACTCCCCTGACATGGTGGCAGCTCACAAAATGCACAACTTTAAGTCCTCAGACTCTCATCCAGATTCCACAAGGGATGGGAGGCTCAAAAGTCAGCCAAACTTTCTCAAAAAAGAAGAAGAAGAATGAGCTGGGTTGGGACACTGTTCTCCCCGCGGCTGCCTTTAGAAGTCGTCGCAAGGCTGCTCTTTTGTGCCATACATATGCTTCAAAACCCAGTGGAGACCTGTTTATCTCCAACACTAAACCAAGAAGCAGTGTCCATCCCTGATGTATGCAGCCAGAACCAGGCAAAGCCTGCCATCAAGCAGAGAAAGAACTTCCAGCACGTTAAAAGGTTTTTCCCTCGCAATGTAAAATCGACTCATTGAGGGACCCGAATTTAACCTAAGGTATTATGGCAGACTCAGAAGAAAGAAGAGAAAGATCTTTAAAGAGTGAACCATGCATTTGTAAAACACTGTGAGACAGTTTATAAAATATTTATGGACAGATTAAAAATAGTAATAAAACTGGATCCTGCCACCCGCCCCAGGGTGAAATGGAAGGTTGCTGGGATCTTAGCCCAGAGCAGCGGCTGCCCTCTCCTTCCACCCGAGGCCATCCTACCTACGTCCCGCTGGCCCTTCCTGCCTCTCTACTAATTGCACCACCCAGGTAAGTGTCTCCAGCGCTTCTTTCCGTTGATTTCACTTTTGACAGGCTGCCTGCTGTAACTTGATAGTGGACCTCACCATTGGTCAGCGTCTGTCCCCAGCTTCACAATTCCTTTCCAGCACCCTGGGGGCTATTCTAGGTCTCTTGCTTCTTCAGACCAATTACAGACTCAGTTGGGGGATATCCAGGAAATAGCATGGGAGAGTTTTAATTAGGATTTTCTTTCTATACTCCATAGATCAAGTTGAGAAAGATTAACATTACCAATATCGAGTCTTTCATTACACGAACATGGAATCCTATTTATTTAGATCTTCTTTGATCTTTTTCATGAGAGCTTTCTAGTTTCTTGCATCTATATCCTATAAGTATTTCATATGCATAGTCCATTGTAAATGGTGTTGGATCTTAATTTCTCATATCCAGTATATAGAAAAACCACCGACTTTTGTATATGAACCTTATATCTTGCGGGATGCTCATTAATCTCATAAATGTGTCAGTTCCCTGGTCGTTTCTACACAGGCAGTCAGCTGTTCTGCACCCAGTGACAGTTCCTATCTTCCTCCTTCTCACCCTGCTTGTAGTCATTTCTATTCACCAGCTCGTTGTACCAGCTGGGGCTTCCAGGATGAGGTTAGGCAGAGAGCAGTGAAAGGTCACTTCTTGCCGCTCTCTGACTTTAGGGGAAAGCCTGCAGCTTCCTGCATTAAGTGCAAAGCTAGCTACATATTTTATGGGGTGATTTTATCCCTTTACGGTTTCTCCACATTCCTACTCTGCTGGGCTTTTATCACTTGTGGCTGTGGAGTTTGTTAAGTGATTTTTCTGCATTCACTGATATGACTACGATTTTCCTTCTTCAGCCACTTAATGTGGATTCAGACAATTAGTTTTCAAATGTTCCATCCACCTTGCGTCCATGAAGTCACTTCCACCTGGTTGTAGGACACCAGTATCTGCACACCTTGTTGGGCTTCACTTGCTGATACTTTGTGAAAGACGGTCGCACCTGTCTACATGTAGACACTAGATTTCAGTTTCCCTTTGTTGCAATGTCCTTGTGTGGTTCTGGTAATAGAATAACAACTATTTCTGTTCTCTAGAAGAAACTGTAAAGAATTGGCCTCTTTTCTTCCCTAAATACATGGTAGAATTCACCAGGGAAACTATGTAGACCTAGAGCTTCCTTTCTTTCTTTCTGTTTTTTGGAAGGTTATTAGTTTAAAATCATCAATTCAGTTTATTCATGGTGGAGGCCTGTTCAGACTATTTACTTTTTTCTCTTGTGAACTTTAATTACTCTACCTTGCAAGGAATTAGTCCATTTCTTCTAGATGCCAAATTTGTACACATGAAATAGTTATGATTTTCCTTAACTGTCATTTTAATGTCCATGGGATCAGTAGTGATGGCCTCCCTTTATTTGTGATACAAGCAGTCCCTGGTCAGCAGTCCTTCGGGTCCGTTACTGGTGTTCTGGAGCTTCAGCCTGCGGTAGCAGAGCCCGTAGGCTGGCTGCTGGCTTGGAGACAATAGATCCTCACTGGGGGTTCTGGAGGCTGGAGGTGCTCACGCTGACAGGAGGGTTGATGTGCAAGGAGAGGCCACTCCTGGCTCTCATGGCTGGTCATCTCCTGAAGGTGACCTGACCCTGGAGGGCAGGATGGAGCAGCTCTCAGGCCCTCTCAGAGGTGAGCCCTTGTGACTGAGCCCCTGGGGCCCCACACCTCCCAGATGTGCACCTGGCAATGCAGTCACCGTGGGCAGGTGTGACTGAGCTGGGGCTGTGCTCAGCTCCCTCCCTCCCCTCATGAGCCACCCTGGGCCCATGGCTTCCTCGCTGATTCCTGTGTTCTGTTCACTGACTCCACCGAGGTGTGGCTTCCCTTCTTCTGCTGGCTTTAGGCTGGAGCTGCCTTTCCTGCTCTTGTCCCCTTTGGTGGGAACGTTCACCATGGAGTCCAAGTCCTCGCTGCCTACCTGCGGGCTTCACCTGAGGCATGCCGTGTGCTCTGACCTCACTGTCCACACATTCTGCCTAGTCACCTCCCCATTCTCGTGCACTTCATTTCAATGAGGCCTCATTTTTTGACCAAGGTGTTATTTAGAAGCACATGGCTTACTCTGCAAACGGTTGGGGCTCTCTCTGTGTGCATGGCCTCCCTGTCCCTCTCTCTTATAAGAATCCACGTGGCTGCATTTAGGGTCCACTAAAGGATGATCATTTAGGATGATCTCATCTCAAGATACATAATTTTATCTGTAAAAACCCTTTTCCCAAATGAGGCCAAGTTCACAGTTCTGGGGGTAGACGTGAACATTGGAGGCCATCAACCCTACCAAGACCAATCTGGCTGCAGTACAGCAATCATCTCCAACCTTGGAGGTTGCACCTTTATCAGGAAGGACAGTGGGGAGGAGGAAGGGACAGTTGGTAGACAGCTGGGAGGGCAAGGCGGGGGGAACCATGGCCATGCACTAGAGACTTCACCTTCACTGGGGACATTGCTGACCAACCAGACCAAGACCAGAGCCAAGGTCACTGGACACATGAACACACACACTCCTGACTCAAACTTCCCCACGTTGCCTGAGATTGTGGCTTCAGCCTCCATTATCCCAAAATCATTACCCGGCCAGCCTGATGGGCTTTTTGACTCTCCTCTAGGAAGTGTGCTGAATGAATAAGCCAAGATCTGCACAACCCAACCTCACCTGCCTGTGTTAAAATGCTCACAACTCAGGACATATGTCACATTTACGCAATGCTCCTACACTCAGATGTGCACAGGAACATTTTTAAAGTAGCCCTACTGGTTGGGTGGAAGTCCAAGTTGGTTCACTAATGAAAGAGCAACAAAAAGACATTTGTCTGACTGTTATTTGGACATTTCACCGATGGACGGAGCGACAACATGTGTGGTTCTTTTCTGCAATGCTTTCCTACAGCAACCAAAGCGGCAGCTTCTCTTTGGGCATGGGCTGCGTGGAGACAGGGGAGGACCATGAGAGTCTCTGGGACATGAACACTAGGGGCCGAGGGTCAGGATGAGGGGTCCACTTTGCCTGCTCTGTGGATAATTTCTGAGGGATACCTTTGTGAATTTTCTTGCTGTTTCCTTGAGCCATGAGAGTGTTGCATTTGGTTAATTCCCCATGGGGTATGGGACCAGGGTGAGTCCAAGCTGAACGCGGGCCAACAGCACCAGGATTCTGGAGTCAGCATCTCGTCTTTTATTCAGAAGGAGAAAGGCAGGTAATCCATTTGGCTACCCAGTGCTCAGCCAAAATGACATTTCCAAGTGAGACTATATTGTCAGCTGTTTTGTCTGTTCATTCATTTTAGTTTTGTTAGATCCTTTGTCTCTTTGATGCTGAGAATATTGCACCATTTGGCGCTAAAATCTACATTAGAAGAGCATTAATTAAAGGCAGACACAGTGCAATGGAGACAGTGTTAAAATTACGCTTGAAGGTACAATGTAATTAATTTTGTACAAGAGATACATAAAGGAGGGAGAGTGAAACTGGAGGAGATAGGACCACAATGCACAAAATGATAATGAGCAATACAATTGCAGATTAGACAAACCACGCAAAGACATATGGAGCCCTTGGACTTCAAGGGGGATCACAGCAAGGGTCACTTGCTAAGTACTCATAAAAACCGGATGGAGAGTGCACATCTTGCTTTTGGGGCAAGTACCTTCCTGAGCAGGACGACAGACAGCAAAGTCTCTGCCAGGTGGAGGGGAAGATGAATCTGATGCAAATTTGCTGGTAACTTGGACCACGGGGGCAGGAAGATGATGGGACTTGAAGCAATTCTGTCTGGTGCAAGTGCCAAAAACAGATAATGGGCTGTGGTGAAGTTGTGCCTGCCAAGCCAAGCCAGAGCGGTCTTCCACCCAGAAAGTCAGCCAGCAAAGATGGCGGTCAGGGCTCCATCGCAACGTCCTGGGATGCGGGTAAATACTGGGATTGACGGTGTCTGTGTATCAGTAGTGCTCTAGGGCACTGTTTCTAAGTTACAGAAAACCCATTAAAGTGGGTCTGGTGAAAAAGAAAATGAATTTATACAAAGTATTCCTCATGGAAATCCATCCAGTGACTGTATCGTCATCACCATGATGGCAACGGGCCTTTGACCAAAAGAGAGCTACCACTGATCACCACTACTGCACGCCACGGAGCTCCGCAGGGTGTAGGCGGCGAACGCAGATGGCCCAAACACTCAGGGAGGGCGTCCAGCACCTTCTTCACAGGCGTGGAAGTGACACCAAGGAGTGAGGGGCTCAGCAGCCGGGAGAGAACGTCATCTGTCCCTTCCATGGGAAGAAGACGGGCAGGACTCGCATCACCGTGGCCTCTGCGATGTGCTGGGGCTTTCTCTGGGGCATCTCCTAATCCCCAGCACCGTGGGCCACTCCCCACCTTCCAACAGAGGAGGAAGAAGCCAGGGAAGAGAGGGACAGGTGGAGGTGGCCGAGCCCAGACTGACTCCTTCAGAGAGACTCCGCGGCACCTGTGGATGAAAGCCTTGCAGTCTCTTGCTGTGTCAAATGCCACACGGCTGGCAACCTAAGGGGACCAGTGGATCATCTCAGTTTCCATGGGCCTCAGTCCAGGCACAGACCCACCTGGGGGCCTCTGCTCCAACAGTGGAAATGGAGATGTCTGCCGGCAGGGCTCTGCCCATAGGCTCTGCAAGAAGCCACTCCTGAGTCCCACAGTTATTGGCCTCCAGCTCCTCTGCTTCCTTACCCCATGGCTCCATGCCTCCTCCTGCCAGAGACGGACACTTGAGTCCCCTGACCTCATCCCGACAGCCCTTGGCCTCCCCTCCCCTTCCGTCTCCATCCTTCTCCTGGGCTCACGGCAGGCCCCCGGGCACCCTGCACCTAGCCATCTCCTCAGGGTGGGGGAAGTTTCTTCTGGGATGACCAAGGGATTCCCCACCAGGCTTCCCAAACTTCCAGAGCTCCTTCTATATTTCCATCCCTGACTTGCCTCTGGATCATTCTGGAAACCAGGGACCTCCTGCCGTAATGCTAGTTCCAGGGTTTCAATGAACATTTTCTACAGGGCCAGGCATTAAAGATGTGGTCCCCAGGGTGGCACGACTGGGGATGGGGTCGATTTGGAGGGCCTTAGGTCACTGGGTGCCGGCCCTCAAAGGGCACCTGGGACCCTGTTCTTGTCCTGTGCTCCTCTGTACTTCCTGGCTTGTGCTGTAAGTGGTTTTCTCTGCCACACACTCTTGCTATGATGTGATTCTTTTCAGAGGCCTAAAGCAATGGGGCCACCTGTTCTTGAACTGGAAACTCCAGAACCAGCAGCCAAAATAAACCTTTTTGTGTGTGAGGTCATTGCCTTGGGTATTCTGTTATAGTGATGGAAAACTCACCAATACAACTTGCTGAGGGTCGCTTAGCCATCTGGGTTCTTCCATATAGCCAAATGCAAAAGCACAAACTTTCCTTATTTCTGTGAGAAGAAAACCCCAGCCAAGCCCACACTTCCTACTCCTGAGGAGGCTGGAGACCTTCCATCCTCTTAGCAACCATTCACTGGACACTGAGCCACTCCTCATGGTGAGTGAGAGAGAAAGGCAGGCAAGCTAACGAGACGTGATATGGCAGGAGAAGTGACAGAAGATCAGGGTTCGAAGGAACTCAGAAGACGGATAGCTGACCAGGTCACATAGGTGGAAGTCATCCTGGAGGAAGTGACCTATCAACAAAGATCCCCAAGTCACCAGAATCAGGTGAATGAGAAATGGGGGACAGAGGTGAATGTTGGGGGCAGAAGGCACATGCCAAGGTCTGGAAGGGGAACTGCAGAAGCAGCCAGGGGGTGGGGAGGGGAGCCCTGGTGGAAGCTCAGGGAGGCTGGCAGGTCTGCCTTCTGGGCTCTTCGGGTGACAGTGAACTGTTAGGACCTGATTTCAAGGTAACACACACTATTGAACATCAAAATGCCTGAGTGGGGTGGAAGACGGGAAATAAGGCCCAGCTCCCCGTCCTTCCTCCTGGACCTCAGTGCCAATTCCTTTGGGCTATCTTGTCCTTCTGGTGTCCCTGGACAAAGCTCCAGGCAGCCAAAGTCACGCTCCTGCTGGTGGTGTTGGGAACCTAAGGGGACGCTCACTCGGGTGACTCCCACTGCAAAACCCAGCAGGAACACAGCTCTGCCCCTTCAGTGGCCCTCCTGTCCCTCCATCTTCTGGAGTCCTGCAGAGACCTGGCCCCTCTACTCTGGGGAATGTCCTGCGTGGCGTCTTTCCTGGATACTTTCAGACTGAAGGATGCACTGGTTGACCTTGCTGGCCAGGGCACCCGGTGTTTGGCATTTCCTGCCTGACCCCCTGTCGTGGGGACAAATGTTAGCATGGTTTCCTGGGACCCTAGGGGACTTACCTTGCCAGAGACCATCCAGCCACTGCGGGGCTCGTCCACAGCCATGTTACTGTGGAGTCTGAGCAGAGCTCTGTGACGTTGACTGCTCTGTCTGAGCAGAAGATTTATGACCAACGATGGCAGTGCAGCCACAGTACATGGCGTGCAGGACGCGGCCTTGCTCCCTCACAGCTGAGGTCTCCTGAATCGATATCTTCTCTTGGATGTTTCTCCTGTCATTCCTGCATACAGAACAGGCGCTGAGTTGAAAAATCAATTCAGAAATTAAGATCTGGGTGCTGGGTGTCACTGTGCTGGCCCTATATCAAAGTTCTCCATCTTCCGCAATGAATTTCTAAAGCCAAGATAGAAGTTGCTGAAGCTCCGCAAATGGCATTCTTTAGCTTTTAACTTTCACATAAAACAGAATAAAAAATTATCACATGTCCAAAAAAAATCTGGCTACCGCTTGTACTAAATTCCCGTGCACGACTCTGGTGCAGCATTGGAGAGCTGCCGGCCGCATGCTCACTCTGCATGGCGCTCCGTCTCATTTGGGATGCAGGCATTAAGAAAGATGTCAGGTGTGTGCCTATTAATCTCTCTATTTATACTATGCACATTTCCAGATGCACATAAATACTTACCCACAAAGACACCCATGCACACACACCAATATATTTTCTCATCCCAACCAACTCGGGCCTCACTCAGTGAAATGCTCCGTCTTGCTGAAAGTCAGATCTGGAAGGAAAATCAGGGTTCCCCCACCTGCATGTGATACTGGCAATTCCTTTCATATGGAGGCCTTGTTTTCTGAGGTTCATCTATTAGAAGACTGTTTTTTATAATTTCCACACTTTAGAATGAATGCATTAGAGAAGTCTCACTCTAGCTACAATTACACATAAGCATACACCACCGAACGGCAGGAAGGGGTTTTGAAATGAGGATAAAATTTGAAGGTGATGATGATCATTATAAGTTTGGGAGATAAAGAGTGAAGGACAACACTGCAGACCCTGTGGGGTAGAGAAGACAGAAGACAGTAGGAAAAGCCAACTTCTGGGTCTAAATTGATGCAAAAGGATTAGATCAAAAAGACTGACTGTCAAGTCCCTGCAGCAGACAGATGGCTCAGCTGAGGTGGTGGACAAAGGGCCAGTTCACCAGGGTGTAGACAAGTGACACTGGAGAAGGTGGCCCCCGCAGGGCAGCACTCCCACCAGCGTGTCTTCTGTGGTGAATGGAGGGAGCTTGTCCCTGAACCCAGAGGGAGATGGAGATGTGGGGAGGGTGTTGTGGTTTATATATGAGGAGTCCCCCCAAAGCTCACGGGTGAGATGAGGTGAGGAAGCTTAGAGGTGAGATGAGTGGGTTGTGGGAGCCTTCACCTAACAGGGAATCACGACCCTGGTGGGGGTCAACGGGGGGCAGCTGCAGCTGGATGGGGTGTGACTGGAGGAGGCCCGTCCCGGGGGCCTACCTTTGGGGTTTACATTTTGTCCCCAGTGAGTGGAGCTCTCTCTGTGTCCTGGAGGCCACGTCCTGAGCTGCTTTCCTGGGCCACACCCTTCCGCCATGATGTTCTGCCTCACTTGGCCTCTGAAGAATGGAGTCGGCCATCTATGGACTGAGTCCTCTGAAACCATGAGCTGCAGGTCAATTTCTCCTTCTTAAAATTGTTCTTGTTGGGTCTTTATTTTTCTCAACAGTGAGAAAGCAAACTAGAACAGAGCGTCTGTGGGACCAGACCCCAGCCCTCGATCAAGGACGACAACGCTGCTGCGACCTGAGCTGCGGGAACCAGGGGAAGGAGCACCCCAGCCCTGCCCTCCACTCTGCCATCTGATGGTGCCGGGCACCCCCACAGCCAGCCAGCAGGAGGCTGGAGGAAGGGGGCGCAGTGGACACCACTGGGGTCAGCACCCGGGACTGAGCAGGGACGAAGGGGAGAGGTGAGAGGATCAGAAGAGGCCAGCAGAGAAGGTTCCGCAGAGGGGAGAACGAAAGGGAGGGGAGAACGGGAACAGAGCAGGAGTGTCCAGCGGTACAGGGGACCCGGCAAGAGCCAAGCCACCTCCCGGCCCGTGGGGCTCCCCAGGTGACCAAGGGAAAGTGGAATGAGCGGGAAGGAAATGGGATTGCCAAGAAGACAGAGCAGACTACTCTTTGGAAAAGCCATCCAGGTGCGGGGAAGGCCAGAGGAGAGGGTCGGGGCAAGAGAGAGGAGATTATGAAGGGATCCTGGAGGGAAACAAGGGGTTCTCTCGGAGGAAATCCCGGACTCACTGAGCCCCCAGAGTCTGTCTACCATTTGACAAGGAGGTGGCTTCAAAACTAATGTTTTTAAATACCCACCATGTGCCAGTCATGTTAGGGATCCAGCAGTGAACAGGTTCACACGCGTGGAGCAGACCCTGAATCAGTGGGCGGAACAGCGGGAACTGGGATGACGAGAAGGCACCGCCCAGCAGAGACCTGAGGGCCGGGGACATTTCCTACCAGGTGCCCACGTCTGGCTTGAAATTGAAGTTTTAGACTGATCCCTCCAAAGAAAACGGATCCAGTCATCAATGAGCACACAAAATAGCATTCGAGGGAGAGAGAACAGAAAGGCAAAGGTTCTAACAAGCGAATGAGCTCAAAGCCTCGGAAGCTCCGGGGCCCTCGTGTTTGGAGCCACCGACAGGGTTGAGGGGCAAGTGGGGAGAGGCAGGCAGAGCCAATTATGCAGGACCCTGGACACGCTCAAGAGACCCGGGTCTCCTCCACTGGAGGGCGGCAGGAGGAGAGCAGCACTAAGCGGGAGTCACCCTTAAAATCCACCTCGCAGGCGTGCAGACCAGACGGAAAGCCAGACGGCTGGAGAGGCCACCTGAGCAACAGGTCCTGGGGAGCTGGTAAAGACAGGGAAGCCAGGCACTCAGGATGGCACCACGGTGAGGGGGCCTGGGCTGGCGGACCCCGCTGTTCCTTGCCAGGCACCTTGAAAGGTGGGAGGGGATCTGACTGCAGTCTGACCTGCCTGTTCCCCAGTGTTGAGCCTCCCCTCGTGAGCTCATCAGCCATTGTCTGTGTTCTTTGGCAGATGTCTATTCAAGCGCTTTGCCTGTTTGGAATCAGGTTTTATTTATCTCTTTGTATTGGTACTGCCGAGCTTCACAGGTTCAGTAAATATTCTGGATGTGAATCTCTTATGAGATATAGAATTTGCAAATATTCCCCCATTTCTTAGGTTGTCTTTCTAATCTATTAATATTCCTTTTGTTCCACAAAGTTTTCATGAAGTTAAATTTGTCTGCTTTTGTTGGGTTGTCTGTGTCTGGTTGTCACGGTCATAAAATAACCATGATGATGGTGACCACTTTTCCTCCAGGAGACGGAGGGGTTTTGCTCTTAGAGTTGGGTCTTTGGTCCAGTGTTAGTTAAATTCTGTGTATGGAGGGAGGTAAGAGCCTGGCTTCATTCTTTTGCATGTGGACACACCGTTTCCTCAGCACCATTGTTGAAAAGACCATCCTTCCCCACTGGTGTCTTGAGACCCTTGTCAGAAATGATGCTTGTCACCCGGCCATATCTGTGAGAGATTTTTTCCCCCGATTTCTGGGCTTTCTATTCTATTTCTATTCTATTCTATTCCACTAGTCAATGTTTTAACCAGCTTTGCATCACTGAGAGCAAAAGACCTTACAAGAACAACTTAGAGGAGAAAAAGTTTGCTTTGGCTCGCAGTTTCAGAGGTTCAGCCCGTGGTGGACCAACTCCATGGCTCTAGGCCCGAGGGAGGCCGGACACCATGGCAGAAGGGTGTGGTGGAGGAAATCAGCTCAGGACACGACACCAGGAAAAGCTTGTCTCAAAGTTCCTGTCTTCCCAGGAACAAAATGTAAACCCAAAAGTCACCCTCCAATGACCCACCTCCTTCAGCCACACCCTACCTGTGTACAGCTACAACCCAGTTAATTCATAATAGTGGATTAATCCCGTGATTATTTTACAACTCTCATCATATGATCATTTTACCTCAGAAGACTCCTTCATTGTCTCCCATGTGAACTTTCAAGGGACACCACCTATGCAAACTGTAACAGTCAACACGCCGATCTTTATGCCAGTACTAAACTTTCACCCATTATGTCCTTATAAGTAAGTTTTGAAATCAGGAAGTGTGACTCCTCCAGATTGGTTATTTTCCAAGATTATTTTGTCTATTTGGAATCCCTCGAGTTTTCATACAAATTTTAGGATGAGTTTTTCTATTTCTGCGGAAATGTAATTGAGATTTTGATAGGGATTGGATGCGTAGATTACTTTGGGTAGTATTAACATCTTAACAATATTAAGTCTTTCAATCCATGAAAATAATATGCATTTCCATTTATTCATGTCCCCTTTAATTTTTTTCACAATATTTTGTAGTTTTCATTGTACGAGTCTTTTATCTCCCTGGTTAATTCCTAAGTATTTTGTTCTTTTTGAGGCTACTGTAAATGATGTAAATGGAGTTACTTTTGTTATTTCCTTTTCAGATTTTTCGTTGTTATCATATACAAATGCAGACTAGTTTGTGTGTTGACTTTGTGTTTTACTACTTCACTGAATTCATTGATTAGCTATGGCATTTTTGGTTGTTGAATCTTCAGGTTTTCTATATAAGATCATATCATCTGTGAACACAGATAATTTTACTTATTCTCTCACATTTGGCTGTATTCTGCCTCTTCGTCTTGCCTCATTGCTCTGCCTAGAACTTACCGTGCTGAGCTGAATAGCTCTTCTGCCCCTTGTCTTGGTCCCTTTTACCCCTCGTCCTGTTCCCTTCTTAGAGGGAATAGCTTTCTGTCTTTCACAACTGAGTATGAAGTTGGCTGTGGGCTACTTATAAACTGCTTGGTCATGTCAAAGTAGTTTTCTTCTCTTCTCATTTGCTGAATATTTTTCCTTAGGAATGAAAGTTGAATTTTGTCAGTTTTTTTCTGCATCAATCAAGATGACCATGTGTCTATTTTCTCCCTCATCCTGGTCATGTGATGCATTTCACTGATCAGTTCTCGCCTGCTGGACCATCTTTGCATTTCAGGAACAAACCCCACTTGGTTGATTGTGGTGTAGAACCCTCTTGGGAGAATGATAAATTCCATTTGTTTGTATTTTATGGAATATTTTTGCATTAATGTTCATGAGGTCTATAGTATTTTTTACTTGTAGTTTCTTTGTCTGGCTTTGGCGTCAGGATAGTGCTGTCATCAGACAATGAATTATGAAGTGTCCTTTCCTCTTTAGTTTGTTCCGAAATTCTTAAGAAAACTTGGGGTTCATTCTCCTTTAAGTGTCTGGTGTGTTCACAAGTGAAGCCAAGTCCCTGTGCTTAATTATCAGGGAAGTCTGACCCCTGGCTCGCTCTCCTCACTAGCAGGAGGGCTGTGCAGATTTTTCTAACTTTTCATGGGATTTGTCTTAGTAGGTTTAGTGTTTCTAGAGGTTTGTCCATTTTATTGGTGTTACTGGTGTTTAAAGGAGGTTTGTACTCCTTTCTTTTAACCCTTTGTATTTCTATAAAGTTAAACATAATGTCTCCACTTTTGTTTCTTGTTTTAATAACAAATCCTTTCTCTTTCTGCTCCTTCCTCTCTCAATACAACTAGAGAAGTTTGGTTAATTTTATTGATCTTTTCAAAGAACCATGCCTTAGTTTGCTGATTTTGTCTGTTGCTTTTCTATTTTCTGTTTTGTGTATCTCTGGTGTAATTTTGATTGTTTCCTACCATCTGCTAGACTTGAACCACTTTGTTCTTTGCTAGTTCCTAAGTTATCAAGTGAAGTTGCTGATTTAAGATTTTTATTTATTAAAGTAAAATAAAATTTTATGTTGATGTAAACATACTCAGCTATAAATACTCCTCAGAACTCTGCTTTGGCTGCATCCCATAATATCTGGGTTGTTATGCTCTCATTTTCATTCTCCTCTAAGTATTTTCTGGGTTCCCTTGGGATTTCTGCTCTGATCCATGGGTTGTATAGTAATGTGCTGTCCAATTTTCACAGATTTGGGATTTTTCCATTTTTATTTCTGCTATGAAGTTTCAACTTCATCCTGTTCTGGTCCGCAACAACACTCTCTATACCTGCCTTGGGGCTAAGTACTGAATAGCTTCTGTGTTTGAAACTCACTTGGTTGAAATTCATGATGCAAGCCTTGCCCTGGGTGTTGGGAGACTTCAATAGATTCCAGTTTTCCAAAATAAAAAATAAAATAAAAATAAAATAAAATAAAAAATAAAAATAAAATAAAAATAAGACAAACTCTGCCAACACAACTTTGTTCAAGTGAGGAGGCGGCTTCCTGGCACTTCCTACGGTGCCGTCTTCTCAGAGTCCACCCCATGATAGTATATTTTATTTAGTCCAGCATGTCTAACAATATTATAATGCCAACATGCAATTGGTGGAAAAATCATTGAGATGTTTTGCATCTTTTTTTTTTTTTTGGTACCAAGTCTTTAATATTCAGTGAGCATTTTGCACACACAGGGCTCCTCCGTGCAGACTCACTACCCAGCAGTACCCACAGGGCCGCACTTGGCACATGGCTGCCATGCTGGACAGCTTGGGCTGGGGCAGCTGAGTGGCGGTGATGCTGCTTGGTGCTCAGGATGGTGACGGTGATCAGTGAGAAGTGGGCAGCAAGCTCAAGGTTAAAGGATTGATCTGATCCCTGTGGTCCTTATTGGACACACAAAGAATGATACCAGAGTCAGACAGTGAATCCAGGGATCTGGGGAGAGACCAGCCTGGACACACTGGGGTCATCAGAATGTGTGGGGTCCTAAAGCTCAGCATTTGCAACATGCCACTCTTGGTAGCTATGTGGGCACTTATTCCTGGTGTCTTGCCTCTGGCCTGTTGGCAGCTGGGTGGGTGTTCACGGGTGGTGAGCACCATTCTGTGTGATGGTGGGTGTTCTGTGCAATTGCTGGTCTCCTCTCGCCAGGGGCGAGCGATGCCCTCCACCCCCACACTCTGATGTTACAACACAGACAGAAAATGTTCCTGACCTCGCCAAATGTTCCCAAGGTGAAATCTGGCCCCGATTTAGTGATTTGCATGCTGGACACAGGAGAAGACATGCAAGAGGCAGAGGAGGAGATGCAGGGGCAGGGGCGGAAGGAAAGCCGTCACCTGAGGACCGACTCAGGGTGGATGGTGTGGGGAGTGGGGACTGGGGGCTTGGCTTCCAAGGGGAAAAGAGGCCCGTGAACGATTCTTCCAAGGAGGGATGAGGACAGCCACAGCGTCTCCAGTGTGAGGAGGCAGTGACGCGTGGCCTGGTTCCTCAGCCTGGAGAAAACGTTCCCATCCAAAACCTCACATAACAAAGGTGCAGAGAAGGGATTAATATTTTTCAGAAAACACAATGTCATATTTATTCCACTTTCTGTGACTGATTAAATTCCCTGCTACAATAATTATAGCTATGTATTGTTAGGGAGGATAAACACTAGAGGAACTTATTACCGTCAGAGATGATTATTAAAACCACAGAATTTTGCCTACAGACTAACACAAGCAAAGAAAAAGTTATTAAACCTCATTTTCAGGAGTCTGTGGGGTCCTTGGGCTGAGTTCTACAGCAAAGTAGGAAATTGATACTCGGATCAGTTTCCTTTACGGCCCTTTTATGAACAGCATATTTTGTCTCTACCAATTCATCGTCACAGCAGTTCGCCCTTCCCGAATGCAGGCTGAATTCTCCTGCCCTGCTTCTCGTGGCTTGGGCAGTGCAGGAGAATGCTCCTCAGTCGGCTCTGCACTGGGGCCTCTCTAGACCAGCCCCTGCATGTTAAAGCCACCAAAACGCTCCACTCCTACAGAATGAGGCACAGTGGCCACAGTAACCACGTGACAGCATCCCCCCTTCACTCCCTGTCTCCCCCACCAGCCAGTCCCTCCTCCCTTCCTCCTTGCTCTCACTTAATGAGGACATTTCCTGTGAACAGATGTCCTAACCTGGGGACCTCTTGCAGGCCCCCAGTAAGCCATGCACCCCTCTCTTCCCAGACCAGGGATCCCTGAGAAGAGTGACGGACCTCTGTGGAGAGGTGGACTTGCCCAGCCTCTGCTTCCAGGAAGGAGAGCCCCTTCCAAGTGACACGCACCAGCACATTCATCAGGGACCAGAGCTGACATAAAAACTGTTTTGCCCCAAAATGTGGTCCTCAGTCCAGTGAGAAATACATCCTACTCCAAAAAATGCCTGGGTCGGGAGTTGGGGTGCTACTGGCTTCTGCTGGTATGACAGTCATGCAGGGGCTCACTCCTGGCACAGGCAGGACAGAGTGGAATCTTGACAAGGCTCCTGACCTCCAGCCCATCAGGAGTGGGTCCCTGAACCGCAGGTCCCGCACTGCTCCCAGGGGTGGCTTACCACCCCTGTCAGGCACCTGGATTCTGAGCCCCACTGAAGTGGAGGGTAGGGATCGGGGACTGGGGACAGAGAGGGACATCAGGTTCTTATGACCGGGCTGACCCAAAGAGTATCTGAGCAAGTGGAAAGTTCCAGCATTACTCCCATTTGTTTAGGCGTGTCTTTATTTTAATGGCTTTTTGTGGCATTCCTCAGGGCAAAGTCAGGCTTTTTCAATGAATTTCTAAGGGAGCGAGAGTGCATGTCTGTTTAAAACCACGAGGGTTAATCGCTGCATTCAATCTGCAAGGCTGTCAGAGCTAGGAATGCTGGGATACCACTGTCACGTCCAGGGCAGAAAGTCAGCAGGCAGACCCAACTCCATTTATTTTGTGGGCTTATGTGCCTGATAAGGGCTACCAGCCTGCTGTGGAGAAACTTAATAAAAGTAGCTCAGCCTCCACCTGATCCTGAGCAATGTTGTCCTCACTTTTCTGAGGAATTGCTTTTGCTCTGAGAATTATATTTCCAAATTAAAGACGCCCCCACCCCACCATAGCTCGCTTCTGCATAACTGGAAGGAATCGAAAGCCTGCAGCTGGCTGAGCTCTATTAGCTCCACACTCCAATCCCAGTTTATTCATTTCACTATTGTATTAGCCTTTTAAATATCATTCCATGTCTATTAAAATGAATAATAAGGCATTTATCTTGGTACCATTGGTCAATTTAATTTTTCAGTTAATAACTAGGTGACTTGTCTGAAAAAATGTAGGAAATCTGGGTACCATACACATTAGTTGAGAAGAGAAATAGAGATAATTGTGAGACTTTGCCAAGGGCTCTCAGCCTTGTTCCATAATTCTGTTCATAGAAAAAGTAAATACTGACATGAAAAATAGTTTGTAAACCCACATACACAATTGTTTTAATTTCCCAGAAAACCATACTTTTTTTTCTAAAAAGTACCTCTGTTTTAGAAATTTTAAAAAATCACCTTTTCTTTTAGAAAATTTTATTTTAGTATATTTTGTACATTTGGGGGATAATTTACATATGTCCAAAGCATTATACACATTGACAAATTACTTTTAAGTGATGCCTAGTGAGCCAGAGAGTAAATTGTCAGTGTGCATATGCGTGTCCCCATGTCCACACCACAAGCACACACTGATGGAGTGCGTGGGTCTGTGCATGCACACAGAGCACTGGTCTACCTATCCACTCAACTTAAGTCACAATTCAGAGGTTCCTTCCGGGCAGTGTGTTCATGGAAAGGCCACTGATTTTTGATGATGTAAGAGCCTCCTTCAGATTGAGGGTTAAAAAACACACACACACAAAGAGCACTGAGTCCAAACTCTAGGCCCGACCTGCTGACTGGCCAATGGCTGCTTCCTCTTTGCCACCGTTTGCCAACAGCCGAAGCCCAAGCCTTTGGTAGCCAATGAGACTCAAGACGACACTCTCTAATCATCACAACCAAAAGGGTCATGTTGGACTATGGAGAACGGGAACGACCTTCTCTCTTCAAGCAACTCGGAAACAAGATAAAATAGACCAACAGTGGATGTCAGTCGAGGTACCCAGGCGTGCAGGACAGGGCACCCCAGAGGAAGAACGGAGACAGGTCCTTCGCACAGTGTCCTGATCACTGCTGGGGACGCTCCTCTGCAAAAGGGAGGAGTTTGCAGATGTAAGGAGCAGAGCTCCAAGAAGTAGGGCATGGAGCCCTGGGGAGAGAGGAGGAGGGGGTCAGGGAGGAGGAGACAGGGAAGGAAAGGGGGACAGAGAATTAGAGTGGTCCAGGGGGCCTCAGGACTTCAGAGAACACATCTGTGCATCACACTAGGACACCACCAAGGGCAGGAACAGAACTCCTTAGAAACAGGATCCCCAGAGCACCTCACGAACAGAAATCCTGGGGGTCACTATATGCAGGGTAAAAGCCATGGGAGAAGTTTCAGCCAAAATTAAGCACAAAGAGTAAGAAGATGGATCAAGAAAAAGCAGATCATCCGGGAGTTGAAGACTCACCAGGAACACAGCTATGGGCCAAATTGGAGCAGTCCCCCTGAGCACAGCTGTGGTCCAGCATGGAGCAGTCCCCCTGAGCACAGCTGTGGTCCACCATGGAGCCGACCCCATGAGCACAGCTGTGGTCCACCATGGAGCAGACCCCCTGAGCACAGCTGTAGTCCTCCATGGAGCAGTCCCCATGAGCACAGCTGTAGTCCTCCATGGAGCCGTCCCCATGAGCACAGCTGTAGTCCTCCATGGAGCCATCCCCATGAGCACAGCTGTAGTCCTCCATGGAGCCGTCCCCATGAGCACAGCTGTGGTCCACCATGAAGCGGTCCCCCTGAGCACAGCTGTGGTCCACCATGGAGCCGTCCCCATGAGCACAGCTATGGTCCACCATGGAGCCATCCCCCTGAGCACAGCTGTGGTCCACCATGGAGCCATCCCCCTGAGCACAGCTGTGGCCCAGCATGGAGCCATCCCCCTGAGCACAGCTGTGGTCCACCATGAAGCGGTCCCCCTGAGCACAGCTGTGGCCCAGCATGGAGCCGTCCCCATGAGCACAGCTGTGGCCCAGCATGGAGCGGTCCCCATGAGCACAGCTGTGGCCCAGCCTGGAGCTGTCCCCCTGAGCACAGCTGTGGTCCACCATGGAGCCGTCCCCCTGAGCACAGCTGTGGTCCACCATGGAGCCGTCCCCATGAGCACAGCTGTGGCTCACATGGAGCAGTCCTGGTGCACACAGCTTGAGTCTACCATAAAGTATTCCCCATGTACACAGCTGGAGCCCATTAATGAACAGTCTAATGGAAACATAGGTGGAATCTAGAAAAGCCAATTGGAAAACATTGAGCTTATGTATTTGAAGAAATAATGTTCAAGAGTTTCAAAATTTAGTACAGATAGTAAAGTCACAGACCCCAAATCTAAACCCTGAGCATGAGCCGAGTCCTGTGAGACACACTGGGAGGCCGACACCAGGAAGGGGCGGAGTTCAGAGGATGCAGGGCTAGAATGACAGCAGAGTGCTCATGGAGACCGCAGCTCCAGCTGGCAGGTGCAGGACCTGGCTTCAGTTAAAAGGAGGAGGGTGTCCACTCAGTAGTGCTGTCCAATCCAGGGGGTCACTGAAAATGAAGACAAGAAACTAAGGCCACTACAGTCCAAAGACCCGAGGATCACAAGGACTGTTAAAGGGAAACCCTCAGATGGGCACAAAGCGAGATGAAATCTCAGGGAAGACCAAGGAGTGGGGAGGTGGCATTTGCTAAAGGGGCATTTAATCTCTTCAAAAGCTGTTTAATACAATAATAGTGGGCACTCCGAATTCCCAACATTTGTAAAGGAAATGTCAGCCCTGTGGCACTGTCCTAATGTACATGCTGTGCTGTGACACCACGGGGCTGGGAATGTGGCTCAGGCGGTAGCACACTCCTCTGGCATGCGTGCGGCCCGGGTTCGATCCTCAGCACCACATACCAACAAAGATGTTGTGTCCGCCGAGAACTAAAAAATAAATATTAAAAATTCTCTCTCTCTCTCTCTCTCTCTCTCTCTCTCTCTCTCTCTCTCTCCCCCCCCCCTCACTCTGTCTTTAAAAAAAATTAAAAAAATAAAAATAAATAAAAATAAATGTGCACCACGGACCCTGGAGAAGACATGGGGAATAGGACATAGGACAGTTAGAAGACTAAACCGCATCACAAAATTGTTAATTAAAACAAAACCGGTCAGGGGAAGAAGGGAAGTGGCAGGTAGAATCGATGGGATCTTTTCACAGATGGTCCAGGAAGAAGCAGGAATCTAAGGGGGAAAATGAAACTCAAACTTGACCTTACCCTGTTCACAAAATTACATGAAGCTAAAACAAAGAGCTAAAACTATAAAACTTCTAGACATAAACAGAAGCGATTTGTCCTTACTCTGGCTTAGGCAAAGATTTCTTCAATGGCATACATAAAAGCACAAATTACAAAATAAGTTTGACCTAAACAAAATCTAAAACCTGTGTTTTTCAAAAGCCATTGTACAGAAAATCAAAAGCAAGTCAGAGACTTGAAAAATACACATCTAATAAAGGACTCATGTCCAGAATATATAAAGAATAATTAAAATTCAATATCAAGACGACAACTCGAGTTTTTGAAATGTGCAAAAGAATTGACCATAGAGTTCACCCAAGAAAATACGTGGGTGATAAATGAGCTTCTGGGGAAAATATGCAGCATCCTTTGCCATCAGGGAAATGCAGATTAAAAGCAGAACTCACATCACTGCACCCACCCCACAGGGTTAGGATAAGAAGTGCAGGCAAGGGTGCGGAGCAGGCAGAATCCCAGTCACCACTGGCGGTGATGGCCAGGCGACTCCTGGGGAAACACTTTGGCGGGTCCTTACAGTCACCTTCAGCAGGAGTCCGCAAATCTGCTCTTGTGACTTATCTCAAAAAGAAGAAAAAGGTGAGCCCGGCTAGGGCTCCACACCTGTGATCCCAGCTACTCCCAAGGCCGGGGCAGGAGAATGGCAAGTTCAAGAGCAGCCTCGGCATTTTATTGAGACTCTGTCTTAAAATAAAAAATAAAAATAAATGAGAGTTCTGGATGCGTTCCTCAGTAGTCGAGCAGCCCTGGGTTCACTCCCCCAGTACTACCCAAGGAGAGAGGGGTGGGGTTCAGGAAGCACAAACCCACACGAAGGCTCCCGGCAGCCCAGCTGGAAACAGTCCTGTCTAACTGCCCGTCAACCAGTGATCATTCAGAAGCAGGTGCCTCCGCACAGCTGAGTGGCCCTTGACAAGGAGAAGAAGCTGAGCTGCAGTCACGTCCCTCTTCCAGGAGGGACCTTCACACTCCTCTGCCCTGAGAGAAGGCAGGGGCAAGAGGGCTGCTCGATCCAACACAGCTCCTTAGAGCTGACCCCGGCAATGGCGCCAGACCTCCGGTGGCCAGGCCAGCGGGGAAGGGAGAGCCTGCCTGCAGAGGGCACAGAAGGGGACTGGGGGTCACCGACGCAGTCTATGCCCTCTTTTGGCGAAGGTTACTCGGCCGTGACTCCTTGTTGGGACTCAATGAATTATAGCCTAATGTGGTTGCAAATCACAATCCCCGTCCTCTACTTGACTGCGTGCCAAGGTCACGTGGTAGCTTTAGAGACAAAACGAATGCCAGGCCTGATTTAAAATTAATATCATTAAATGAGAGGGTCCTCAGCTGCTTCTAGTTAACAAGCAGGGTTGACACCCTCAGGGAGACAGACAGGCAGAGGCCAGCCAAGGGGCCAGGGAGACTGACCCCAGGACAGGGCACATTCTCCTCAGGGTAGTGGGGAGCCAAGAGTCTAAAACGAAAACAGGTGCATTGAAAGAAAACTCCTCTCCTCTCGGAAGAGAATGGGGAGGGGCAGGCTGCATTTGCAGAGATCTGATAACAGAAATTAAACAATCCAGGATAGAGATGGAGGGGTGGAAAGGCAGGGAGGGTGGGTGGCCTGAACTCCACTTGGAGGCAGGGCTGACAGCTTGCTGCCTGGCTGGGTACAGGGCATCTCAGCAGCGGGAATTCTGGGGGTGAGTGGGCAGGACCCTCGAGCCTTTCCTTGCTTCCTTAGTCAAGTGCCAGAAAAGGAGGTGGGGAGGGGCATCTGATTCTTGCAGACAAGGACTGGGGACACTCCCTACAGGCCAACTGTGGCCAGCGTCCAAACTTCACCCTCGTGGGCCGAGGAGACAACAGGCCACAGGCAAGCACAGGAGGGACCTTTGTTTTGAAATGTTAAAAAAAGAAGCCTTACACATTATGCCATTCGCCTCTTAAAACTGACCCTCTAGAAGCTCGCGGCTGACCGCCCTTCTCCGCCTGGTAATAGGCGTCGGTGCAGAAGGGCGAGCCTGCTAGGTTCACGTCAGAGTCAGCTCTTCCACATGGAGCTGGTCAGAAATGGGGGGCTCTGTGTTGAGGGCCAACCTTCTCCACAGGTCAGGGGGACACTGTCATTGACAAGGACACAGGGAGATGTGTCCTTTATGAAGGCACAGGAGGGAGGGGCCAGCAGAGAGGGGTGTGTGGCCCCACAGGCTTGTCCTGTCTGTTTCGTCACCCCGGCCTCCCCCAGGTCCAGAGGCCTCTTCTCAGCTCCGTCCAGCCCTGGTGGACTTCTGTGCCAAGGGGACATGCAGAAGCAAGTAGACTGCCTGCTTTGCAGCAGAGACACCAGGAGAAATGTGACAGGCACATGCATCTCATGTTGATGTGGAGGGGAGGACCAGAGACCCTGTTTGCAGTGAGTGTCCACCTCTGAAACAAACCCCTGTCCTGCTGGCCCTACTGTCCATGTCACGTACTTGCTAACAGATCTCTTAATTTCAGTGGAGATCAGCCCCTCCCAATATCCCTCTCCTCACTTTAGAAAACAATGGAGCAGAGAGCCCTCCTTCCTGGCCGGGACCGCGGGTCACTGCAGCCCCCTGCTGAGCTGCCCTGGTGTGTGAGCCCCCAGGTCCTGCTACCCAGAAAAGGCTGGGAATCGTGCTTCAAAGGAAACCAGGAGGCAGATGTCATTAACAGAGTTTGCTGCATATTTGAAACCAGGAAGATGGTCAGGCCACCTGTCTTTCTCCTGCCAGCTCCTATTAAACCATCAAAGGCTTATTTGTGTCCCTTTGATGTGGGCTGCAAATGTATTTCCCGTGAATGATAGTAGATTAAATGTTATAAATGGACCCAAAAGGCATCACTGGGAAAGAACCAAGCTCTCATCTTGGGATCAACTGTATTTCCAGTTAAATACCAGCTCTCTATGGTGCTAGCTAAGGGGCATATATGGTTTTAAATGGACAACTGCTTCAAAGGGTAATTAGCAATAAAGTTACATCCATCACAATTAGAACACCAAGAACAAGAAAGAAAACCTATGCAACCTCCCAAGTGGCTTCCAGGGGACAGCCTCAGGAGCCACCACTGCAGCAGAGAATCCCGATACTGGTCTCAAGTAAGCCCCATCTGTGAGCCCTTGTTAGAACGTACACAGCTTTGTGGTGTGGGGAGGGGAGGGTAGAGCCGGGCATGGGTGGAGCTGTGGGGTCTGCTGCGAGATGGAGATGCTGAAGCCAGATTTAAAGTTAGGTAGTCAGTGTAGTTAGGTAAATCAGGTCTAATATTGAGTGAAATCTAAAATGGAGGCCATGCTGAGAATGACTCAGGGAAAACACAGGACAACTCATGGAATGTTTATGAAGTCCTGAAAAGGCCCTAGGCCAAAGTCCACCTCAAAGAAGTGTTAACCAACAGCCCCAACAGATTTGGAAATAGCCCATCCCAGAGAAGTGATAATCCCATCCCAAAAGGTGATAATTAGGCCCACCTGTGTACCACCCCTTGGGCCTTCCAACCTACATTCCATCACTGAAAGAACTATAAAAAGGGGAGACAACTGCACTTCCACGGATTCCACCTTCTGGGTCCCCTTCTTCCTCCGGGAGAAGTCTTTTCTTCTGTCCTTTAATAAATTTCTAATCTCTACTCTGACCTTGCCTCGTCGTGCTGTGCTTCTTTGGTGTTATTCTTCAACATCGGGGAGCAAGAACTCGTCACCGGTCAACAGCGGTAACATATTGGAGGTCCCACCGAGACATTCTACACCGAGGTAAGCGCCTCTCTACGCACCCCATGTCTGTTTGAGGTGCATCTTTCTCTCTCTCTTTCTGGAGGTAAGGTGGGCACCCGTCGGCTACTTAAACGCAACTAGTGCAGCCGCCACTCTACAAGACTCGGGTGAGAGGTTTCTCGGCCTAAGCAGCTCTCAATCACCTGTTCGGTACAGAGCAGGCATGTTGGGTTCTGCCAAAGCCGTTTCCAACTTTTCTGTCTGGGCCTGGAGAGCAATTGGCGTGAGTACACAGTGTCCTGAATCCCGATCTGCCTCGGATGCGTGGAGGTGGAGGAAGGAGTTTGGAACAACTGCGGAATCCCGGTCTGGGCTACTCTCAGACGTTTCCAAAGGTTCCTTTCTCTTGAGCCCCCTCCCGACAGCCCTCAGGGGTATCTAAGGTGATCAGTAGATGAATGGCACTGAGGGAAAGCCCCAATCACATTTGCCTCCGTATGGGCCATGCAACACTCCCAACCCCGCATCCATTCCTCCTGGATGCCTCCCTTCCTTCGTAGGTCAGAAACATTAGCAATTCAGGTTGTAGGACTGAGAAAAAGGCATGGGATAATTAGTAAGATCTGCCCAGGTTCCCTAAGGTGCATAGGTAACTTTCAATAGTCTGTTTTACCACCCAATGTTTAAAATGAGCTGTGTTCCTTAAGCTGCTAAGAGAAGCATTTTTAGAATCAACTCCTCCGGTAATCTGCTAGTCTACAGAGCAAAGGCGATAAAGAGCACAGGATTCTCTTTTGCAATGGGTTTTTAGTGGCCGGGAGGAAAGCAGTAAGGCCCTTAAGTCTGAATCCTCCCAGGGTCTTTGGCACAGGGCAAACTGAGACCCTAGCACTTTGCTAAAGGAGACCAGAAACCCCTTGGCAAAGCCAGGTGAGAGACGGGTTTTCTGGACCGTTTAGGAAGCTCAAGGTTAGGGAGACGTCCCTAAGGAGAACAGTTTTCTCTGGCGAAGCGTGGGCGCCTGAGTCCTGTTTTCCTCACTCAGACAGGAGCTTCTCTCTCCAATACGCTAGGTGCACCACTAGCCTGCGTATTGAAAAATTGGGATAAATTTGAACCTCAGACGCTCAAGAACAAGCGCCTCATTTTCTTGGCCTGGCCTCAATACAAACTCTCTGATGGAGAAACTTGGCCACCAGAGGAAAATATCTTTTTACAGTTTGATAAAATTTACAAAAAAGGAAATGGTGTGAGGTGTTGTATGTTCAGATTTTTTTGCTCTAAGGGAAAATTCTAAATTATGCCAACAGTGTAAAGTAGACTTAGCTATGATATCTGCCATGGAGAGAAAAAATCTTGGACTCACTGAGGAAAAAGAATCAGAGAAAAATTTGGGCTGATCAAAGTACATACACCCCTCCCCCTTTAAGACCTAAGGCAGATTAAAAACTGATGCTACTGGAAGGTTAAGAGATAAGCCAGATTGCCTGGGATTGGATCTATCCAAAGGAGCTAATCTTGCAAGTGAAAGGGAAACTGAGGAATTCCCAGCAGCTGCCAAAGCCATTTTCGCTTTGGGGAAATTTCCTCATAATTTCCCTGCACTGTAAGAATTACTCCACCTAAATGCAGTAAAGTCAGTCACACTGAGACCCTCTGTGAAAACATCTGGTCCACTCATGGGGAAATCTAAGGTGCCACTGATAGGAGTCATAATTAAATGAAGGTTCAAAACCTGGAGAGATATTTTCTTATCTGGTCTGTTTTAAAGGTTATAGATTGTTTCTTGGATGATTTTGGCTAAATGTGCTTTTTTGTAACAATCTGGTATCTGAATGGGTTTCTCAAGCATTGCACAATCTTGCATTTAAAAGTTAGGGTTAGGTAATTGTTAAGTTTGTGATTTCAGATAATTCATGCCAGAGAACTTAAATACTTAGGATAGAAAATTAAAAGAACTCTACTTCCAAGTTGGCAAGTAACTCCCAATCATTGTTTTATTTTTTCATCAATTTTGAACTGGGTAGCCTAAGGAGATTTCACTAGGTATACAGTGCATTGATTTGGGCAAGGATAGTAAATTATAATTTGGTATCTGTTTCTCTCAGTGTGTAGGATTTAGGAAAAGTGTTGAATTAAAACATTGGTCTGGCTTACTAAAATGACATTAATTAGCAACAGTCTTGGGAATTTTCAAAGCTTAATTTTAGATATACATGGTAGTGTGTGGATTTTTTCCAGGTGATTTAATGTAACTTTAGGAACTTCAGAACAAAGAAAGTAGCTTAATGATCCTGAAGGAACTTCTTCTGATGGTGTCTTTTATATTATCAAAAAAGATCCTATTTTCAGTTTTGTGTGAGCAAGTTTTTCTAGTGTAGGAAGATATAAAGATGAAATTTTGTAAATTGTATCTTATTTCTACTTCCAAACCTAAAAATTGTGACTTATGGTTAAAATGCCTTAGGCATGAAATTTCTGCTCAGAATTCCGGTTTTCCAGGTCCTTCCAGACCTCAGCCAGGGCTTACGCTGATATGCAAACAGAAGCAGCCTGGAGCTCAGGCCCCCCCCCCAAAAAAAGAGTAAAAGTGTCTTAAACCAAAGAGTAAATTGTATGGCATTTACTAATTACTGGCCGGTCAATTTTTTTCTAGGACTTTTGCCTTTTCTTAGATTCTATATTTTTTTTGAGCTCATGATTTTGTTCCTACAGACAAGTTAATGTTTTTCTGATAAGTTCTATTTTTGATCAACTGGAGTTTTTTTTTAAACATTGCAATGAGATTTCACCTGAGAAATCTGCAAGGCCTTTTGTGTTATGTGTTACACTTGTGTTAGTGTTGTATGTTGGTATGTCTGTGTGTATGTCCATATATCATGCAGTGATATGACAATTGACAGATGAGGAGCGCTCATGAAAAATTAAAAATGGATCCAAATATCTTTGATTCATGTGATTCAAATGGCTCAATTTAAATTTGGTAAATAGATTAAAAAAGAGATCTTAAATTAAGCTTATAAGTTATTCTAGGTGTTCAAAAAAAGGCCCTAATAAATTTATTGTCTATGAAATAATCTGCTCAGATTCAAAGGTTTACAAATATTGTTTCAAGATGTGAACAGAAGGAGGTTAACAGATGAAAGAGAAACTAGAAGGTTCTAGATATGGATTTAATAGAGAGAAAATGTGTTTCTGGATTGAGTAATTAAGAGGGTTTAAGTAAGTGATAAAGAAGGTCTGTGCAAGTTGGTTATAAGTGTAAGTTTTTGAGCAAAGTAATATTAAAGAAATTGAACAGCTGGTTAAACAAGTGCTGTTGTTTTAGAGAATTGTGCTATGTTAAACTTGATTAATATAAAAACATCAATGTAATTGGTGCCATTAATGTGTTCATATCTTCCAAATATACAAGTCTGTAAGATAGAAGCTTTAGAAAGAGCATTATATCAAGCAGGTATTCTCAAATTGTATGGTAATTTTAGGCTTAAAAGAAAAACATGTTGGAAGTTTATCATTTGTGTTCTATAACTGGACTTGTTATCAATAAGTTATGTAAAGTTCCATGTTACTTTTTACATTGAGATACAATTTAAATGTATTTGTAAGTTAATGAGAGCCTAATCTATGTGAAGGTTTTATTGCAAAACACAAAAGTACTTTGCTACTTTTCTACAAAAGGTTAAAAGCTTTCGGCCTTTCTTTAATTCTTGTTTTAGATGTGACATTATGTTGTGTTTGCTCAAGTTCACAACAATTTATGTAGGCTTTGTAAAATGATGTCCAAAAAGCAGAGATCAGCTTCAGAACTATAGTATTTAAGACTGTTTCTGTCAAGTATGTCTGTATCTGCCAAGAGACTGCATGAAGAGCCCCACCTTGAGATAAGGCTCTATGTCCCATCTCACTGTATGTGAAAGTGACTATGAAAGAAGTAGGCCAGATTTCAGTACATTTAAAGTTGTGTCCAAAAGTTGTGTTTTTGTCACGATTGCCAGGATCTCAAACAGGGGATTAGAATGTATAACTCTGCCAGAATTCAAGGTAGCTATTACATAAACTAAATATGTTTTTATCCTAGTTAGTTTTGTTTTGTAGTTTGCTTTTAGATGGTCTAAGGATTGCCTGTTAATGTTTTAAAGAGGTACTGCTTTAAGAACTCACAACCTGGGTTAACTTAAGATAAGGAGTTATCACCTACAAGATAGAGAGATAGGTACTAAAGCCCAGTACTTAGTATAAGGCTGTTGAAACTTATTTGCTGGATGTTTAAGATTAAGTTTTAAAGTTAAAGTTAAAAGGGGCCAAGAAAACCAATGTTTGGCTCTTGCCCTCTGAGTCAGTCTGAATCAGGGGATAGGGTCTTCTCCAAAGGGCTCTGCAACTCTAGGCCACATAACCTCCTGATCAGGGAGATTAATGAGACCAGTGGAGGACAGAAAGCCAATCAGTGCATTTGCTGTGAAGAGGAGGGTCATCAGAAAAGGGAGACATCCCTGATGCTCCCGAGGGAAGACACATGGTCAAGCAAGGCCTGGACCCATCCTAGCGCAAATGGCACTAGCAGAACTGAGAAGCTGCTGTGAAGTTCCCAAGGACTCCCAGAGACTCAGCTGACTCTTAACAATAGATGGGAACAAAGTCAGTTTGACTTGCTTCATCTTAAACACTTAGCAAAGTCAGTCGAAGCCAAAACATAGCTATTCCTGGACATTTTTAAATAATTATAATAGTTAAATGTAACCTCCAACCATAAGTAAAACTGGAGGCTGCAAAAGAGATTCTTAGGTAAGAATGCCTGGTAACTGCCAGAATAGTTTTTAGTTTAAGGCCCACAGATATTCCTAACCTACACAGGTAGGCTTGGTGTTTGCTAGTATGGTTATCCAGCCCTAAGTAACAAAATTAGATTTCTCTATTAGACACAGAAGTCATACTAGTAAAAGGATTTTGCAAGATCAGATGACATTAAATTATTAAACTGTATCTTAAGGAAAAGGACATATGTAACCCTAAAAGTTAAATGTTGTGTTTACATCCCTGACATTTCTGGCAATGTGACAAATATCCTTAAAGATTTACATGCTCAGATAGAAGCCATGTCCTCAGCAACTTTGTCATGGAAACAATATCTTAGCTTCTGGTTCTTGGTACTTCCTGGTGGAAAACATTGTTAGTCTCTGTCTTTGCCATCATACTCATTGACATATTCCTGTGCTATGGCATTTATTGCTGCATCAATATGGCTCCAGCCTACTAATGAATTCTTGTTTCTCTTATAGACCACCCATCACTCGAATGGCCCTCCAGCCTATTACTTCTCAATTGGACTTTTAGCATGGACCACTCATAGACCCGATATTTTTAAAGGGGGACTCCAAACTGCTTGCCCCACATCGCCCCTTTTGTCAGCCTGAAGAAGCCAGAAAGATTTTCTTCGCCCCCTTTCCTTACAGCAGTAAGGAGTTCCCAAATTAGAGGGGGGAATGAAGCCAGATTTAAAGTTAGGTAGTCAGTGTAGTTAGGTAAATCAGGTCTAATATTGAGTGAAATCTAAAATGGAGGCCATGCTGAGAATGACTCAGGGAAAACACAGGACAACTCATGGAATGTTAGTGAAGTCCTGAAAAGGCCCTAGGCCAAAGTCCACCTCAAAGAAGTGTTAACCAACAGCCCCAACATATTTGGAAATAGCCCATCCCAGAGAAGTGATAATCCCATCCCAAAAGGTGATAATTAGGCCCACCTGTGTCCCACCCCTTGGGCCTTCCAACCTACATTCCATCACTGAAAGAACTATAAAAAGGGGAGACAACTGCACTTCCACGGATTCCACCTTCTGGGTCCCCTTCTTCCTCCGGGAGAAGTCTTTTCTTCTGTCCTTTAATAAATTTCTAATTTCTACTCTGACCTTGCCTCGTCGTGCTGTGCTTCTTTGGTGTTATTCTTCAACATCGGGGAGCAAGAACTCGTCACCGGTCAACAGCGGTAACAATGCCAGGGACACGTCCTGACATCTCAACACACTAGGGAGACAAAAACCAAAGTGAGGTCCGCCAGGAGATGAAAGGCCAAGGTCCCCTTGATGGGGCGAGAGTGCGAGGAGAACTGGGTTCCCCGTCGTTTCACCCTTGCGCTGTGCCAGGCATCCGACTAGGCAGCCACACGGGAGCGAAGAGGGGCAGGGGTTCCAGAACCCTCCAGGGCAGCAGAGAGAACCGTGAGTCCTACTCCGCCAGGGAGCAGAGTCTTTAATGAACAGACCAGGCAGTCCAAGGGCTCCCTGGAGGACCCTGGGTGTGCCCCCAAAGCAGACATGAGCAAACAGGCCACAGGGACACAGCCCCAGGAGGCAGGTGACACAGAACGCAGCCAGGAGAGGTGGCTGTGCACAAATGGCTCAGCATCATTCAAACACCCACTTGGGAGAGCAGAGGTCTCGCCCTCACACCCTGCCGTAAAGCCCACTAGACGAGTTTCCAACCCATCTGTGCATGGCAGCTGGCCTTGTAGAAGAAAGCTCGGAGCACCCTCGTTCCCCTGGGGTGGACAAATGCTCTCCAACAGGACACCAGAGGCACTAAGCGTGGAGGAAAGTGACTGATTAGTTACCCTTAAAATACACACAGGTGTCGTAGGCAGGTGTGAGGTAAGTGTGTGTGTGTGGGGGACACTTGCAGCAGTGTGTCCATGACGGCCTGTGATCCACTGTGCAGTGAAGAACCTGCCCCACCAATAAATAAGGAAATAGAGGATGCCACAGGCATTCTGCAAGGAGACCAATGGCCATCAGGCACCACATCCGTGGAAAGGTCATCAGCAGATTTAACAATGTTGGAAGTGCAAAGTCAACTCCCAAAGTGATGTCACTCCGTGGTCACCACAGTGGCTAAAATTGAAAAGACAGAAAACACCAAAGACAGGGGCCAAGGGTTCTCCTGGAGTGCTGGCAGGAGGTTATGCAGGGGATTTGGGAAATCTCTCTGGGAGCTTCTACTAAAGCTGGGCCTGCAGATGATCTGTGACCAAACAGTTCACCCCTTAGAGTGCAACCCAGCAGCATCGATGGTGAAAATATGTGCATTAAAAATATGCCCAGTCGCCCCGGGCACTCTTACTGTCAGTCCACGGCAGTGAGTACACTGGTGCTGTTGTTTAAGGGGTCTCAGGAAACAGGGAGGATATAAAACTTGTGACACACCCAACAACGTGGACAAAGTGTACAGACAGGCTGGCCAACAAGGAAAAGAAACGGCCCAGCATGGTAGAACGCAGGGTGGCGGGTGCTCTTGGGGGAGGATCACATCTGAGTGGGGGGCTCCAGGGCTTGAGCCTTACCCTCTTCTGGGTCTGGTGGCCTTACCTGTGAGGGCTGCCTTTGAGAAGCCCTTGATCTGAAGCCCTCTGCTCATGTGTTTCCTGTATGATGACGACATTGCAATAGGCATGTCTCCCAGCCCAGATCCCCGTCTGGGAATTTGTCCTACTGCTGTGGTCACAAGAAACAATGACTTAATGCAAAGTAGGTTTTCACTTTCTTCCTTTTTTAACAGCATAGTTTGCTGTCTCCAACACCATGAGGCTCTGCTCAGGTAAACAAGGGTGCATCTCTACAATGCAGAACTGTAAGCTGCAGGAAGAACCCGGAGCTCTGGGTGGTCAGTATGAACCAGTCTCCAGAGGTGAATGAACTGCAAAAAGCAAGTAGCAGAACAGTGGGCGCTGCATTCTCTCACCATCGCTGATGCGGAGGACCTAGCAACCTGCATGTTTCTGAAGAAAGCACTGAGCTGGTGATAATAGCCCCAGTCGGCAGACAAGATATTCTGGACCTAGCCAGCAGGGAGACCTACCTCTTCACACCTCTTGCTATTGTTTTCCGGCCCCACCTGGCTCCACATCGGAGGAGGCAAGAAAATCTCAATAGGATCCAAAGTTACTGTCAGTGGCCTGGCCCGGCCTTTCCACCTGCACCCATCAATCCAGGCAGAACTCGTCAGCCACAGACATCAAGTGTGGGTGACATTCTGCAGCTCCAGTCGTGCAGCTGGAGTCCTCTGCAGAGCACCCAGTGTCACCATGGAGCAGGAAGGGGACAGGGCAGAGCAGCCTCACCCCCCGGGAAGGAGGGATGCAGTGGGGCCTGAGTGTGGGGCACAGGAATAATGAGTCACTTATGGATTAGCTATCCTCGAGCTCCTTAAAGCACCGCAGAGATCGATACAGCCTGGTCTGCAACTGTATCTGCAGAGGAAGGAGTGAGCGCGTGAGCACCTTCCGTCCTGCAGTCCTCTCTGGGCAGAGGCCTCTCATCTGTGTGGGAGGAAACGCATCCAGTTGCTTGGGTGGAGGGGAGCTGTCTTGGCAAGGCAGAGTCTTGTCCCAAGTCAGTCCAGTAATCAGGTTGAAAAACTTCAAGTAAACACAATACACAGTAGTTTATGATGTTTTTCATCTATTTTCCAAACTGAAGCTAAGCTAATCTGGAAGGGAACAGGAAATAAACTGAAGTGTAATGTGAACTACGGGCAAGCGCCCTTGCATGACTTGAAGGAGAATATGAGAAACGGTGTGAGTGAGGGACCAGGTATGGGTGGACAGAGACCCACTGCCTGCCTGTGTGCCCAGGGGAAGCAGGCTCTGAGCAGGGCAGCAGGAGCCACAACATGGTATGCAGGTAGCGCTCAGTACAGTTTGTTGAATCAGAATCCATGGGACTCCCAGGAAACCCTGCTACTCTGCAGTTCCAAGGATGTCACAAAGATTAGACGCCTTTGTGGAAGGACTGAAAACAGATCCAGTCTCAGGAGGCAGGAGTGTTTTTGGAGGTTATGCATGGTGCATGATTTATGTACGTTCCTGGAGCGTACCTAATGTGTGCATTGCACATAGTGTGCATGTAGACAAGTATAAAGGTGTAGCCTCAGATGTTACTTATGTTTGTGTACAGAATACGTATGTATGTGTGTGTGTGTGTGTGTGTGTGTGTGTGTGTGTGTGAATATTATTTGCTGCATTGTTCATAATAAAACATTGCAATGACCTGACAGAGCTTGGCTGAGCGCACTTTCCTCTGTGTTTCCAGGCTGCAGCGGGCAAGGCGGCTCTCACCAAGAGGTCAGCGCTGTTCACTGAGCTGCAGACCTGTGACGGCTAACACCGTCCACGTTCAACACCTCGCACAGACTCTGCACTTCCAGGAGGATCTGGCCATACTGTGAATGCACACAGAAAGGTCTGGAAGGACACCGACCAACTCAGTGGCAATGGTGCAATGGGGGCCAGGTCTGGCTGAGCTGGTGAAGGGGAACTTTATTCTTTTTTTGTGATATTTGGTATTTTTAACAAAGAAAATAAACTCATGTAAAGCTTGTACTTTTTTGTGAAATGAATGAGACCATATGAAAATTATGTAGTTGTATTTAAGGTGAGCACTAAGCACACAGATAGAACACAGTGTTCAGGAGCCCGTGGGTCCAGAGCTGGACCCTCAGCTCTGCACGGCTCTATCCACGCTGTGGAGGAATCTGCTACTCTCTGGAGTGAGGCTCACTCACTCACTCACACATTCATTCTACAAACACGTTTTGGGCAGGGCAATATGGTAGGTGCTTGGAGGACACAAAGCTCCTCCAAGAGGGAAAGACATTCACAGGAAGTAGAATTGTAGCTGGCCATTGTCTGGGCCGCACCCTGTGCCCCCAAGACAGCATCGGTGGTGTCTTAGAAACTCCCATGTGCTGAGGCAGCATGAGAGAAGGAGAGAGAGAGAGAGACACACACACAGAGAGAGACACAGAGAGAACTCTCCCTGGGTATTGTCCATCAGAGCCTGTAGCACACATGGTTTGGGGTCAGAGAGAGTTACCAGGGAATGGGGGAACAGGAAAGAACGCCTATGTATGCCCCCCAGGGAGAGCCCACTGGCTAGGACACTGTCGACTCTCTGTGGAGGAGGAGGGCAACACAAGGAGACCTGGGATCCCAGTGAGGCGGTCACTGCACACTCTCCTGGAAACGGGGATGGCAGTGAGATTGATATAAACAGTCACAGGGCTACCAGAGGGCTGCCCACTGCCCGGTACCTGGACTCCAACCACCACACACGCTGGAAGCCGGGGACAGACCACATGAAGCATGGTGACTTCGTGGTCGACCAACAGCGCAGCTGAAGCTGGAGAAGGAGAAGCACCTATTCCATGTGACCCATAGGGCCAACGTGGGAGCCTGGGCTTCATCCCAGCCCCTGGCTCAAGATTCCATCCAAATCATGCTGTGCATCAACAAGAGGGCCCTCTATGGCTGGTCTCAAAGGAAGTGGCATCAGCAGTCTCTCAGGTGGCTTCTAAGGCCAAGGTCCTGGGCTCAGGCGACCACGATTCCCAGCTCGGAGAGGAACTGGGGACAAGCACAGACCTCCAGTACTGCTGTGAGAGAGAGGCTTGTGAAAAGCCGGTGGTGGCAGTTGGGCTCTGAGGGTTTTTCCTGAGAAGCTGTTTTGTTTGACGTGTGTGGTTCTAAAAATAAAGTTTGTTTCTTTTGACAAGTGGCTCCTGATTGTGCCCAGCCAGACTGTGGCATTTGGTGGCCCGTACAGGGATCGAACCCGCGACCTTGGCTTTATCAGCACCAAATACCACAGTCTGGCTGGGCACAATCAGGAGCCACTTGTCAAAAGAAACTAACTTTATTTTTAGAACCACGCAGGCCAAACAAAACAGCTCCTCAGGAAAAACCCTCAGAGCCCAACTGCCACCACCGGCTTCCCACAAGCCTCTCCCCCAAAACACAAGCCTCCCCACCTCCCACAATCCTCCTGCTCTTGAGGCCGATTAGCTGGGTCACATGGGCGGAGCCAAAAAGTCCCCCAATAAGCAGCTCCGTGGTCTGAAAGGGCAGGGAAACAGCCCAATGAGCATCACCAATCAGCTAGATGTTGCTGGGGCCGCTATGAGCCAATCATCAGCTGGCAGTCTGAAAGTTTGCTGGGGCCCCTTCGGCTGTGGCTCTCAACATTTCCCCCTCTCTGTTTAAACAACAAGCATGTGGCTTAGGGACCATGCCTGCCTTAGGTTGTCCAATAGTACATCCTTACCCGTTATCGGATGAGCTGACCTCAAGGCATCAGCCTCCTGTCTTAGGTTGGTACCATTGTAATTGGATCTTACCCATCATTGACTACTGGTCCAGTATACAGCCACACCTGTGGAGAGGTCTTTGTACCAGCAGGGGGGTGGGGTTCTTTGCCTCACCTCTGTTGGCCCCCAAATTTTAGCTGAACGATCATGACAAGCAGAAGGGAGGAGGATACACCAAGCCAATTGACGGCTCCTTTTGGGAAAATTGTACCACTGATGACATCATCAGCAAAAATACCCCAACACTACCACAAGTCGCTGCACCAACAGATAGTTCACAATGCATACAGGTGAGTTCACAATGCATACAAGTGATACATAGTCCAGGCAAGTTCTGCAAGCAGTTCAGTGATGGCTATTGCAGAAGCTGTAGATTGGTTTTATCTTTGTCTTCACTGGCACTGGGATGAAGATAGGAATTCTGGCAATAATGGCTAAAGAAAAAATTATGTAACATTCCAGAAGGCACTAAAAGAAAACAATTTTCTTAACAATTTACATTATCTTGAAGAGAATTATTAAATATAATGAAAAGGAAAGGTGAAAGTAAACAAACAGATCTGTTAACCTCCTTTTTTGTTCACATATTAAAACAATCCTCAACACAGGACCTGCAGGCCAGGTGCTGGGATTCACCTGCAGAACATTCAAAGTGATTAAGGCTGTGTCATAGTTCAGTGGATCTGACAAAGAGGGAGCAATTAGCAGTGACACTAACGGGGAAATACCAGGCTGTAGCCGGACAGAGGCTGAGCTCCTAACTCTTGGGAAGAACAAAATAAGAAACTATTCTATACTTCAGACAAAGTCCCTGCAAGGGAACACTGACGAGCATTATCCTTGGAAGAGGAACAACCCTGATCCACAACCCCCCAGTGGACTTCCTGAGGCAGTTTGGGGTGGACAAGGCCACCGGGTGAATGATACAGCAATGCCCGGGGCAGGGCAGGAAGTCGGTCAGGAATCCTTGTTGGAGCTGCAGAGAGAGGACTTGGTACTCATGAGAACGTATCAGAAATTGCTCAATTGTGGTAAAAAAAAATAAGCTAAAGTGTTCGAATACTGGAATTGGGGCATTTAAACAGTTCTGCGTATGAGACACTAAGAAGATTTATCAATGTGGCTCAAACCACCTAAAGTCATACAGAAAAACAGGAGAAAAATAAACAGAAGACGAAGATGATGCTGGTGATCTCTGACACTGGGTAAATACCTCGTGCAGAAGGGCATCACTGAGGGACCTCGTCTTTACTGTCCATCCAGCTGATGGAGACTTGCTCCCTGGGGCCGTGGAATCGCCCAGGCCTGGGTTTCTGCCATCCCAGCTCATCACGGCCCTGTACCCCGCCTCCAGTTTGCTCTTTAAAACAACTGTCCCCACTCTTGCATTTTTCATCTCATTTTCACTGGCCACACTTGAAACACCATTTCTGTCTGTGCCCTCCCCAGTGAACCTG